>NW_027526422.1:25819641-26364641 GCF_048455015.1 Haemaphysalis longicornis
ATAAAGTGCCGTACGGATGTCGATACGCACTACAAACATCACCATTGAGGCAAGTCAGCAGTCATAAAAACCATGGCGTCGCACTAACCACTACCCTATCGTAGAATTTACAGATTGACAATATTTGCTAGTCTGCATTTCGTAAGCTATGCTTCCCAATAAACGAACTGAGGAATTCCCCCGCAAGCATGAAAGTCATCAGTTACTTTACTTTTATTAGGTAGAGACCGATTATACCTGTATGATTTGGGACCCCGTACTAACCACGACATCCATAAACTTGAAAGGATGGAAAGAAAAGCTGTGATGTTCATTTATTCTAAATACTGAAGCACCGATTTTCGCTCACTGTTAACGTTGGCTAGCAATATTCCCACCTTTAACACCAGTAGAAAGTACTTCCGCCTCGATTTTCTTTCTTCGCTCAGAGTAAACCGGCCGCGGCGGCCGCTTTTCTGATGGAGGAGAAAAGCAAAAACGCCCGTGTGTTCGAGATTTCGGCGCACGTGAAAGATCCCCAGGTAGTCAAAATTATTCCGGAGCCCTCCACTACGGCGTGCCTCATCGCCTGCGTTGCGTCGGCGCGTTAAACCCTATACAATCAATCAAATCTTCGCTCAGCAAAGGTGCACTGTCGATCGACCCATCACCGTTCTTGCCCCCGCTACCGACAAATTCTTGACACCACAAACGGAATGCTTTCGCCCCGTATTTTGCTGATGCTGGCACATTCAAATATTTTCTTTTTTTTTCAAGGTACGGTACTAGAGAGGAATGAATTATCCACTGATTAAATGACCTGTTTGTTTGCATTGTTTGCCTCTTCCGTTGCCTTTTATCGTTTTATGCCCCTCTGCTTACGCCTAATAATAAATAAATAAATAAATACTACATTATTTCACATGCTGCATGCTGCATGCCCTGGTGTCCACCCGACTCTCAACAACCCGCCCTATGAGCACTTCTCACTCGCGGTAACAATCTACGGCGGGCGGTTGAAGAAAAGCGACGATGGGCGTTGGCGCCTTTTTGTACAGACAGTTCTGGCCCTCGATGTCCAAATGGAATCGAAAGGCCTCTTTTCTTCAATTGTCTCTTTTCTTCAACAATAGGCGTGAAGGCCTTGCTCGAACCGAGAAGCATTATTTCAGGTTCTTTTTGAATGCATCATCCCGATGCAAGGTGGAGGTTTTTGGCTCTACATGTCAGGAAGCTCAGAAATTTTGCACATAATTAGTTCATCTCACAGCCTGTTCTCACCCATTCCTTCATTTTTATTCGTGCATGCCCGTAAAGAGAACCGGCTGTGTATGCAAAAAAAAAAAAAAAAAAGAACGCTAAAAACGCTCCCCAACACTATACAAAATAATTATATGCAGAAAATAATGGCGTTCAAAAACGCTTAGCGTCGCGCTTAATGTGAAAACCTTCGTGTTTGTCAGTACCCCAATTGTCAGAACAGAGACTGAACAAAACGTGCCATTTGAGTCATTAATCACCAACAATACGCCAGATTAAGCACCCACAAAGCATCTTTTATCGCTCAGGTGACCGATTTTTCAGGCTTAACATAACTGAATTCCAAAGTATTACGAAATGATCGCATTGAAACGGCGCGATATTCAAGTACAATGCCTAACACTGGACGGTTTCAAGTTGTTAAATTAATTCATCCGTTCTTATTCGTTCCGAATACTTGTCCCCCCTCACTTTCGTCTTCCTTAGCCATCACGGCGCTTAAGAATGTGGGGGCTCTTCTTGAATTAAAACGTCTGGCTAAATTCTGTAGTGGAAAGAACCCGGTGTCTCTTTTTTTGCGCTTGCATTTTTGTTTTCGAAGAAAAGCCGAAATGGAGAGACGAGCTAGTTGGTGAACATACATGAGTGAAACTTAAGCGCAAACACACACAGAAACGACAAAGAGATACGACACCAGCGCTTACTATCAACTGAAAGGGACAGAGAAATAATTATTTATTGGAGAGTTTCGCTCCAACCCAATAATTAGCTGGCTACTCCAGGCATTGGAGTACACAAAAAGTACAATACTTGCAACAAACCGCTCTCTCTTCAGTTGTCCTCATTATGCATGGCCTAATGACCGCAATGGTACCGGAATCTTGGAAGAACGCGAACATCATCCTAATCCATAAGAAAGGCGACATGAAGGACTTGAAAAACTACAGGCCGATCAGCTTACTGTCAGTCGTCTACAAGGTATGTACCAAGGTAATCGCTAACCGAATCTCTGCAACCTTAGATTTCAGTCAACCTAAAGAACAAGCAGGGTTCCGTAAAGGTTATTCAACAATGGACCATATTCACACGATCAATCAGGTGATAGAGAAGTGCGCTGAGTATACTCAACCCCTATATATAGCCTTCATAGATTATGAGAAAGCATTTGACTCGGTGGAAACCCTAGCAGTCATTCAGGCATTACGGAACCAGGGGGTAGATGAGCATTATGTAAGAATACTAGAGGATATCTATAATGGGTCTACAGCTACCATCATCCTCCATAAGGAGAGCAGTAAAATACCTATAAGGAAGGGTGTCAGACAAGGAGACACAATCTCTCCAATGCTATTCACAGCATGTTTACAAGAAGTATTCAGAACGTTGGATTGGGAACAGGTGGGAGTAAGGGTTAATGGAGAATACCTCAGTAACCTCAGATTTGCTGATGACGTTGCCTTGCTAAGTAACTCGGGGGACGAATTGCAAAGCATGCTTTCCGCACTGGGCGAACAGAGTAGAACCGTGGGCCTGAAAATTAATATGCAGAAAACTAAAGTAATGATCAATAACCTCGGGACAGCACAGCAGTTTGAGATAGATGGCAAGGCAGTGGAAGTGGTAAGCGAATATATATACTTAGGCCAAGTTGTGACCCCAGATCCCAACCATGAGGCAGAGATAATTAGAAGGATCAGAATGGGGTGGGGTGCATATGCCAGACATTATCAGATAATGAATAGCAACCTACCATTGTCGTTGAAGAAGAAAGTGTATGACAGCTGCATCTTACCGGTACTCACCTACGGGGCAGAAACTTGGAGGCTCACTAAGAGGGTTCAACTTAAATTGAGAACGACTCAGCGGGCAATGGAGCGGAAAATGATAGGTGTAACGTTAAGGGACAGGAAGAGAGCGGAGTGGGTCAGGGAGCAAACTGGTGTTAAAGACATATTAGTAGAAATTGGTGGTGGTGGTAAAAAACATTTTTTATTGAGCAGCCAAGGGAGCTGGAAAGGGACGTGGTCAGCCTCCTACGTCCAGGAGGCCGCGAGCCTGCGCCGAATCCAGGGCTCGTTGCACCAGGGCGATTTGATGCTCCGGCGCCGAGCTGGTCAGCGCAGACTCCCACTGCTCAAGGGAGGGGGAGTGAATGGGGTGGGGGTGGTGGGGACATGAATGCACAAGGTGGTAGGTTGTGAGAGGGATGTCACATTGTGGGCAGTTGTGGGGGAAAATGGACGGAGATATGTGGGAGAGGATAGCGTGGTTGTAGAAGGTTTCTGTTTGTAGACGCCGATATATGTGAGCTTGGTGGTTGGAGAGACTGTGGTGTGGAGGAGGGTATGTTCTTCTGATGTGTGTGTAGTGCGCGAGGAGGGAGCTGTAGGTAGAGTCCAGCGGAGTTAGGATTTCATGGTCAGAGATGAGGCGCCCGGCGGTGTCGGTCCTTGCGGTTGGGAGTGCCCGGGTAAGGAGATCGCGGGCTGCGGCATGAGCCGCCTCATTCCCGGCAAGGCCAGCATGGCCTGGGGTCCAGACGATAGAAATTTCAATGTCCTCTGGAAGGTGTTGGAGCACAGGGAGGGCCTGGGGTGGTGCAAGGCCAGCTTGATACAGCCGACAGGCTTGTTGGGAGTCTGTAATGATGGTCAAGTATGGTTGATGCTGGTGTGTGGTAGTTGCATGGGCGATGGCAAGCGCTTCGGCTGAGGTGACCGGCAGATTTCGATAGGTGACGGCTGTGGCCAGATGTCCGTTCGAGTCCACAGTAACTAGGGTGGTGCGCGTGCGGTCGGGAGTTGTAGCAATATCCGTATATCGGGTTTGAGAGTCGGCGCCGTACCGTTTATCAAGCATCTTCACTCTGGCTTCGCGACGTCCTCGATTGAAAGATGAGTGCATGTGTTTGGGTACCGGGCTAACCTTCAGGCGTTGACGAATGGACAGGGGGATGCGTTGGAGTTCGTGTTGAGGGGAAGGGGAGGGCCGGCCAATATTTTGGAGAACGCGTCTACCTGAGGGAGTGAGGGCGAGGCGATGGAGGTGGGACGTCCGCTGTGCTTCTAGTAGTTCGCTGAGCGTGTTGTGCAGGCCGAGGTGAAGCAGACGCGCATTGGAAGTATAAGTTGGGAGTCCAAGGGCAGCTTTGTACGTTTTCCGTATTAGAGCATCCAGCTTGTTGATTTCCTGTGGTTTTAGGTTGACAAAAGGAGTTCCGTAGGTTATACGGCTGACCAGCAGTGCTTGGACCAAGCGGCAGGTGTCTTGTTCTTTGAGGCCGTGAGTGGATCCTCTTAGGTGAGTGAGCTGTGTGACCGTTTTCTGTAGCTGCGGCAGGAGGGTGGCGCCGGAACCATCGTAGTGGATAGGCACACCCAATATACGGAGAGTGGGGACTTGGGGAATAGGTGAGCCCTGGATGGTAACTTGCGGATCGGGAGTAGCCACAGGAGGCCGACCTCGCGTGCGGGCGCGAAGGACTAGGAGAGCCGATTTGTTAGGTTCGCATGTCAAACCTCTGGGCGAGAGATAGTCGATAGTTGTGTCGATCGCTTGTTGGAGAGCGTCTTGTTGTGCGCCGCTGGAGCCCTGCGTTGTCCAAATGGTCAAATCGTCCGCGTAAAGAGCGTGCTGGAGACCGGGGATAGCTTGTAGGAGACTCGGAAGGTGAAGGAGGGCAATATTAAATAACAATGGCGAAATAACGGAGCCTTGTGGGGTGCCCTTGGGCGGAGTGTGGAAGATGGGGGATCGAAGGGGCCCAAGTCGCAGTGTTGCGGTCCGGTTTCGGAGAAAAGCTTTTACGAAGTGGAAAGTCTTGATGCCGCAATTGGTCGTGTTGAGGTTTTCCAAAATGGCTTGATGTGTAACGTTATCGAACGCTCCCTTGACGTCAAGTGTTAAGATGGCCCTAGGAGTGGCTCTGCTCAGATGATCTAGGACCTGTTCCTTGAGCTGAATTAGTACGTCTTGCATAGAGAGATGCTGTCGAAACCCGAACATTGTTAATGGATACAGATTGTGATCTTCCAAGTACGTAGATAAACGTTGATGGACCAGGTGTTCGAAAAGTTTCCCGAGGCAGGACGTCAGGGAGATGGGCCGAAGGGTCGTGGGGGAGACGGGCTTGTTTGGCTTTGGGATTAGAGTGATGTCCGAATATTTCCATTGTTCAGGTAAGGTGCCTTCAACCCAGTGGCGGTTGTACAGGTCCAGGAGCGCCTGCAGGGTGTCTTCGTCCAGGTTTCGGAGAATGCGATATGTTATCTGATCTTTGCCTGGTGCAGTATTGCGTTTCAAGCGGGCAAGTACAGCATGGAGCTCGGCGAGGATAAAAGGTGCGTCCAACTCATCATTTGCCTGGCCGGTGTAATGTGTTTCCGGGTAGGTCGGATAAGAGGCTGGGTCTCCAAAAAGGTGGAGTTGGATAGACCTCAGGAGGTCTTGAGAAGACAGCGAACTGTTTCGAATCAACTGGTGTATTTTATGGTTTGTTTGTCGCCTGGTAGTGGTGTCGTTGAGGAGGGACCAAAGCAGATGCCAGGTTTTCTTCGTGTGCAGAGTGCCTTGGAGCTTGTCGCAAAAAGAGTGCCAATTCTGTCGTTGAAGATCAGCAGCGTAGGTCTGTGCTAGCTGTGTTAGAAGGGCTATGCGTTTTTTCAAGGAACGATTGTGTTTCTGGCGTTTCCAACGTTTTGACAGGCTTCGTCGAGCTTCCCAGATGTGCATAAGGTGGGGGTCCGCGGCTGGTGTACTGTCAGTGAGTGCGATTTCTTGGGTGTGCTTATTGACCCGCTTTTCAAGCTCCAGTGTCCATTCGTCAAGATTTTGATCTATGGGTGGTAGAGGAGTGACGTCATCTCGAAACGCGGACCAATTGGTTAGGCGGGCAGTGCCCTTCCGAGGAGACTTCTTCGAGGTCGGAATTCGGATGGAGATGATCTGATGGTCGCTGCCGAGAGTTTCATCCAAGCATGACCACGTGATATTTCGAATGTTTTTTGTAAATGTTAAATCGGGTGTGGTGTCACGCGTGACACTGTTACCGGTCCGGGTGGCGACTGTAAGGTCATTTTGCAGGACTAACTGATGATTTTGGGTGGCGCGTAACAGAGCCGTACCCTTCTTCGAAGCGCGCATATATCCCCAAGCCGTATGCGGGGCATTAAAATCACCAAGGAGAAGCAGCGGGTTGTCATTGGCCTTGAGTGTAGCTTCATGCAAGAGCGCCTCAATGGTGTGAAGACTGCTGGTGGGAGGGCTGTAGATATTTAGTACATACATGCTGGGTTGCGATGGGCGGGTGGAGATGACTTCAACGAAGGTATTAGGAATGGTCTGGCTGAGCTGGTGTGCTTGGGCTGGGTGGGAATTCAGTACAAGGATGGCTGTGCGGTTTTGCGGGTCCTGGGTGAAGGCGTTGTATTGTGGCAAGCGAGGGGCAGGAGTATTTGCTTCTTGAAGAGCGATGACATCTGGCGGGTCCTGTTGGGTAAGGAGGGCTAGCTGGTGTCGCTTACTACTCAGAGGTCGACAATTCCATTGATATACGACGAGGAAGGCCTCCGGTGCGCTAGTCATGATAGGGGTGATGCTTGAGCTTCTTGGTCGGGTGGGAGGACGCCAGGGTGTCATGTATGCCCTGGATAGCCTGTTCTAACTTGTTCTGTCGGTCAGTGAGCGCCTGAATGCCAGAGCATAAGGGGGCCAGACTCTCTCTTTGGGCGTCCATGAGTTGCCTTAAGACATCGACTAGCTTGCTGTCGATGGTGGCGTTTATCTGGTCAGATGTGGGCACGACTGGTGCGACAGGTGTGGGGAGAGGGGACGCAACGAGGGCCTCAATCTTCTTGGTGAGAGTGTCAAGTTGTGTTTGAAAACGTTGTTGTTGTTCTTTGAGTTCCTTTAGCACTGATTCGTAAGTAGGGGGGACAGGGGGGAGAGGTTGTGAGGGGTGGGAGGGGATTGGGTTGGGAGCAGTGGGAGTGTTGCGAAGTGCGGCTGACCAGCTCACCTGTGTTTGAAGATTATGATGGGACTTGGAGCGGGCGTCCGTCGGTGGGGTATGTAGCTCCGGGAAATCTTCAGTACAGTAGGCCGGAAGAGGTTGGTGGCTGGGCTGGCTGCGAGGCTTGCGTGGAGCTGGGGTGGGAAGCAGGCGCTTGGGACAGTCCTTGTGGGCCGTGAGGTGAGGGCCTTCACACAACTTGCAGCGTGGAACGCAGGGATGATCCGGAGGGGGGTTGGAGATGCCGCAAGCCGGGCAGCGTGGCTGGTCGGGTTGGGGGCACACGTCATGACGGTGGCCGATGTCGCCACAACACTTGCAAGTTTGGACGGCACGACGATAGGGGCGGCAACGCACTAGTTCGCAGTCAAATTTAATGTAGTATGGTACGCGTGGCCCGTTGAAGGTGAGCAGTGCAGATCTTGTGTTACCCATCATCCGGGCGTGAATCAAATATGGGCGGTTGGTAGCCGTGAGTTCGAGCAGCTGGTCATTCGTGGTGTTCTCCGGGATGCCATGAATAACGCCCCTGGAGGTACCGGGTGGTGGCTTCATGTAGGCGGAAACGGCGTAGTCGGTTCCCCGAAGGGTTATAGTGGCGAGTTGGGATAGTCGATCGGCCAGGTAAGGATCCGGAGTGCCGGCGACAATGAGGTTGGGCCCCGGCTGGGCTTGGAGAGTGACTTCCTTGCGGAATTGCAGGTCTGACATGTGGCTGGCGGTTGCCAGGCTGCGAGCTAATTCTGAGGTGGGCCAGTCACTGACTCGGAGACCACCATGGGGCCGGAAAACCGTGACGTGGTAGGTTTGGGGGAACCGCGGAGGGGGTATTGGGCGGGCAGATGCAGGGCGCTTCGTAGCATTGGAAGGAAGTACCTCGTTGTGAGTCAAGGATGGCCGCTGCCGCGATTTGATGACTTGTATCCACGGATTTTGGGGTGGCACGGTACGACCACTAAGGGGGTCGAAGTCCATTGCTGCGGCCTGGTTGTTCGCAGGGTTGGAGGCTTCCTGGTCGGTTGGTTGTGGTGGTGCGATTACGCCAGGAGTAAGCGCTGTAGCCATTCTCGGAGAAACATTCGTCGGCGGTTGGGGAGACGTGGCAGCAGGCACGCAGAGGAGCGTGCTCTCCGACAGCGGGGCGGCGGGGAGGCAGCCGCTCGCGCCAGGCCTGGAAAGTAGGCCTAGTTGCGGCGCCGGCGTGGTCGAACTGGAGGGGTGGCTTGTTGATGCTCCCGTCGGTCGGAGATGGGCTCACAGGGTGTCAATCGAGTCCGGATGACTTCCGACGACCAGTAGAGGTGCTGGTTAGGTCGGGATCATCGATAGATCGCAGGCAGGGCGTTGGAAACGGGAGTCGAAACAAGGCTCGAGTGCCTGTGTCGGCCCCCTGGCGGCGATTTTTAGTAGAAATTAAGAAGAAGAAATGGACTTGGGCAGGGCATGTAATGCGAAGGCAAGATAACCGCTGGTCGTTAAGGGTAACAGAGTGGATCCCTAGAGAAGGCAAGCGCTGCAGGGGGCGGCAGAAAGTTAGATGGGCAGATGAGATCAAGAAGTTTGCGGGGATAAATTGGTCACAGTTGGCCCAGGACCGAGGTAATTGGAGAATAATGGGAGAGGCCTTTGCCCTGCAGTGGGCGTAGACAGGCTGGTGATGATGATGATGAAGGGACGTCACATAGGCCATGGCTGCCCGATCGGCTGTCACTGGTCAACTTCGCGGCTAGATTCTCCCATTTCCGTCGTCGTCATCGCTGTGTACGAACCTCTTCTATGCCTGAACCTGTAGGCACAGTTTCGCCGTTTATTTTGTGTTTTGAGTGCGACGGAGTTTGAGTGATGAGCTCAATACTTCCCTTTCAACGGGACCACTCGACTACAAACGTTTATTGCTTCAAAAACGCCCTACCAGCGCGAGCGCGCACTTGCGAGCAGGCACCCATGCCTGCTTTTTTGTGGCACCAGACCGGAAATAGGCCCCTCCGCGTTGCGGAGAAAAGGAGAAAACTACCCGGCATGTGATATATCGAAGGCCGCCGAAGAGAACGCCGCGAGCCGCCCCCCTCTCCGGGAGAGAGCGCGCAGCTTTCGTCGCGTTGTCCGCGGTCGAGTTGAGAGGGAACGATTATGCGCGATTTCTCATCGCGCGTAGTTTCGTAAATTGGGAACGGATTTTCATAATTCTTGCGGGAGGAGATTTCTGGGACAATAGACTTTATCCCAAAATACAGTACTAGTAGTCGATGGCAAGTGTTGCAGGGTCCCTTTAAGTACATTGAGACAGCAGCGGCTGAAACATCGCATGCCCACTCAGTGACTACTTGCTCTGTATAGTAAACAAGCACACAAATATATATATATATATATATATATATATATATATATATATATATATATATATATATATATATATATATATATATATATATATATACATGATTCCTTACAGCAGCGGAATATAGTAAAAAACTATATACATCTATATACAAACAACATCTACGATGTAACACAGATAATTTCGCCAGTATACATAACACCCTTGTGTGTTTCCACACCCATTCAGACGAATCTACACGCCTTTAATAGTGTTCGCACATCTTCGTCAATTGAAAAAACTCCCTTAAGGCAAGGAAAGCTTTCGTTTGGTTGCGTATATTGTCCTACGGGCCCAACAGTTCCGGCAAAGATTGGGGTGTGCGAGATAGCAGGCTAAGCTTGTCACTTAGTTTTTTCCGCTCGGTCGCATATAGAGGGCACAAAAGCAGGACATGATGCACATCTTCAGTTTGGTGCCCACAAGCACAGCAGGTTTCATCAGCGAATCGAATGCGGTAAAGGAAGTTCTTGGTGTAGGCCACGTCAAGACGAAGGCGATGTAATAACGGGTCGACCGAACAACCGATATGAGACGTACATGGGTGCGTCTCATGGGTGCGTCTCATAACAGCGATGAACGATATTTATTGGTGAACCTTGTTTCCAAAGTAATGTGTGTCCTTAGTTTTTTCAAATAACTTTTCGCATCACCTCTGGTAAAATGCACGGAGCTACACGGGGATTTTGAATGAGCAGTCGCTCTCCATCTCTCCCTCTCTCTCTCTCACTCACTCCCTCTCTTCCTCTC
The DNA here is from genome assembly GCF_048455015.1 of Haemaphysalis longicornis. NCBI lineage: Eukaryota > Metazoa > Arthropoda > Arachnida > Ixodida > Ixodidae > Haemaphysalis > Haemaphysalis longicornis. The sequence goes on from NW_027526422.1 coordinate 25,830,018, forward strand.
TCCCCCTCTCTCTTTCCCTCTCTCCCCCCGACAGAGGTCCCCCCAACAGCTTTTTAACTACAAGACCTCCTTCTGTATTATTATTTGTACGCACTTTTAAAACATGTAAAATAAACTTCAGCTTCAACTCTCTCTCTCTCTCTCTCTCTCTCTCTCTCTCTCTCTCTCTCTCTCTCTCTCTCTCTCTCTCTTTCTCTCTCTCTATCTATCTATCTATCTATCTATCTATCTATCTATCTATCTATCTATCTATCTATCTATCTATCTATCTATCTATCTAAAGAAACCTCCAAATAAGACGTCCCACAGGATGTCTACCCGAGCGAGGCCAGTGCAGCAGAGACGTTCCCGCCGTACCTTGTCAGTGCGGCGGCGTGCAAAGACTACGTCATACAACACATGGCCGTCCAGCAAGTGTCGGACGCCCTCGAGCTTCAACGCCCGAAAGTGTCACCACCACCCGGGCGTAGGCATGAGTAGGTGACGGAAGCCGAGTGGCCGGCTGACACGACGTGAGGCCGCGTCGCGTTTGCAGGACAAATAAAGATGTTTTCTCTCTCTCTCTCTCTCCAAATAAGACGTAAACGGCTACTTTAAATTTCAGTCGCGTCGCTCAAAAATAGGTTAAAATTACCCTGAATTCAACTTAAAGGGGCACTGACACAAAATTTTGAAGGCGAGATAACTTCGGAGATAGATTGGTGGGAACACATATACATCATCTGCAAAACATCAGCGGCAAATACAGCCTAGAACATATTTAACTTAATTTTAAAGTGTGCGAAACGCAACCGAGCAGCCAGCAGAGGACCACGCGCAATCGACATCCCGAGGACATTGTGTAAATAAACAACATCCAAACACGTCACGAGTTTGCCGCTTCCGCACTGCCGGCGTTTTTCGCCGGCTCGCCCGGCTCGCCGCTCCAATCGGAGGACCGGAGGGCGGAGCTTCTGCTCTCGAGAACGAACGACCCGATCGTTGGCGGCGGAGGTGCCGTGATTTCGTCAGCTAATCGGGCAGCCGGCCGCGACCAAAGTTCTACAGCGATTCCAGGCACTCTGTTTCTATTACTGTTTATTACCATTGGATGCGAAAACGCGCCGGAGACACGAAAAGCCCACTGCGCTAGCCGCACGGTCGCTGTGCAGGCGGCGGCCACGGCCGCGAAGTGGCCCAGGCCGGCGCAGGTAGCTCGAGTGATAGCTTGTTACAGCTGCACGAAATTGTCCCCAAGTTCCGACCAATGTGGCTTACATGAGAAAGAAGTTAATGATGCGATTTTGGGTTGCATTAAAAATTGTCATCTGCGCCGCTTACGAGAGCGGCACTCGAATATCCGCCGCAGTGCTAAGCCGAACACATCTGTAGGCGGACCTGTAGGCAGACCGGCCGGCTGCTCCCAGCGCGCGTCTTGCCACCCACCGTCTCGAGCGTCGCGCGTCGTTCTTTAGCCGCGGTAGCATTTGCACTCGCAGCGCCTGCGTCACATCAACGGTCGCTTTTTAATTAAGCGCCTCACTAGATCAGTACGTGGGGGCATTCGCAGAAACTGCCGTCGATGCGGATTCGACAGTGCTACGGCGGCTCTGCTCTGTGATATCCCTCCGACGGTCACGTGGTCAGCTTTGTTCACACAAAATCCACAAAATCCATCGTTTCGCGGCACTCGCTGAAACCGAAACTGCGACTGGCCGCATTGAAAATGCCTCTAATTAAACAACCATCGCACGTTGAAGCAAATGAGGTTTCTACAGGTTATAAGTAGGTCACTAGCTACTTATAGCAACAAAAAAAACAAGATGCAAAATTTTTGTGTCAGTGCCCCTTTAAGCCTTGACCGAATGGCTTTGATGGATTTTAGATACTGATTTGAACACTAAGATTTGGATACTAATTCCGAATCTGGACTGTAATAAAAACTTGCGACGAGCTTCTGAGGATGCAAGGCCGACAAAACCACTGAAGCAAATTACGGTACAAAGTGTGACGTAAGTGGTTGAGAGACTCAATTCGTTTTTTATTACTATTTATTTATTCTATTCCATTTTTCTTTGAAAGTGTAACTTTATCTCCACACTTCTTGCAATGCACGGGAAAGCTAGAGGCCTCTCCTAGGCTTTTATTTCCTCTATGGACTCCATTAAGCAGACGACTCGCTGTGCCAATTTTCCCTGCCTTGCTGGCTGCGCCTAATTACGCCTCGCAACTTCTACAGCGCTGCACTCAATTTGTGAAGCAGGATATCAGGCATTTTGGCTGCCTGCGATTCGCTCGCTTACGCATGCGTTCATTGTAATCGACTTCGCCATTCATTTCTGCGATAAGGTGTCAATGCACGCGCCGTTAAATCGAGCGATACTTGGAACCCTGCATTTTTGCTCCAGTTTTTAAACTCTCAGAGGGATAGGGAAATGACCTCGGTGATGCCAGCTGCGTGTGGCGACGTCGGTAAGTAGGAAAACTTTTTTATGAGGCATTTCTCTTCCACCAAGGACGGGGGATTGCCATTTCATGGCTCGCACTGGGCACTAGCGTTGTGCAAATAAAGGCCGTCACACACATATACGTGCCTTGACGGGATCAATACTTCATTTGCTTGTATAAAGAAGCCACAAATATTGTATTCAGTGTTGTGCTTTGAGTGTTCTATAATTTTTGTTTCAATTATCTTCTCTGTTCTTTCTTCCTTGCGTTTCCTTCACAATAATATTTGCGTTTTTTTTTTCTTAATTAGTGATGCTCATAGCGAGCGATGGATGCTCGCCGGTCCCTTAATATCAGGCTTATCAGGCTAAAACTGATTCGGTAAAAATGGGTTGTTCCAGCGTATAAAATGCGATATCACATGCGCAGTCTACGTGGTTTTCTTTTACTGCCGTCAAATGGTTCCATTATTATCTGAGATGGTATGACGTAGATATAATATAGGTACTATCGTGATAAATTAAAATACGAACAACAGAGCGCGTGGCGTTCAGTACACGCCGCGCATCTTGGCGATGGGCCACGTATTCTCAGTGTGAACAAGTTACGAGAGTTTGTGTCCAACCGTCGTTCGGGGTGTGAGCGTTTTGGTTTGTCTTCCCGCCGCGTTCGGCGCCCGCTCACGCAACCGTTATCCAACTTTGTTGCTGCGATCAGTGAAAACGGCGCACGCAGCTAAATTCCTTTATTTTTTTATTTCGTGCTGAGCGCCCTACGTAGGACGAAATACGATGGCCTTTCTATACCAATACTGGTCACGAACTCTCGTAACTTGTTCGCACTGCGCATGCGCGGCCCGTCGCCATGATGCGTACCATTCCGAGTACATTCTGAGCTATTCAGTTTCGCCGCACACACTTCAAGCTGCCCGCAATGCTACGGCCTTCAAAACAACCTAAGTAGTCAAAGAGGGTGGGGTCAATTTTTGTTAACGTGAAACGTGCTTAAGCTAGTAGTCCAAGTGTTTTACGGCCACAAAATGTGGAGCCAAAAAAAGAAGGACGCCTGGAGAAGAGAGGAGCATAGGTAGGAGGAGGAGGATGAGGCGGAGGAAGGAAAATTGTATTGGCCATTTGATTAAAGGGACCCTGCAACACTTTCGATAAGCGCTTTCACTCTTTCCTTCGCGTCTGGAACCACTGCGAAAGCTGTATACTTATCGCCAGCTTGGAGCGGCACTGCGTAATTTGCTCGTCGCACCAGATACGCCTTCCATTTCTGCTTTGTTTATGTGGCTTTTTTTTTTAAGTTGCTATCGAAAAGCTTTCATTGCTGCAACTGAAGGAATACCTGCCAACAGCCGCTACATGGCCTTAGTACCGTAATTCGATCCGTCGAAGAACGTCAAGACCGGGAAAGAGAGAAAAATCTTTTGAGCGAGTTTACAAGTTATCTGATGGACATAGAACAGTAATTTTTGGCTGAGATACTTTGCGACACCCTAATCTAAGTACTGGGTGTGTTGGGTGACTACGTTCTGCAAGCACTTAAGATTTCAAGACAGGTTGTCTCGAAAACTATTCCGATTTCGGCGACAAGCTCCAGTTTCGGTATCCGTAGAAGTCTGTGTATGCGGTTAAACAACCGCAGGACTACGCACTACCAGAGTGCAGTACGAACCGATGGTGTTTTCGTACCCCGCAATTTTCTTTCCGTTTTCTACGCTCCTTATGCTTTACTTTTAACGCCACCCTCCCCAGTTTCAGGAATAGATGTGCTAAAATTTCACTCTCTATCCTTTCAGTGTCACAAACATTTCAAGCCGCGACAATTGTATTTACCATAACCTTGGGCGGATTGTCGGCACATTGTTAGTGCAGGAATGTTTGTCTCGTTCCCCACCCGTATGCACCGCTGCTTTGCCACACCCGGGCCGTGACGGTAACGCAGGAGCGAAATAGAAGCTTCATCCACACAGAACTTCATCCGTTGCGTGCGGTTGGTCACGAAAAACATCCATGCTCTCGCTGCACGTTCCCAGAATCGGGAAAGTAAAGAGCCGTGTTGTTGACGACTACCGCGCTGCACCTTCTAGTATAACCGCGTTCGAAGCTCTCGAGTTTCGCGGACTGAGCAGCGTCTGTCGGCGGCTCAGCGTGTCTGTCAAAATGAGCGTGCCGACGCGTATATTTGCGCATAATGCCGCAGGTCGACCGGCGGAAAACCCCGGCTCCCCGTGTACGCGTGCCCGCGTCGTCTATGCGACGCGGTGAAAACCGCGCCGCCGGCCCCTTTCCGTCTCTGTGCTGCCAACATGCCACCTGGTATGTGGGTCGCGCACTGGGCCATGCACGTGGACGCTGCTGCGTCTGCCCCGCCATTCCGAAAAAAGGAAGAAAAAAGCCCCGCCCTTCTCTTCGCTTCCGTGTTCATAAATTGCATGTTTTACTTTAGCCCTGCAGGTATGCACCACTGCAACCGTGCTTAGTGCGCACAGCGTGTCCTGAGAAAACGTTCAGGCACTCACTTTTCGCTGCTGTCCTTGCGCAGGTTTTACACACCCACTGGGATTCATATTTCTTCAAAACTGTATCGTCCCCCGAAAAATCACGGAACTCTGTTATTGCGTTACATTTCACACATGCTGCAACGTGAGTCGCGGGTAAAATATTTGTACGCAGGAAGCCGCCCTGTAGGCTAACGGGCCGCACTGATACAATGGTAAACTAGTTTAATGTAAAAGCATTCACAGAAGCAGCACGGGGTCCTCAGTTGTTGAAGCCGTGTCCGAACCACCTTCTGCCAAAACTTTCTGCCACCTTGGGATGTTGCCTTAATTGTACCGACTCCAACTTACTCTGAATGACAAGTCTGTGCCCCATGAATACCGTTACAGTTTGGCGTTTTGTAAAGTAGCGCCACTTGTTACTGACGGATCCGCAAGAGAGGAGGAAGGGAGCAATCTCCTACCTCCCTCCGCACCCCCCCCCCCTCACAAACTCACCAAGCGTATATTAAGTGCGAATACCTAGCCCACAAAGCGTTCCATCCCTACTTCCCTCCTGGCAGTGCTTTAAAAGGGGTCATGCAGACAAAATAAAAGTTTGTTTTATTCGAAAGATTTCGTGTATTATTGTGCCCCCAGAGCTTGCCCGGAAGCAAACTATGCTTTATTCACTGAGAAATTAATCAATATAAGTTAAAATTTTGATTCGACCGCCAAATCGTGTGTTTTCATGACCTCTGCAACGACACCACAAGAACGGGTCTTCTATCTGCTGCGGAGCCTTGTTTACTGTCAACCTAGATAGTGCCACCATACCGTGGCGGGCGTTTTCTGCCTTTACTTTGTTTTTGACCGCAGTTGTACCTGGCTTCTTTTTGTTGTGGTAGAAAATAATCGTTTCGTGAAACATGGTGTCCGCTCGACAAATATAGTCACGTTAGATACCGTCGCTTCTGCCAATCGGCCAGTGTCGTCTGAGACAACCCCAAGGCGCCGCAGTGCTGTGCAGCAAAACACGCATAGTGTGCGCAGTACCAACAGCAGTACGGTACTTAAAACAGCGGTACTTAAATGTTTACCTGCCCTTTCGTAACTTCCACTGTTTACTCCACCACTCTTACTGCTATAAAAAGAATGTGCCCTCAATTTAAGCGCAAATATCTCGTTCAGCAAGCTTATAAGCCCTGCCTAATTCGCGTTTGCTTTTTCCGGCCTCAGCCAATCGCCGAGCTGGCACATATGACGTTCTGTTGCGGAAAATGAGCGAGTGGGTCGCATGGGCATTCCCTTTTTTTGATAATTATATAGCTTATTTGAGCGAAGTTTACGTTAAAAGTCACGTCAGTGTGATTCTAACGAGGTAATCTTTCGAATGAACCAAACTTGTGTTTTGCCTGCATAGCCCCTTTAGATGTCGGCTCCAGTTCACCGGCCTTACGAACTTTTTCCCGTTTTGTGACACGGACACCGTTCTGAACTTGTTCCACCTAATTTGGAAGTTACCGCCTTCTCTAAAGGACGTGACATTCTCATTCAGAAATTTGCACCACCATTTTCAAAGAAGATACCCCTGACCTGCTCAGATCGGCCCCCTTCGCTCTTGAGTGTGAACTGCGCGACTGTGAGTGGGCTGTTCAAGACAGTGCGTTTCTGTGCTCCTACTGTGTGTGCCCGGACACAGATCTAAGAGAAGAACTAAAACTACGGATTGGACGCTGAACAGGGATCTCCGCATGAAAAACTTAATTTTTGTTTTGTTCGCCCTTGACCCTATCCCCAACCAGGGCCCACCGCTCCCTTTTCAATAAAAGAATTCATTCGTTCCACCTCTCTCCCCAACGGGTCACTCTGGGTACGCCTAAGCCACCGGGTATAATCAGCATCAACAGGGCCTTCTAGTTGACTAGTTGACTAGTTCAAAGTTGTCCAAGACAAAAGTGAGTAGCCAGTCCTTGTAGCGTTTCGCAAACATCAACAATAAAGTCACCGACGATATCCACCGTTCTCGTCTAAGCCCTGCAACGTGTCTACGCGTAAAGGTGTCGATATCTGCTTCACATTTTCCACAGGGTTGTATGGGAAGATTAGCATACCGTCGCTGGTGTATGGTGACACCGGCCGCTGGATCCAGCATCAACAAGTATATACGCTTTGTGCTATGTTTCTCACATAGTGTAAGTTTTGGGAACCGGACGAAATGAAAAACACAGGGGTAAGCGTTGACATTACACCACCGAGAGTGTATGCACGGCCATGGTGTGTGCTTCCCTGTGCGTCTGTACCACTGTGTGGGTGTCTGCGCTGGCGCAAAACTAAAAATAGCGGGGTAATCGTTGACCAGTACAGTTGCTACAAAATGCGCTATGGCCGCTGTCATGCGTCACCGTAGGTAGCCCTGTCGTTCTGCATAACGAAAGGCCAACAAACCAAGCTTGGTGAACCCCAAGCTACGGGTACCTGTTTTCGTCTTTAGACTTCAATGCTGCAGAAGCGAAACACAATGCCCCACGAATAGGGGCGGGAGTGCCCCTTGTCGGCCACCGTCGCGGGGGGAGGAGGAGGGAGAGGAGGATGATAAACTTTATTGTGATCACGGTGATGTAGGAGTGGACCCTCAGTCCAGGATACCATGGGACGACCTTGTTGTCTCAGCCCTGGATACCAGGAGTTGCTGCGCATCCAAGCCGGCGCTGGTCGTAAGGTTCTCCCACGGCTCAGGGAGGGCAAGGGAAGTGGGTAAAGGTGTGACAGGGTGCAGTTATGTGCGCACCCCAAGATCACATGAATGTCGTTACCTCGGTTAAAACAGAATTTACATGGGACAGGGTAGCAGGGTACGGAAGGAAATACATCCGATGTAGCCAAGTTGGGGGAGGAAAGGTGTTCCTTTGAAGCCTCCGGAGTACTAATTCTTCTGTTTTAGTAACATGCGGGTGAGGAGGTTGCAAATGCTGTCTTGAAGTGTGGTAAGGTTGGATGATGTTTTGAAATGTGAGCAGGGGAGCGAGACGGTGTTTCCTCAGAGGCCTGAGAGGAGAGTTCGCAGGCTTGTCTATGAGCAAAATTATGGCCCGTTAAGGAGTGTACCGGGGTCCACACAATGTCGATTTCCTGTTGGGGTCGTGTTGAGCCAGGAGCTTCCACGTAGTAGGCCGCGTAACCTGCTAAAAACCGTCCAGGATAGGGAAGAGTAAGATGAGGCATAGCTCTCGCTCGCAGTTTTTTGTCCGCGTGCGGAGCCTAACGTGCCATTGACCATAAGGGTAATTAGCTGCTCTATAAAATTGTTTGTAAAGCGACTGGCTCGATTACGCCCAACGTCGAGGATAGGTAGCCTTACCTCAAAGCTGTTTACCTTTGCCACCCGATGGGACGATCGGGTGCTGACAAAAAAAAACCGGGCCATCTCTACTAACGTTAAACCCGGGGAGGGGCGAAGAATGCAGTGTATAAGCATGTTCTCGGCGCCTTGGCGTTTTTGCCCAAAGATAAACCGTTGGGAGGTAGATATATACAACTTTGCTGTAGAAGTATCGTGTCTTCGAAGCACGAAGCGTTCTAGCGCGAGGCGTTGGAAAACAAGCGCCCCGGTGTGTTCCTTTAGTACGCGTTTTTGCCCACAAAGATGAAACGTTCTAGGCGAGGCGTTGGAAAACTAGTACCCTGGTGTTTTAGTACCGGGTCTGCATCAAACGACAACGACGACAGGAGACGCTGAAAGCCCGAGCCCGAAAGCGAGCGAAAATTGCGTCCACATGACGCTCTTCATCTCCCTCGAAGATGACTGAACGATGGGCACTCCCGCCTCTATTCGTGGGGCGTTGTGTTTCGCTAGTTCAGCATGTGACATTGCAACTACCGTTGCACGGCCAAACGTGACCGTCCCTCTTTCCCAAGTATTTTTCTGACCTTATGGCTGACGTAGCGCTTTGATGTCTAACCACGTCAACAGGTAGCCGCAGCTTTGCGGACACTCAGTTTGACGTTGCTGGGCCCGTCGTTAGGCACAATGTTAGGGCCAACTGCCGTTAAGCCCAACAAGGGCCACGGCGGATAAACGAAGAATTGTATTGGATAAGGCTATTGTTGTCGTAAAATGTTTATTAAGAAAAAAGAGCACGAAGGGGGCAAGAGAGAGTAAGGAGCGGTGGGTAGTCTTCCATTCCGCAGGCCGCAGGCTGCCATTCCAGCCTTCGCATCGATTGACCTTTTCGTTTACCAATTCTCATGTTTGATTTGGCGCTTTTTTTCTTCGCCCAATTTTTTTCCCTCTCAAACTCACAGTTTTGAAAGCGGGCACATGAATGACGTTAAATCGGTTAAAACAGAATTTACATGGGACAGGGTAGCAGGGTACTGAAGGAAATACATCCGATGTAGCCAAGTTGGGGGAGGAAAGGTGTTCCTCTGAAACCTCCGGAGTACTAATTCTTTGGCCAATGCCCAAACTGTGAAAGCTGCAGTAGCGCCAGCGCATCAAGGTAACTGAAGGAGATGAAGACGACGACGAAAAAGAAATGGAAGCAAGGTCCCCAACGGTCGTGCTTTCACCACCGGCCCGTCAAAAGATGTTCGAAGGCTCCCAGGCTCTGCCGGTGCACGCCGAGAACAAGGCACAAGGGCGCGGCTGCGTTTAGATTGGACGCCTGACACCGAACCCACTACAACTTGAGTCTCGTGGCTGTTAAGTCAAGCAACGACAGGGGAATCCTTCGTCGCGATAGTAGTTCACCGTGCGATCCTTCTGCCGGGCCCAACTGCGCGGCCAAGGTGGAACCTGTAACGAACGGGTACGCCTACAACGGTACAAAGGAAGACCCTTCGACCACGGCAGCTGACGTAGGAGCCCCTGGCCACCCGCTAGCCAGCACTGAACACGGGTTGGCCTCCATGGCTGGGCCTTCCGCCCTGAATGGAACGTTAGCCGACACGTACAGTGGCGAGGGATCCCTCACCGAGGAGCCACTTCACAAGCTTCGGCGCAGCAGCAGTGACCTTGCAAACGGCAACATTACTTCCTCGCGCGGCGGCTAGGTGAGGACTCCACAAGCCGATTTTGCTTGTCCCCGAGAGAGCGGCGGAAATTCCAGTTCTGACACGGACAGTGGGCCTAATTAGCACGAGATGGATTGCGACACCGACGCCCAGGACTCATACCGGGCATTCGTCCAAGGTGTCATCATTGAATATCGGGCTGCACTCGATCCGTTTGGGGAAACTGGACGCATAATCAAATGAACGGACGTGTTTGTTCAATGTGTTTGTACAGCCTTTCAGATATATAAAATTATATTGATCTTGTCGCATTTTATATCGCATACTAATGAAAAGCTACCATAGTAGCATGATTTTGACTAGTGCATAAACGATTGTGCTTTTGAAAAGTTAAGGTTGTGTTAATAAAAAAGCGTGGCTAATATCGGTATGAAATAAATGTATAAATATATATGAGTGGCGATGTTCAACAATATCGTACTGACCAAAAAGTCAACTAATCATATATCATTTTAATAGCCCATAAAAAACCTAAACAGCTGCTGTGAAACGTCATGAAATCACTGACAGAGTTGTAGCAGTGGTCTACAACATGCCTGCCGCTTGGTTATTCCTTGACATACCTTCGTTGCAAGAAGAAAACGTCCGGCTTTGTGAATAGTTTTCTTCTACAGGAGGAGGAGCAATACCTTCCATCTTGTTATTTCGCTTTTTTATCGGCATTTGTCCACGCAAGGGACATCATGCATAAAATTAGCCGCTCGTTCTCCCAGCCGGTTATTTTATTCACCGGCACACACCCCATCGTGTCAGCCGCGCCTCTGCTTTCAAGCGCTGTTAACAAAAGAAGAGCTGACACTTCAACAAAGGCCCCTGGCATCCACGCGTAGGAATACCTAGCGTCGCAAAAAAAAAAAAAAAACAGGACAGAGCGGAAAGAACTTTGAGCAAGACGTCCGTGGGTGAGATTCCGTAAACCGGTAAACCGGCGCGCCGGAGACGAACGCCGTATATGGAAGTCTCAGCTGCATTGTTTCTTATATTGAGTATTCATTCTACCGGGCCCAAAAATTGCCCCATCTATGCCTAGTGTGAATCTGATGGATGGAAGGGGCTGCCAAAGAAAAATTGGTCTCGTATCTGCTTGCTTTGCGGCACCCCTGACACGGAGCTCCTCCTCCTCCTTCACCCTCTCGCTCATTTAATGATGCACTGGAAGGATGCACTGGAAGGATGGAGGGATGCACTGGAAGTGCTTGCCGTAGACCAGTGGTTTAGCGTGTGCAGTTCGCATTGGGTTTTAAGGGAAGCCTATTACTCCAGGTACAAACCCCGGAAAATCCTGGTAGCCTTTCACAACGTGCCACACCATACGCTACATTATATTATTTTCGCAGAAACACGACGTTGTTTACAAGATATAAATATGATATCTCACTAACAGGCGCCATAGCACATCAATTCAGAGGTGTGTTGTCGACATTAACCCCCAATACTTACACTTTCGTGTGAGGGCAAATACTCACCGTTGTTAATACTCACCGTTGTATACATATCCACACAGGAGACATACCTTCGGAGGTGTACTGTCGGACGCCTACGCCCGACTTTTTGAATTTTGTGGGAGTCCTATATTCATACCGTGTTACACACCCACCGAGGCCGTCCGCGTGTTTTTCGTCAACATGCAGCGTTATTTACATCCACTCGTTTTGTACATCTTCGTAACATCAGCCAACTGACCCACCAGTCTACGTTAGTTAGCCACTACTACAAGCCACGGGCGTGTTGCACGGCGAAACCGAAACGGAAACTAGTTCGAACTCTCCAAAAATAAACCGCAATAACTATATCCCGGCACACACTTGTGTCGAACTGCTCTAAAGTATTTTCTAAAAATATCCTTTACACAAACTAAGGTGCGTATGCATGAACTGTAACATCTTGGTCATCGTCCATTACATCGCAAGATGAGTTTGCGCCATTTCGCGTGGCTGCTGCAGTTATGGCGGCCGCCGCAGACCTCGCATGGTATTTTTTCTTCTTTCGGGCTTTAAAACTTAAATACAGCGTTAGCGACTCCAAAGCGATGAAAACCATATTTATTTGCGCCTGTCTATGCAATGCAAACACAAGTAGCAGTTTGACAAATTCAAGACAGCGGTTGGTTGCGACTTCGCAACCCATTAACTAGGTTACCTTGTACTCTTAAAATTCGAACTCGTTTTCTTTTTTCTTGGCATGTGCAATGTTCGCGGGACTCTTCATGGGCTGCACTTTCACCAAGCAGTTCAATGATTGCCTGCAAATGAAGAAAGTCACAGATCGGTATGATCCTTCAACGCGGAGCTCAAAATAGTGTAGCGGTATTGCTGCCTTTTCAAACATTGATAATAAAAATGCATTTATGTAGCAATGCCATTTGAAACCATTTTATCTCTAGATTATGGTAGCTCATTGCATGAATACGGTACTGCACTACTGAACACGAAGTTTCGGCTTGATTCCTGGCCACGACAGTCGTTTTTTCCATTAAGTAAAAACAAGGCAGTAGGATGATAAAGTAGCACAATCAATAACGTGTATGTAACTCGAGTGTAGCGCACGTTCAAATCAATTAGGCGCCATAAATTAATCCGTAGCCCGACTAATCTTCCGACTTGGTGGATCTTTCGTCTCGTTGCACATTCAGGCCACAAGCGCATAAAAATTGACGCTCTGTTTTCCAGCTGGTTGTTTTATTCACCGGCACACTCCCATCGTGTATGCCGCGCCTCTTCTTTCTAGCCCGGATTTTGCCATTTCGTGCGAGTTCCTACATTCATAGCGCGTTACACACCCAACGAGCCCTTCGGTGTGTTTTTTCATCTATATGCAGAAAAATTTCTTTGTACTCGTTTTATATATCTTCGAAATCATGAACCAGCTTACCCAGCAGTCTACGTTAGTTAACTATTACTCGCGAGTAACAAAGCATTGCATATCCAATTAGGAGGTGCGCCGGTTTTACAACGGCTTCGCTTGAGACCTCCACTTTGCAGAGTTTGGATGGTGCATCATTTTTGTTCCGCTCAACCGAGTTATCGTACAGGCTTAAAAGCAAGCAAACCCAAACAATCTCATTCCTTGCCTTCATGGTATAATTTTGTTGCTGCTCTTTTTGCACTCACTGCATCGCAAATAACCTGAAGAAGAGAATGGCAGGAGGATTGGGCAGATAAAAGGAGGGCCCTAAGATCATATGTCGATCATCATCATTAACATCAACGACGTCATAATTGCGAGAGACTTCCCATAGAGGAATAAACATTTTGGGAGATGGCGCCACTAGACAAGCGTGAAGCCTAGTCATGAAAAGTTTAATAAAAGTCGGCCGAGACGTCACTGTACCACGTTACCTTGCCTTGTAAATACGCGCGGTGGGATTTATTGGCTGTGGCGCGCTCCTGACGCACTGACACAGCTGAACGCGCATGCTGGTTTCTTGTACGACGTACCCGATCTTGAACCGCTATGGCTAGTGATCATTTCTCCGCTGCCCTCTTTTGTGAACTCGCATGAACGCCCGAATGCATGCACGCACAAGAGAGCGCCGAGCAGACAACAACAGGTAGGTCTGCTAAACGCTACCTCCAGCGAAACAATCGCGGCATGAAGCTACAAGAAAAGCAATATTGTGGGTCACGTACTGCAGCTGAGTCCGGCGGATCTGGAAAGGGAAACAGCCGAGGAAGCGTCGTCAACGGAGGTAGGGTTGCGATGGCTGGCTGCGTGAAGTCATGAGAGAGAGAGAGAGAGAGAGAGAGAGGGAGGGAGGGAGGGAGGGAGGGAGGGAGGGAGGGAGGGAGGGAGGGAGGGAGGGAGGGAGGGAGGGAGAGAGAGGGGAGAGAGAGAGATAGGGGGGAGAGAGAGGGGGAGAGAGAGTGAGAGGAAACATCTTAATGAGCTAGAAAGTTAGAATGGTAGCCTAGTCCTGGAATCCATGCGTTACCATGGCCGTCTTGGCCCGTGTCACCAGGAGAGTCTGGTCCTCCAGTTGACAGCTGGTCAACATTGTCTCCAACAGCTCAGGAAAGGAACGGGTGGAGAGGGGTAGTAGGGCAGGGTTGTGAGTACGTTCCAGAATTACAAGCTAGAGGGTACCTATCTGTTGACAAAATTTGCATAGAGCGGACGTCATGACGCCCTCTTTGGTCTTCCCCCATGCCGGCGCCCGTGGCGGGCAAATAGATATAGCACCAGCGCGCCAAGGCAGAAGAGGAAGAACACGACGAAGATGAAATAGCCGATCCATTGGCGGGCATGTTCCTTCACCAAGGAACATTATCATCATAATCATCCTTACCATTATCACCGTCATTGTAATTAGAAGAAGAAATAGAAGCAAGGTCCCCAACGGTCGTGCTCTCGCCATCTTCCTGTGAAAAGATGTTCGAAAGTTCGCAGTCCTTCCTGCTGCATTCTCAGATGAAGAAGCAAGGTCGCTGCAGCCTTCAGATAGCAGGTATGGCACCAAACCACTCCAAATTGCGTCTCGAGGTTGTTCGGTCAAGCAACGATAGGCGATCCCTTCGACGCGACAGTGGTCCACGATACGACCTTCCTGCCGGGCCCAACTGCCCTACAGAGATGGAACCTAGAACGGACGGGTACGCCTACGAGAGGGAGAAGGGAGACCCTCCGGCCACGGCAGCTTTTGTACGGGCCTCTTTCCAACCGCTGGCAGGCACCGAGCACGGCTTGGCCTACAAGGCTGAGCCTTTCGTCCCGAGCGGCTCGGCAGCCGACACGCACTGTGGCGAAGACGCCTTCTCTGCGGAGCCACTTCGCCAGCGACGGCGCAGCAGCAGACGACGCCAACGACATCCTTACTCCCAGAGGCAAGGGTGCTTCTCGTGCGGTGACACAGTGCGGGTTCCAGGCACCGATTCCGCTGGTACGCGAAAGCGCGGTGGCATGGAGAGCTATTTCGCGCTGTTCTCCACAATGCGACCTTAAGCGCCCGGGACACCTACGAGAACTGGCATTCGCCGCGGGTGTCATCATTGAATATCGTGCTCCATTCGATCAGTTTCCGGAAACTGAATGCATAATTTCATGAAGGACGGACGTGCGGGTTCGCTTTGTTTAAAAAGCTTTTCAGATGTCTAAAATATCTCAAGCGCTTCTTATACGTGCATGAGCGATTATGCGTTTGACAACAATTAAGGTTGTGTTAATGAAAAAAAGTGTGGTTGTAATATTTCGTATGAGATAAATGTATGTATTATTTCGATTCTAAATCAATTCGTTTTAAACAAAAAACTACAGTGATTTTATATTTTTATATCATACCAAGAAAATCTTGAGTAATCCCTTCTTGGAAGTGGGATGAAAGCACGGGCACCGTTACCGCACCGGTCTTCCAATGTTCCTGCCGCGTTTCATGAAGCAAAAGTCTCGCCTTGTAAATGGTTTCTTTCAGCAGAAGTGCATGTCTACCACTAAAGCACAAGTCGTGATATGTTCCATTTTTATACCTCCCTGTTTTCTCGGCATTTGGGTACACAAGCGACGCCATGCATAAAAATTGCCGCTCAATTTCCCATTCGGTTCCCTCAACGCAAGATCAGTCTGGTTTGGGCGCCTGCCCACTTGTCCCTTCGCGGCAATGTCATGGCCCACACGACAGCCCGAGAATTAGCCTACCGGACACCGCGAGACGACTGGCTTCAAGCGACTCATCCCCTAGTAACATACCAAAGCATCACACAGCACTACAAGCTGAGTAGGCAACAGTATCCTCCTGCCCACCCGTCACTCACCAAGGAACAGGAGCATACACTCAGGCTTCTGCAGACAAACACGTTCCCACACCTATCTAAACTTCACGCCATCAACCCCACCCTCTACAGCGCCACATGCTCACACTGCGGTGAGATCTGTACCCTCTACCACATGGTCTGGGCCTGCCAGAAAAACCCAAATCTTCGCCCAATTCCCAACCCTTCTTATGAGCAGTGGGAGAGAGAACTGGCCAGCTCCAGCAGCGACACTCAGCTTCGGCTGGTGGAACGTGCGGAGAAGGCAGCAAGCTCCGACGGGATCCTGAAATCAGGAATCCGACCACGTGCTCCCCCCTTTTTTTTTTCGCAAAATAAAGTTTACTCTCTCTCGCTCTCTCGTTTATTCACCGGCACACCCCCATCGTGTCAGCCGCGCGTCCTCTTTCTCGCACTGCTAACAAAAGAAAAGCCGACCATTCAACAAACGCCCCTGGCGTCCGCCCGTACGAATAATTCTTTCCGTCGCAACAAACACGAAAGAATTCTGCTTAAAGGAGCCATGAAGACAAAATACAAGTTGGGTTTATTAAAAAGACTGCTTAGTCCCGATAACAATGATACCAATATCATCGCAATCTTCGAAAAATATCGGAGATATTAAAGAAAACGTGTGAAGCATTCGCGAGCCCCTAGCCAATTTCCCGCAACTTTTCTATGACGTCACGGAGACTTGGTTTTTCGATTGGCGGCCGCCTAACCGTCTGTAATGGGGCCTCTAGTTCCATTTGACCGCATCAATTGAATGCTAACGTGCAGTTAACGCACTGAAAATTGTTTTATTGTTAGCCCGTATGACATCATTCTTGCTCATAACACGTCACTGTGGCGCAAAATTTGAAAGTTTTTAAATACTTCTTACTTTATTTTTGTTAAAAAATCATCTTTTGTGGCTGTAATGGAGCTGAATGAGATACTGAATCCTAGTTCTTTCAAATTAAATGAAGTTGTATTTTCTCTTCATGGCTCCTTTAAGCAGTCCGTGGTGGAGGTTGTGTAAACCGGCCCATCGAATACAAAGGCCGTATATGAGAGACTAAGCTGCAGTTTTTTTTTTTTTTTTTTTAGATTGTGATTCATTCTATCGGGCTCCCAAATCGCCCCGTCACTTTCTATTGTGGTGAATCTTATGGGTTGAAGGGGCTACCGAAAATCATGCACCCCTCGGTCAAACGATGACGATGGTTGAAAGCGAAGCTTTCTCGTAATGGATTCTTTGGTTGGCCAATCCCACACTGTTAGTATGCGCTACTCTGGAGGTACGCACTGCTTTTCTAGAATACCCACAGCAACTGTCTGGTGTGCCATCCGTAGGCCTAACGTTTGCGTTTGGGGTGTACGGCGCGAATCCGGTACCTGCTGCTTGGCGTTCGCTTCGACCAGTCGGATAGATGCCGTCGGATAGAAGCTGTCGGGTAGACGCCGGAGCCGTCGGATAGACGCCGGCTTCATAACGCGAGGGACCCAGTTTCGATTCCGGCCAGAAGAACCGTTTTCTTCTTTCACTTCACCCGCGATCATTCATCATCGTCGTCAAAAAAAGTTGGCTTTTCTGTGGGGCCCTTTGTAGTCTCGAGGCTGTTCGGTCAAGGCTCGACAGGGGTGCACCGTGCGATTCCAGTGCCCCGCCCACCTGCCCTGCCGAGGTGAAACATAGAACTGACGGGTACGCCTTCAACGGTGCAAAGCAAGTCCCTCCGATTATGGCCGCTAATGTAGATGCCTCTGGCCAACCGCTAGTTGTCAGTGAACAGGGCTTCGCCCACATGTCTGAGCCTTCCGCCCTGAACGGCGCGGCATCCGACGCGCACGGAGGTGAGGACGCCCTATCCGAAGAACCACTTTGGAAGCGTCGGCGCAGCAGCAAGGACACCGACAATAACATCATTACTTCGCGCGGCGACAAGGTGCGGACAGCAGACGCCGATTTCGCTGGTCTCCGAGAGAGCGGCGGCAACTCCAGCTCCAAGTGGGCACAAGATGTATTGCGACCCCAACACACTGGACACCTACGAGTACTGCCATCCGCCCGTAGCGTGTCATCATTGAATATCGTGTTGCCCTCGATCAGTTCCACGAAACGGGACGCATAATCTAATGCACATACGTTTTTGTTCGCTTTGTTCGAAAATCCTTCCGTTAATCTAAACATATTGCAAGCTTATCGCATACAATCTGGCTAGAACAATGAGGAGCAACCATAGAGGCCCATGGCTTCGCCTAGTGCTTAAAAGACTATTAATTTGAAAGCTATTACGCTTGTGTTAATGAAAAAAAACCCCGATTGTACTATTTGATATGAAGTAAATATGTATAGAGACTTTTAACAGCAGAGCTGTTTAAGGTTTTAGTTCTGCCGTGGAGCGTTACCAGAAAACTCAGCCCAGCCTAGCGCACGTCAGCGTACGCCGCGTGAGGAGTTCTCAGTGTCGCCCAGGCTTGCGCGTGGGCTTGCACCACGGGAGGAGCTCGCAAAAACGATGCCAAAAAATACTGAGCGCACGTGGCCGTGCGCCTTGTGAGGAGCGCTCGGCGTCGGCCAGCTCGACCTTGGAGAGCACTATGCCCAGCGTTTGTGGCCGCGTGCTGTTCTCCGCGTCACTTCACGAACGTTCGCGCCTGAAGTGGGGAGCACAGATGTCGAGCTCACGCTACAGAAGCCGAGTTTGCGAAGACGATTGCCTCTGGTTCGAGTGCGTGCTAACGCGCTCCATTTTAGGAGAGATGTGAAAGGCTGCGGACAAAACGATCTGGGTCTGCCAGGCATGGAGAACTTTCAGCGGCATGTTTGAAAATTCATGCGAGGGGCAGCAGCCAGGTCTCCGACGAAGGGAGAGGGGCCGCCAGCTCTGCTGTTTTCCAGCTTTGCACCACTAGTGCAAACTGCGCCAATTTTTTTTTTTCTGAATAAATGCGTTTCGAACAAAAAAGTGCCCTGACTATAGAACATTTTCTTACTAGACCAATAAGGAGCGTGAATAACCACTTTCTGGGTGAATACTTTAGTCACGAACACAGTCATAGCAGCCGTCTTACTATCTCCCTGCTGCTTCGTTACTCCTTGGCATTCCGTGGTTTCAGGAAGCGAACGACGTGCTTTGTGAAGAGTTTATTGTTTATTGTTTATTGCTTTTATAGTTTATAGTTTCTTTAAGCGGGAATGTATGTGCATCTGCATTGTACCAAGTGCGATAGAGGAACGGCTCAACTAACTCCGTTCCAGCTCAATAAAATGTTTTCACCGCCACCTTCCTTTTCTTCCTCCCTTTTTTCCGTATTTGGCCACGCAAGAGACGTCATGCATACAAATTGCCGCTCGATCTCCCAGCCCGTTATTTTGTTCGCTGGCACACCCACATCGTGTCAGCCGCGCCTCTTCTTTCTCGCACTGCTGACAAAAGAAAAGCCGACAATTCAACAGACGCCCCAGGCATCCGCACGTGCGAATATCTGGCGACGCAACATACAGGAAACAGCATTTCGCAAGCAGCACGCGCCGGTGAGATTCCGTAGTCCTGCACGCCGGAGACTAAGGCCGTACACGACTAGCGACTCAGCTTGAGACTTTCGGTCTAGTTATTAAAGCGAACACAGAAAGCAAAAGCAGTAACAACACAACAGGGGACGTGGCGAGGACAGAAACAGCAGAGGAGGCGAGTCCTCTTTTAGGGGCGAAGCACCTTAGGACCTCGCTTTGTCCGGGGCTTGGCGTCCGTATACACAGTGTTGCGCATGCGCGAGGAGCATTGGATTGAATTGAATTGAATTGGATTGGATTGGATTAAATTGAATTGTATCGGATTGGATTGGATTAGAATTGTATATACTGTACACACGTGTTTCACTCATTTACATGCGCGAGTGGGCAATGACACGGGTGATTTACGTAGAACGATCCCCAGTGCTTCGCCCACTTGTCGTGATTCGCTTCGTGGAGATGCGTGAATTTTTTGCTACTGCGCTTGTTTTCTGTGTGGCTATGGAGCAACACGCCCGAACCTTCCCCCTTCTATTAAAGTGAAGCTTTCTTTGCCTCATTGATGGTGACTGTACGCGAAAACGCACTGGAGAAAGGCAGACTTTCTCTGAAGATGATGATGATCGCGGGCGACATTAGACATGGTGAAAACGCGAAGCTTTCTCTAGTCGAAGGGACATTCCTTCAAAGTAAGTCCGAAGCCAAAGTCCAAAATCGGAATTGTTACGCCCAAAACGCACTGTAGGAAAGCCAACTCACACAATGAGTTTCTACAAAGGCCCACCAAGCGCAGGCCAAAACTTTAATCCCTGGACGATGTCCCCGAGTGGTTACGCGCCAAACACTTCAAGGCCATCACTATCCTCAAAGTCCAAACTCAGACGACAACGAACGAATGCCTCACGAGATCCGACTTTGGTTCCACTCAGTTTGCGGTGGAAGCTTCGCGTTTCAACCCCCTTTGCCGTTAGACAAAGGAGCTTTGAATTTTGCGCTCTATCGAGGCACCCGCATCCTCCCGTCCATCGTTCGTGAATGTGATGGGCAGAAATATCTAACAATAAAAATTCAAAGAGGCACCTGGGACCACCTAGGTATTGTATTGCGAGAACATAACATTAGATTTTAAGCAACGTGATGGTAAACACATTTTTACTTCATACAGAAGTCATGAGTCATGACGGGTCGTCGAAGTTTCATCGCAGTATATAGAGCACCGATGAAAGTTTTGCCACATTATACAGCCATGACAGTGAGTGTTTCCCCATCATCATCATCATCATCATCACACCATCATAATCATTATGATTATTTTCCTTTGCATCGTTTTCTGGTCTCCGGTAAATTATTTTATTGAAAAGGAAAAGAGGTCGGCCTGAGAAATTGATCTTGGGCCTGCTACTTCCCTCGGGGGGGGGTACTGGGGACAGAAAAAGAAAGCAATGAATATGGAAGGTATGGGAAATGACAATGAAAGCGACAAATGAACTATGTACAAGCAGTAAAACCAATAAACGTCTCACGTACAACGGGGCGCTGAAACAGATGACTACAGTTCACTTTTCAGCACATGACTATCATCCATGAAAACAAGAAAGAAAAAGAAACTGCTCAGACATTATTTCGCAGTCTGTTCTATTTTGCCGCAACCTAGAGGCGAGAATCCAAACAGGAGTCACCAAGAAATGTAAGCAGGGCTTTAACGGCTAGGCTTTGCTTCCTGTTGAAAAAGAAAGAAAAAGAAAGCAATGAATATGGAAGGTATGGGAAATGACAATGAAAGCGACAAATGAACTATGTACAAGCAGTAAAACCAATAAACGTCTCACGTACAACGGGGCGCTGAATCAGATGACTACAGTTCACTTTTCAGCACATGACTATCATCCATGAAAACAAGAAAGAAAAAGAAACTGCTCAGACATTATTTCGCAGTCTGTTCTATTTTGCCGCAACCTAGAGGCGAGAATCCAAACAGGAGTCACCAAGAAATGTAAGCAGGGCTTTAACGGCTAGGCTTTGCTTCCTGTTGAAAAAGAAAGAAAAAGAAAGCAATGAATATGGAAGGTATGGGAAATGACAATGAAAGCGACAAATGAACTATGTACAAGCAGTAAAACCAATAAACGTCTCACGTACAACGGGGCGCTGAATCAGATGACTACAGTTCACTTTTCAGCACATGACTATCATCCATGAAAACAAGAAAGAAAAAGAAACTGCTCAGACATTATTTCGCAGTCTGTTCTATTTTGCCGCAACCTAGAGGCGAGAATCCAAAGAGGAGTCACCAAGAAATGTAAGCAGGGCTTTAACGGCTAGGCTTTGCTTCCTGTTGTCAGCCCACGTGCCCAAAATCTTTTGTTCGGACAGAGGGCGAGTGTCCAAGCGTAGTAAAGCTGCCTCAAGGTTCATTCCCTCACTAGAGTACTTTGCACAAGCGCTAAGCAAATGTTCGATAGTCTCAGGACAACCGCACAGAAGGCAGTCTGGGCTGTCCTATCGTGCGATTGTGTGAAGATAGTTCCGAGTCAATGCTACTCCAAGACGCAGCCTGTGTAGCAATGTATTGGCTTCGGCGAAGACGAGGAGCATGACTGACCCAGAACTCGCGCTCTGGATCGAGCTTGTGAGGGTGTTCATGTCGATTCTGCGGGTCCGACGAATGCAAGGCTGCAGCTTGTTTACGTGCTCCGTATAGTATCGCGTTAGCATCCTGCCTTGTGATCGGTATAGACAGGATAGTTCCATTGTGGTGTGCCTGCTGTGCTTCTGCATCCGCCAGCTCATTTCCAGCGATGCCACAGTGACTTGGTATCCACTGAAACACCACCGTGTGCCCCTTTTCATTCAACTCTTTAAACAGGATAGCGACATCAGTGGTCAGCTGATCGTACGCGCCTCGCTTCATTGGGTACCTTATTACCTGCAGCGCTGGTTTGCAGTCACAAAAGATAATCCACTGCTGTGGCCTTTCAGAAGAAATGGCGCGGAGCGCTTCGCGTAAACCGACCAGTTCTGCTGCGGTAGACGACGTCCTGTAAGCAATCTTGAAACGTTGGGTCAGGTCCTTCCCAGGCACATGCCGGGATGGTCAAACGCCGTAGTCTTCCCAACATATACTCTATTAGTATAAACGGGCTTTCTTGCTTGTGTAAATAGCATGCACAGATTATTACTGTATGCCTGAGTGCACGTCTCTAAGTGTTTAAATCGAAGACCACCACGCACTAGATAGAACCACCTTAACTTTTTCAGCTGTGGTGCAGAAGATGCGTGTCAGATTCGCATACTGAAAAAAACCGGAGTTTTAACCACAGACCACCCATTTTTTTTTAATCGCCATCAACGTTTATCTCTCTCTCACAGATTCATCACGTTTCCAAACTGTTTTTTTTTATTTTTGCGATAGTATGCCCGTCGGCATAAATACTACAAGTATAGGTGAACTCCCGTTACGCGAAGAAACGCAGGGAGGGAGCGGTGGTGGGGTCCCCATATCCACCGATGAAGGTCATGTGGTCTGCCAGGGTGGAGGCCTGTGCCTCGTAGGTGTCGTGTTCTGCCCGCTTATAATGAAGGGCACGTCCACAGCAAAATTTCTGTGTCCGCATCTTCGGCAGGAGCCGTGCAAAAGGGGCAGTTCTGTGAGAACGGGGCGTGATAGCGTGGTGGCCACTCCCGGGTAACAACGGGAGAGACGGCTACACCAACACGAAGTCTTCGCAGCAAGACCTCCTCCCAGCGAGCGAGTCTGCTATGGAGGTGCTTTGCTTATTTAGAAGGCGAGGATTTGTAGCCACTGTTGTCATGTCAAGGGGATTATACACGTTAACACTGTATGCTTGCCTCTTTTCGAGGAGGAGGAGGAGGTAGCCTTTATTGTGGCAGGAAGACTAGACACATTTTGCTGTCCGACTAACTTGCTATTAGTATTGTTCATGACCAACACCAAATTCACTGTGGACACTGTTGTACCAAGTCGACATATCTCCCCTTATGCAAGTCTCCTGGGCTCTTAACGTATATAAAGAAATAAAATAAATTTTATTCTCCTCGCAGAAACGAGGGGTTTCTGCTGCACTTGACACGCCAACCCTTTTCCTCCCTCCCCCTCCCACCACACACCTCTTTCCTCTTCTCCTCCCGCTCCTCCCATGATGATTACAGTGCAGGTATTTGCAATAAGCAAGACGTTGAGAATGCGGATTTAACTCCCCCCGGACCACTCATTTTTGCTTAAGTTTCAAATTTAGTTTTTCCGGGGAAACCGCGCGTTTTTAACACCGCGGTTAATGCACTATTCTAACTATTGTTCCACAGATACCAAAGTGCTATTTTCTGTACCACAGAACAGCTACAACAACGTCGACGGTTTTTCGCACAATGGAGAACTTAGAGACCATGCGGTGCGTCCTATCTAGGCGGGTAGCCGCGGGCCACAAGTGGTTGATTTGACACGCAGGCAGGCAGGCGAACAGGCAGGCAGGCTAGTCTTTTCACGCTTAGGCATACACCCTAACAAAGACTATAGACTTTAAAATCCTAAATCTGAAAACATGAAGATGCGGGAGGGTTTCGCGTGTGATAAAAAGTATAATTATACAATTATGCGGTATTCGTACAAAGACAGAAAAAAGGTAGCATAGCACTGATACGAGCCCACTGGGCCACTGCTGCCGCTAGGGTGAATAGTGCAGGATGTTTACAAAAGTCAGTGAACCATCCAGCTGATGCGGGTGGCTTGCCGCTCCGAGAACAGTGGGAGAATCTGAACCGCCGGTCTTATGACCTACACGCATCTTCGTGAAAACGGCCAGGACTCCGACACTCAGCCTCATCTTCACCGATGAGGATGCGGCTCTCGTGGAGGAGGCAGTTAGGAGCCTGGACCAAGTCGTCCACGACTGGTCGAAGCAGGCAGACAGGGCAGTCTTTCTGGAAAAACACCCCGAAGGATAAATGCGGCGACATCAAGCCACGGAGGTTACCGGATTGGCTGATGGAGCAGTGGCTTGTGAAATGACACTGCCCGAAAATGGGGATGATGAAAGAGTGTCGGTGAGAGGCCGGTTTTGCGCTGGACCAAGATGGCGCCGATGACGAGAACCAGAAAGTCGCCGCCGCAATGCCGACCCCGATGCATGCGTGAAAGCTCTGCATGGAGAGCTGCGGTTTGTTCCGCTGCTGCGGCTGGCCACCACCCTCGGCACGCATTAGGGAAGCCTGGGGACCCTCGCACATTTTGGCAGCGTCGACCGCTCAAAACACGGCCGTTGGGGACGTTGCTTGCTGTTGTTGTTGTTGTTGTTGTTCCTTTGTATATTGGCGCATACCCAATCAGGGGATCGGCCAAACATCAGTCGTTAATTTGAATGAGATTCAAAGAAAATTAGAAAATTAGAAAGATTCAAAGAAAATTATAAAAATTTGGAAGCTTTTCTTTTTCTTGTGTTGGAGGAATTGAGTTTGGAATTTGGTTAATATTGAAACAAAAAAAAGGAAATAAGTAAATAAATAATTAAATAAAGAAAAACAAGAAGAGGAAGAAGAAGAAGGAGAGAGAGGAGGAGAATTTAAAAAAAATCAGAAATGGATGCTTTTGGAGGGCTCAGGTGAGGAGCCAGAACAAGAAACGAATTAGGTTGTAAATCTTTTGGAATTTTTAATGAAGCGCAGAAGAGCAGAACAAACATCCCGGCGGCAATATCCCGTTTCTGAAGCCCCAAATGATAAAAGAGCCGGCACTGATAATACCAACCCCAGTGGATGAAGCGGCACTTCAAGGAGCTGACGTCTGAGGCTTGAAAATCGTCAACATGACAAAAGGAAATGGTCGACAGACTCTTCTTCATTACAGTAACTGCACATGGCAGACTGCGCCAGACGAGACCTGTGGAGGTATTTGTTCAACTGGGGCACACGACATCGAAGGCTCGTTACAATCGCCTCCAGGTCGCGTGAGGGGAACCAATTCGGATTCCAGGAGAATTTTGGATGAGAAAAACCTCGCATTGACAATAAGACTTCTTCAGCTTCTTCCTCATATTCTTCTCTTCCGCTACCCGGCTGTGAAAAGTCGCTGTAATTGATAGGCAAGCCATAATTATTGGGAAATTTTGGATTTTATCGCTGTCTGCTTTAAGCCATTTAATGCTGTTGTTTTGCGCCCGGAAAAGTAAATTAAATCAATGATTTTAAGGGGCACAATTATAGCTTCAATCTTGGCCAATCCATGTGGGTTCGTGCCGAAAGCTTCAAAAAGAATCCCCATCGTAATTGTTACCTTGCTACACTGGTTAAGTAGTTAAATTCCTACCACGGTAATTATTTATTCAACTAAATTAGTAATGCATTCTTAAAATAAATCGGTTATTCAAAATTAGCCGTAAAGCAAATAATTAAGTTATTAATAAATCAAAAAAGAAAATTCACACATCTTCACGAAGTTACTCATGACGAGTGGGCGAAGCACTGGCGATCGTTCTTACCGTAAATCACCTGTGAGAGTGTTTACTGCTGCTAAAACGATTTCTAATCCAATCCCATTCAATACAATTCAAATTAAATCAATCCAATTCAATCCAATCCATTTCAATCCTCCAATTCAATGCTCCTTGCGCATGCGCAGCACGGCTCTCCAGGAGCTCTCTCTTTCCCTCTCTCTAACCTTTTGTGAACCTTTTATTTTGTTCTTGTTAACCTTTTGCGAACCTTTTTTTCACAGATGTTTCGATGTACACGATTCTGTGGCGTGAACACGGACGCCGGACGCCGTACAAGCCTCGGCCTTAAACTGCTTCGCCCCTAAAGCGATCGCTCGATCATTGTTCAGAGACACCGCTGTGCGACTCTGTCAAAGGCAAATAACCAGCGCATGCACGAGCACATTTGTCACCCCACCGCCGACTTCGTGACGGCTGCGTCCTCTATTGCGCAACACACACATACCTCAGGAATCCGGTGGCGTACGTGTCTGCCGGGCGAGCTCAATGCTATCTCGTGAATGCCAAGCCGGAGCCGGGTCGAGTAATGCGGAAATTTTCTCGCTGGCTGCCTGATTGCATTCATGGCTCGAGAGGTTTCTCCCGTTGGGCACAACCGGTAGCTCTCAAGTGTTTTGCCGACGGCTCGTTGCACAGCCGTGATCTAGGTTGCAACCATCCAAGATAAATTTTTCTACTGCGGGACGACTGTGCTTCTACAATAATTGCCTACACGCAGTTTGATGCAAGCAGGACAGTACAAGTATTGGAACAAACACCCGGTTGAGCTCACGGGCCCCCATTCCTTCTGTAAAAAGTTACAATGTTTCGGAGAAGGGTCGTTTGTTCGAAAAAAATTTTTTTTTTTTTTTTTCATTTTTGTTGTTAAGGGAAAGATGCTACGTTCAAAATTCGGAAAGAAACTAGAGAGGGGAATTCAAAGATCAGTAGAAAATTAATATTTTATTAGTGTAAAGGATCGACTGCAATACTTTTGCACGTACAGCAAACACGCCCGTCAACAACTCCTTTTCTCGTCGAAGTACGAGCACAAAAGCTTGGTTGTTTGGCAAGATCAGAATTAAACACATGATTTCGTGCAGTGCGGACGCGTCAAAACATTGCCTCACGGGAGATGGAAAGAAAAAAAATATTATATAATTATTAATTAATTAATTAATTAATTAATTAACTGATACCGTTATGTATAATTCAAACTACCGATCTATATCCCTTCATCCCCCCATCCGTCCATCCGTTCGCCCATTCGTTCGTCTGTCTGTCTGTCTGTCTGTCTGTCTGTCTGTCTGTCTGTCTGTCTGTCTGTCTGTCTGTCTGTCTGTCTGTCTGTCTGTCTGTCTGTCTGTCTGTGCCAGTGTTTTTGTGCACAGGTACTTGAAACGTGAAATCGGCAAGCTGGCAAAGCTCTCGTCCCATAGTAGAGCAAACGCTCGTTTCCACGACGTCCCACTTATGTGCATTATCTGATTACCGGTAAGGTGACATCGGTTGTGACAACGCAGTGTGAAGACCACAGGACGTACCTAACACCGCGCGGACACGCTTATCCTAGGCAAGCTCTGCATGGGCAAGAACTGAACAGGAGAATTAAAGCGCGAAGTTGGGTAATTTAGTTGCTAACTAAAAGATTCCTGACTCAAGCGAACAATTATCTCGACGACAAAAATTTCCGGAAAGCTTCCACTCACGCGCAAGACTTCAATGGCGGATCTGTTGTAGGTGAGCATTGCCGGACTCATATTTAAGTTTCTTTGCGTAGTTGCGGTGGCAGTAATCGTCGTCATGTGCATCGAAGAGGTCGTCGTCTTCTTCACGGCGGGTGATGAATGCAAAGTCCTCCTCTGCATTGTAGACTTTTACCGGCTCTTCGTCGTCGACTCGAGGCAGCTGTGGAGGGATCTGCAAGTCATCTCGGGAAGCAGTGGTACACTCCTAGCCACGTCTCCAATCTTCCATAATGGCTTCTAGAGAATGCAGCGGCCGCGGTGACCGCTCACAAGCACGACGTCTTTCATCTTTAGTATTAGCGCTGGAGTTCCTTTTTTTACATTAGCACTTGACGACAGGGCTGGAGTTGTTTTTTTTTTTTTTGTTTTTTGCTATAGCCACTGCAGGAGCCAGGGGCTCAGTGGTGGCCGCCAGTCACGCGCTCAGGAGCGCTCGCCATTTTCTCTCTCCTGGGTGTATTTACAACTTCTTTGTTCTGCTAAAGTCACTGCTCGTGGCGGGGATTCTCGGCGGCCGCCGCGAGGCACGCGCTCATGAGCGCTCGGCATTTTCTTGGTATTTTTTTTCTGCAACGGCGACCTTAGTAACAACACCTCCGCTGTTTGTTAAAAGGGAGAGACGATACTCAGGTTACCGGTGAGGAAACGCGCCCGAGCCTGCTGGCGCTCTCCTGCCATTATTTACATAACGTCTACGCGGCAAAATGTGCGTTCGCTAATTCGCTCCCGTCGCAGTCATGTAAAGGAGGCTATAGAACCTTGCAGACGCTAGCATTAGCTTCGCATTAACCCCGTACTGAAATCAGATTCCTTGGTCTCATATCAACCACAATCTTAGCGTTAAAAGGCAGCCTCTCTTACAGTGGTATTGCCTAGTTGCTCGATCAAGGCAAACTTTAGATTGCGTACGAGATATTGTACGATCTATGCGCTAAGCCTTACTATGCGCCATTATGACGAACTTTGTATACTCGGTTACAACTCAAGAATGGCACCACCTCATGTAGTGTATCACTCCGCCAAAGCGCCGGACCCGTGACGTCAGTGCGCGCGCGTTTTGAAAGGGGTTTGCTATGAATGCGTAATATCGTCTGCCTTGTCTCACGCAGTTTGTTTGTCGTCACTGGAGTCGTTTATAAGCATATTAAGTCCAAAAAATCACGGGAACGGCTCACGCCATGTTCAAAATATTCCCAGTAACGCCCTACTTCCGCCGAGCGGAGAAACACCCGGATACGGTGATAAGGCACAGCGGCAACTTCCGGTGCCGTTCTTAAGTTGTCACCGAGTATAGTAACTTTTCGTCCATCGTGGTGAGGTTTATAAAGGTTCGACAGCATTGCTTTGTCGTTTAAAGAGCTCCCAAAACTGAAACAAAAACAACAATTCCCGGATTTAAATCGAGTATAAATAACTACCAGCTGTTCGCGGATAAAACACGAATCGAAGGGCTCACTAAAACTATCGCCGATAAAGATTACGAACTTTGTGACACAGAGTTGAGGAAACTTGTTCGAAATATTGCGGCACCTCCTTATGCACAAGATAAATCGCCAGAAAATGATGAATGTCCTTGCAGAAGTGCAGGCCCGTCGGCCCTAGAACAACCTTTAACCTCTTCCCCACTCTCATCCTCACTTAATTTCAGACCCTTCAGCTGAGGCGAGGCCAGAGCCTGCGATCTCACTCATTCACCACGTCACATCCTTTGGCTTTCACCTCATCAGGTGAAGCCGGCGGCCATTTGCGGGAGACGTCGACCCCATGAGATCGAAATCTCAGCAGGTTGTCGGCTCGGTGAGCTGAATTAACTTTCAATTGGCGGGTCCGTCCGCCGGCTGAAGAGCATGACCGCACTCCTCCTTCCGTTCTCGCAGATGAGGAGTGTAATTAAGCACACAAGTCTTAATCCTACTCTTCATTTGGTTCGTCAATATATTGAGGAAAGTAGCACGAAACGTCAATGCATCCAGGCCAAAGCACGTCCTCCATTTCCCCCGAAACACTCGCGAACAGCACTCCGTACCCATGATTGCTCAGAGATGGGCAAAGACTGGCCGTTTTCTTAATCCAGTCGGCTCATTGCTACACTCTAAGAAATTGCCGATGGTGGGCTTCACCACAATGTCCCAAAACAACTCATGAGCATTACCGAATGTGCTAATTTGGTGGATGACGAAGCGCAGCATGCGATTATAATACAAAATGGAGTCTGCGCTGGTACAGCAGCGCACATGCACTCCTTGAGCCGCTGTCCCAGCGCAGACCCCATTTTGTATTATAATCGCATGCTGCGCTTCGTCATCCACCAAATTAGCACATTCGGTAGTGCTCATAAGTTTTTTTGGGACAATGTGGTGAAGCCCACCATCGGCGATTTCTTAGAGCGTATACAGAACTCCAACATTAGTAATGCATGTCAACTGCTCTCTCTCCTGCAAGAGGAAGTGCCGCTGACGTTCGGAATCCCCTCGTGTATATACGAAAATTATAAAAAAAAAGTTATCTACGCCTGCTGATGCTATTTTCATAGCAGTATTACTCAGATGGACGCAATGGGCTGCCAGCTTTTAATTTCCTTCCTTCCCTTTATCACTACATGTGGCGTGAAGGCAACGTACCTGTAGCGGCCAAATGTAATTGATGATTTCCTTGAAGACTCGTACTGGACCGACTTGTGAACGAGGAAATAACTGCGGAATGTCGAAAGAAGCTCCCCAGCGTAGGCTGGTGGCTCCACGGAGAAGTAGACTACGCCCTCTAAACATACAGGCGCCAACGAGGCATCCCAGTCCATTAAGAAAGGCGTTGGCAGATGCTACCAGCGCCTGTCTGCTGTAAGTCGCGTTGCAGGTGTAAATGCACGAACGGAACCTATACTGAATGGTGGATGCTCCGCAGCCACTGAACATTTTGTTCCTGGTTGGGTCGCTTGCTCAGATCCGC
This sequence comes from Haemaphysalis longicornis, assembly GCF_048455015.1. Classification (NCBI taxonomy): domain Eukaryota; kingdom Metazoa; phylum Arthropoda; class Arachnida; order Ixodida; family Ixodidae; genus Haemaphysalis; species Haemaphysalis longicornis. Next base: position 25,860,425 of record NW_027526422.1, read on the forward strand.
GTCACAGTTGCGTTAATATTGTTAGTAGAGGTTAAGCACGAAAACACTCAACACCTTTCGAGCCAACTGCAGTGTTCGTGAATATGTGGTAGCTGTTGAATTCAGGTTCTTGCACACATTCCCGTTATAAATGCTGAAATCAAAATTTTAGTGTGTGTTGCTACCTCTTCTCACGTGACCGAATTTCCTCTCGACAAACAAAATTATGCAGAGTAATTACTGTTAGGTGCGCTGATATAGTTAGCGCAGCATGCCGTGAAACACGTAGTGGAGTTATGCGGGACCGTGTCGCTGTGAAATCATGCCGGTAATGATGCTAGGGCAATGAACAAAGGCAGCGTCTAATCTCACAGCAGCCGGCAGAATTACCTCCGGAAAATTCTCATGGCAGTTTCCATAAAAGCTGGCTGGCCTAAAATTTGCTGAATAATATTACGTCCCAACGTAACCTAACGTAACATAACCTCACCGAACCTAACGTAACCTAAACGAACGCGCAATAACCTACCAAAATCCAGCCAAACTGCAACAAACCTTATCTAACCCAGCCCATTGACACAGAACACAACCTTTATAAAACGTAATTCAACCCATTCTAGAAGTCCTGTGCGTCGATCTCTTGATATAGTAAAAACCAGAGTAAGAAAAAGCATTAAGAAAATCACGATGACCAAAAAATTCCGAAAGCCAAAAAAAAAAAAAAAACCCATCGTAATGCCGGACTCGAACCTGAGCCTCTCGTTTAAAACCAAGTCACAGCGCTACAGGGACAGCTGCAAACAAGGCTTTTTAGGGAATATTTACCCCATAGAATCTCTGGGGAATGTTTTAGCCAATGACAGGCGACTGCCGTGAGAAATTTCTCAGGGTAATTATCACTGTTGTCATGATAATAGACACTACCATGAAAAATTCCAGCCCTTTCACCCTGGGAACAGAAAAAGTTCTGCGAAGCTGGCGGTTTGACTGGATTTGCTATGATGGGGTTTATCGCTGTTAACAATTTATTATATTAAATTATAAATACAGTGCCCCGACTTCTATGTCACAGACCAAGGACACACACGATTGTTGGAAGAGACAATGACGTTTTATTATAGCTCGTCTGCGCCAATCACAGCCCAGGCTCTAGTGTGCCGCACAGGTGGCCGCCGAAGAGGACGCGGCATTACGCAATAGCAGGAGGGTGAGGGGGACTTACGGACGCCGCGCGTGGCGAGCCGTATACACTACTCTAAAAATAGCCGGCGGCGGCGGAGGAAGTATGAAGTGGGGCTGTAATCCTTCCCCCTCCGTAAATAGATCGTCATGGTTCACTGCGCAAACAATATTATGCGGGAAAGCGAGCTTACAAAAACCAAGATTACGCCGATCTCTCTACAATCGACTTCACCTCCAAACACACATGCATTACTGGGAAGACATTTTTTTAGGGGCAGTGTAAGGCATGTTAAAAAACGGAGGCCCTAAGGTCTTGGTTTATTTTAACTGCACAGCTGTCTAGGTCGACACAAATCCATCCGGCGTAGACGGAAAACCCCGAGCGCGACCGCTCGGCGTCGTGCAGGCTTGCGCATGGGCTTACGCCACACGAGGAGCTCCAGCCTTCCTCGTCGCCGTCATCGTTGTGTAGCGATCGGCGCGCCAAGGGTCCGCCGCGCCGAAGACTATGACAGCGAATCTGTCAAGCCATCCCTTGACAATCAACACGTGGAGACGGCCACCGGACCAGCTGACGAAGAAGTGGGGGTCTACCGAGGCGAGGGCGCGCTACAAGAGAATTTGCCCTACATGTCTCTGCCGTCGGAAGACGACGACGAAAGGAATGACGAGTATTGCTGCTGAAAAAAAAAAAAAAAAACCCGCCCGCATCTTCCCACGGGGGGAACTCGAGTAAATGCGTCGCAGAGTGGTGGGGGTATCGCGTGAATGTTGCGTAATTGGGTATGGTTTGGGAATGCTTAATTGTTATTTCGTCTTTATTATTCTTATTTATTTAATGAAGGAGAAGCGAAGGCAAGGAGTGTAAAGTTAAAGTCTGTCTTTATTGCTTGGTACCGTCAAGCAAAGCGTCAAGTCAAGCGAAAGCCAAGCAAAGACGCCCTTGACTGAATTCCGAACGCGCGCGCTCCGCCGCTTATATACACACCGCCCGCGTTCGAGGGAGAGGAGTACGGGGGAGAGACGCGCATGCGCACACTTCCGTACACAAGCACGCGAACTTTCCACGCACCCACCACGCCGTTATCACGTGTACACGCCCTGCCGCCGTTAAGCCGCGAATATACTCCGACTTTCCCGGCGCACGGGCGCGCGGCCGTGCGGTCGGCGACGTCACGTCTGCTAGACTACGCCAGCAGAAATTTCTACCAGTGTACGCTCCAGCTTTGCCGGCGTAGCGCAGCCAGCGTAGCTTCCGGCTGGCGCATGCGCAGATGGTATTGCGATTAGTGCGCCAGCTGTCGTGGAATGCGCGAAACGCTCGGCCTAGAACAGAGGCGCGCATTTTTTTTTTTTTTTTGTGCCTCTGTTAACCCGGCCGTGTGCCGCGCTTTTGCAACAGTGCGCCCTGAGTTCCATTGTTTGAACCTTTCTCCGTGTCTTTTTTCTGTCTGTCCGTGTATTTTCGCGCACTTGTGTCCTGATCATGGCTTGGGCGTACCCTGCGTGCCATAAATTGGCCCTGGCATTACTGGTTCGTCGGCTGCGGCGTAAGCGGAAGCGGTCGATGTATATCCGCGAAATATTTGACCAACGCCACATATAAGCTCCATTCGATTCAGAAGGGGTGCACGGCACCGTTGCAGAGGAAGTTCTGTGGTGCCGGTGCAATGCAGCAGCGTGGTTCCGCGGTGCCGTGCATCACGGTTGCACCGTCAGTAGCGCCCCTGCGTGTTTACAATCGAGCGAGGTGCAGGCATAGTCGTCTGCTAACCATCCTCGCCTGTTGTCCTCTAAAACTGGATGTTTACGGTCATCTAGGTCGCGTCGTACGCATCAGCGGCGACGCTGTTTGTCCCACGAATCTTCGAGCTCGACGGACATTTTCACGCGGTCGCCGCAACTGCCGGTAGTCGCCTGCCAACCCGCAACGCCCCAACGCTCACGGCACCGAATCGCTGAACCTCCTCCGTAGCAGGTGCAGCGGTTCTCTGCACCGCGGCGGCACCGCTGCAGCACGAACGACGCGGTGCAAGGCACCATTCCTGCAGCGGCGAATCGAGCGCTTTGGTGCAGCGCACCGTGCAACGGTGCAGGCGTTGCAGGGAATCCCGTCTGAATCGAATGGAGCTATAGTCGCGGTAGCCAATTCTTTTTGTCATAAACACAGGGGTGGCGCCGTATGGCTTCGATAAGGGACTCCACCACGGCATTGGAGACGTCGCTATGGTTCGAGGCAGCCATTGCGCACTTGTCGAGCGGTCGGGCACAACCAAAAAGAGCGCGCCGAGAGAACCGTCGAGCAAACGGACGCGCGCGGGCGCTGTACGGGTGGTCCGGACGGGTTGGCGAGGTGCATGCGGGATACGGAGCCGCCGGCGGCCCGACGCAGCCCGACGTTTCCCGCGTGGAATAGAGACATGTCCTATCCCGACGCCCGTGCCGCGGAACCGCGCCGAACTCCGTCCGACACGCCGGCGGTTATCTGACGTCGGAGTGTAGAGGGACCGGCATTCGCCGACGTAGCGTAACCGTGCCGCGCGCGCGCGCGCGCCTACGCTACGTCGGAGTATAAACGCGCTTACTGTTGAGGGCGACACAGCGCACGGGTAGCTACGACGCATGCGCGCACAGACGCGCTCCACCCGCACCGCCGCAGCTGTTGTTGAGAGCGACGGAGCGCACGGGGTACACGCGCTCCTCCCGCACCGCCGCATCTGTTGTTGAGAGCGAGGAGGGTACGGGGGAGAGACGCGCACCTGCGCCTCGACGCGAGGCGCATGCGCAGTGAGCGTGTGGACGGCGCCGACAACATCGACGAGTGACATCGCGAGCCTAAGAAATGCTCCGCATTTAAAAAACTGTGCATACTTTAATGGTTCTTGCTTTATAGTGCCGTCCAAAGCGGCTTTGCACTGCTGGAATCCGGCTGCTCCCTCTCTCGTGGGGCCTGCTGTCATTGTGGGGAGAAGCTAGGTCGACCCCCAGCTCTGCTGTTTCTCCAGCCTTGCACCACTAGTGCAAGGTGCGTCAATTTTTTTTAATAATTTTCTCCGTATGCTAAACACACGCTGCCGAGTAAAGCGTTCACACCGCAGTGAAAACCTGGGGGATTAGGCATATACAGATTCGCTTTAAAATACCTACAGTACTAGCACCTGTTTACACCTCCCCCGCTTTACAATCAACTCTCTTTCTCATTTATGTAGTCCAGGGAAACTAAATAAGTACCTACACAGGACGATGCCGGACTAAAAACTGAATTTACTGAAAAACAAGACCCAGAAGATCCCACTCTTTTTTTTTCGCTGTTTTGAATTTATTCAAATCATAAACCAGCCGGCCTATTTTTCAACATTAGTTCAGGAACTCCGTTGTGTTGCTCGACCCGTAGCCTTTAGGCGAACTGGCGTTGTTACGGAGCCTCGTCGAGCCGCTGGTGTTATCTTTCGTTGTTCTCGCCACTCCAGCCTCCTCTTTGTCGCTCGGCGAACTTGAAGAAGGGCGATAATTCGCGCTGTCGATCATCTTCACAGAGTGATCTCTGACACCCAGCCCTTTCACAGAACGAAAGATAGGTCTGACCTTGTCATCGGTGCGTCGGCCTTCTTCCTCGCGCTCCTTTCTCTTAAAAAACTCCGCGAATTCAACGGCTATGCGATCGAGTTCAAGTGTCAAATTGAACGAGTTCGTCGTCTGCGAGGTCACTTTACCAACTGTCTCTGAATTTTCCGTGTTTGACGCTCCAAGTAAACTCATATTGGCGTGTTCTCGTGTGTCATTACTTCCCGAGAACAGCACATTCATTGCGTCTTGCAGCGTATCACTATGAACGGGCTCATCACCACCGAAATTGTATGTCACAAGGTACTCGCTGGAAGAGCCTGCTTGTTTGGCAACAGATCGATCAGGAGACAAATTAGATCTAGTAAATTGCGAGTGAAATAGCGAGTGATAGGAAATAAATGGTGCCTGCTGTGTTCCGGAAGAAAGTCCTCCCTCAGGCGATTGATCTCTTTTAGCCGTCACCTGCTCATTAGCGGCTAACCCTTTCCCTCTAGTGTCACTGCTCACATTCTCTAACGATGTATCCACTAATGTCTCACTAAGCTCCGATGTGTGTCGGATTCCACTTTTCGGTGTGGATACTTCGCGTTTAGAGTAGGCATCTGCGCTTATCGGCTCCATCATTCCCAAAAATTGGCGTCTCGGCGCTTTTGAATGACCAGACTGGAGAATCTTCTTCGGGATAGTGTCGTTCTCGAAGTGAACTGTGGGCACCGCTAGATAAGCTCCGGAATCGCTGACTCCGTCCCCTCCTGAGTGCATCGGCTGCATTCCTTTAAACGTTTCAGTAGTATTGAGGCGAGGCGTATCGGGGGCCTTTACCAATAGGCGCTGTTCACTTTCTAGCATGGAGGGCTGTTGATTGCCTGAATCCAGCCTATCCCCTGCTATGGTTACTTCCGCCAAACCGGCGCGTTGGACGCTTTTTACAGTGAGGGTTGCTTTGGAACTGTATAATACAGCATCGGGTGAGGTTGACAGATTTACAGCCATTATTTCATCAGGCCGGGTGTACTTCGTTGATGAAGCCACCCCTGTTAATTCTAAAGTACTCTGTGTAAAGCGTTTGGAAATTTTCGAGCTATTGAGACCACCAAATAGTGTGACGCCGAATGCATTGTTAGTGCCGACAGTTCCGGATAGCGTCGACGTATTGCTGCCCGCACTCTCGTTGACTACCATGGCTGCCTCTTTGGTACCCGACCACAGATCGGGTATTTTGGCAGAGCTTACCTCCGCCGATGCACTGGTACCGGGGAAAAAATCATGGTAGCTGAAGCCTCTGAATGAGAGAGAAACGTCCACAGTGTCAGAGTATAGCTGATGGTCCCCAACAGGGACGCTTATTATCCTCGAGTTTTCGAGCAGCCCTGTCGTGCTTTTGGAGAAGTTTGTGAAAAGATTTAGAATATCGGGACCATCATTCGAGGGGGGCAGTAGAGCAAGGGTCTCGTGACCTCGAATTCCACCTTCATCTACAAACTCGCTGCTCCGTTCTTCCCGTTCATTCTTCACTTCTGGTTCCGCTAAATGTTTATGAGAAAGATGGTTTAAAACAAATCCACGTTGCCCCACCATGACGCTGCCAGGCACCATGATATGAGAAACGCTTTTCGTATGCGCAAAATCGTGTCTTCTGTAGTAAGCGGCCTTCTTATCACGAGAGGAACTCGGGGAGGTCTGGTTAGGATGATTTTCTGCTTCATTTCTGCTGATACCCTTTCGTCCGGTTCGAGACGAGTTGCTGTCAGGCTCGTCGCGGTTCTTTTTAGGCAGCGGAGTTTGATCATGCAGGAAGTAGTCTTGTCGAGCCGGAGAATTCTCCGTTGCGTCAACCTTTTCCCTGTTTTTCGTGGCTAATTTTAAACCCGAGGCGTCATAACGATCCGTGACCTCACCCAAATAGCCCGTAGCGTCCGAAAGAGTTTCGTTCGTCGCTGGTTGGTCGTGAAGAAAAGACGAGGCGCCGAACGTTTTCCATGTCCGGTGGCTTGAGTTTTCCGTCAGAGTTAATTGCTGCGAATCCTTGTAGGTGCCCGCGTCACTCTTCGCGTAGTCATTGATCGCCATTCCGCCTTCGAGGAGGTGAAGATCCGCCGGACCAGGCGCAGTGGGCGTAGTCGTATTTACTACGAGTGAAGTTGCTTTTGTCTCGGGCCACCTTGACTGTCCTCTCGATGCCTCCGAAGACTCCAGTCTAGACGGCGCTATCGTCGTGCTGTCATACCGGTCGATTGCTATTTTAATCTTTTTTAGGAAGAGGGCCCACAGCTGATCGGTGCGCTCAAACGACGAGACGGCGGGCAGCGACGAGCCTGATGGCTGCAAGGGTAGCAGCGTACGCTGGCCGTGGTGCATTTCTGAAAAAAAAAAAAAAAACAGTTGTGAACGAAACCGTAAATAATGTGCAAGCTGGAAAGTAGTGCGCCTGACGCATGCACAGATAACATGATCGAAGAACTAAAGACTAAAATTGCGAAACGTGCAATGCCATTTCCTGCGCGCAGCTTTTCCTTCCCGCCAGCACCATGCCAGTACTCGCGAGCGAGGCACGATTGCCTAATGAAGTCGAAAACATGCGAGGGTATTCTCGCGCAGACGGGGATTCTAAGAATCGCTGTCGCAAGGCTTTTGCTATGAAACTATTGTTTTTGTGCGTTGCTCGACGGACATTACCCAGAACGGTGAGTGTGATGCCAAGCTCTAGCTACCGTTAAACGCAGAGCGGGGCAAAAACAACGTTTGAAGACCAACAACAGAATAAAAACAGGAAAAAGGAGAGGGGGTGGGTTTTGTAATATGTCGCGACCAAAACGCAGCAGTACATGCATGGATCTGGAAATCACTCCGGCCAACCGATGCATTAGAACGAGAGCCTCTTGTGGGATAAAAGTGCATGTCTTGACACATTAACATACAGTATAGGATAAGGTTTTTGTTGAAATAACGAATTTCAGAACATTATCCAAGAACGTAAAAAGCAGACATTATTTTAATGCGTACCTCGAAGTAAAGCAAACTCGTGTAGGGACTTTTTTTTATTACTATTAGAAAATAAAGAGATGGCCGTTTCCGAATTACGACTCGGCGTTCCGTACATTACGGTGGTAAGAACACGCTGAGCCCACGCCCACACACAAAAAAAGAAAAATAAAGGAATACGTATTTTCGCAATGCCCAACGGGGCCTAAAACATTTCGTATTTCCTTTTCAAAGGAACAAGGTATAAATTCGTTAAGTGTTCTTTTTCGCAGCATGAGTACGTGTCTGGACGAGATTGACGAGATTGTTTTCTGGCTTTACATTGTAGCATGCGCTACCGCAAGCGTATGTCTAACAGTTGCCTTATCCTTAATTGGCAGGTACACAGATAACATGAAATTCTTATTGTGTGTGATAAATTGAAGAATCGTAAGGCAGAACCCTCTTGGTGCTCGTGCGTGATGAGATGACTGGTTTCACATACCACTCAAAGGATGCACGGCGTGCCGAACGGCAGTCGATCTCGCGCAGGATGTTGCGGTACCCGATCGCTGTGTATTACGTGCAATTAAATCACCCAGGGCACTCAGTTGTGTACATAAAAATGTCATGGCCGATAGTTAATCACGGCTTAAATTATCATGGTCGCCAAATATTCCCTAGAACGACAACCGCATTTATTTTTATTTTTATTCAGCAGTGTAGCTCTGTTCGAGAACTCTCCACCTCTGGTGAGCCCTTCACAGCGAAGTCGGAAGTTTGGCGACGTGCTGAACGCGATGATTGATGAGCCACTCACAACGCCGTGCATCACGTAATTCTTGTTTATTCATGAGCGAAATGAAGAGTCCAGAGCTGCGCGTCATGCTCGCGAGCTGAAATCGCAGCGTAGTGTGAACCAATATGTGGTCCAGTTGGTTATTTTTCGGCAACAGAATTAATACCACACACGTCTTAAGGTTACAGTAGCCCAAAGGAGTGGTTAATTATACCACTACAGCGTCGGTAAAGACCGAGCAAAAGGCGTGGAAACCCATCCACAGTTCAGCGGTCTGTATTAGACCCTTTTTTTAGAGGAAAATGAAAGCTGCTGGAACGCACCTGCGCGTCAATGACGTCACAAGTAAGACGAAAAGTGGGGAATGTGTACCATAAGCTAAGGAAAGGGGTTGCGTACTCAAAACTGCTTCTTTTTTTTTTTATACCGTCCAGTTATTTATTCGAATCTGTCAACATCATTGGGAACAGTTGCCCGCTTTCCACACCCCTCTTCCCTTTTTTTTACTTCCAACGACTACTACTAGTAAGAAAGGTGCCTAAAACATTCAAGCTAGATTGTGAGCTTCGTTCTGAACGCAAGGCCGACGTTTGTCTCAGACTTTCTGGTTAGCTATCTAACAAATCGGCAAATTTATTGACGTACTCAAAGCGTGTTTTCAGGTCCAATTCAGTGCCACATTTTTTGTTATTCAGTGCATATGCAACGAACCCCTCATTTCCAGTTGTGATAAGCGACATGTATAACGGGGTTTTTTGTTGTGGTAGTTTGGGTGCGACAGTTAGCATAAAGAATTTCTTAGCCGGTCGGCTGCTGTTGACAGGTCGTAAACTCTCTGAAATCCAGAGAAGGTTAGCGCTACATAGCACCCCTAAGCTCAGTATACCGTCACATCCCATAAATACACCAGGAAGATGGGGGCCTGAATCAGAGTTGAAGTGAGCATTTTTGTGGTCGGGATCTTCAGTCGAAGGCTCCATTGCTACGGCGAACTGTCTTCGCCCTTTCCGCTATCGAAAGCTGTGTTTCAGGACAGGAGCTGGCCAGCGCACTCTCCCAATCCTCGCGTTGGGGTTGGGGATGGGGAGAAGATCGGGGTTTAGTTTTGGCATTTTCAGATAATATGGTACCATGATCCTGGGGCAGCGATTACAGAGGGGATCGTAGAGAGTAGGATGGATGGAGAGCCACCCGGGTAGCCCAATTAGTAATAATGGGACGCGTCATGTACAAATGTTGTGAGTTCAGGTCTAACATGGGGTGCATGTTTTGCTCCCCTTTCTTTTTTTTTTCTTCTAAAATAACGATTACTATTTTCAGTCAGAAACAGGCGAAATAATCCCCTTATACCCTCTTCGGTTTTCATGATGCTGGCTTTCGTTTACTTTATACATACATACATACATACATACATACATACATACATACATACATACATACATACATACATACATACATACATACATACATACATACATACATACATACATACATACATACATACATACAGAAAAGAAGGTCAAAAAGACGGTCCCCTTCACCCCGAGTAGTCTGGGTGGCGCTGGCTACCACCCCCAAGCACAGGAAACAAAACTACCTAAACATAAATACCCCAGAACGTGTAGGAGGAAATTGCCCCGCTGGTAGCGTAGTGGTTATCGCACCAGACCGGTATTCTGGAGGTCGTGGGTTCGGATCCCACCTGGCGGGCATTTTGTCTCCACTTTCTTTTTTTCTTTCCAAATTCTTTATCTGTTTCAATGACCTACCACATCCTCCACTTTGCTTTCCGAGGTTTTCTTGACTGCCAACTCTTATTTCTGTGTTATTTTCAACGAGCCCCTCATTTCCTTTTCTGATTCGCTACATACATACATACATACATACATACATACATACATACATACATACATACATACATACATACATACATACATACATACATACATACATACATACATACATACATACATACATACATACATACATACATACATACATAGTAGTAGTAGTGGTGGTGGTGGTTTGGTTTGGAAAAGGAAAAGAAATGGACTGGGGATAATTTTGAGCCCGTCTGGGGGTTCACCTGCATACAACCCAGTCCGGGGGGTTAGGAATATAGAAGGGGGTGAATAGGATAGGGTAGGGAAAAGTAGATAGGTAAAGAGAGAAAAGAGAAGAGTTGCCACTGTCACTACATACATACATACATACATACATACATACATACATACATACATACATACATACATACATACATACATACATACATACATACATACATACATACATACATACATACATACATACATAGTAGTAGTAGTGGTGGTGGTTTGGTTTGGAAAAGGAAAAGAAATGGACTGGGGATAATTTTGAGCCCGTCTGGGGGTTCACCTGCATACAACCCAGTCCGGGGGGTTAGGAATATAGAAGGGGGTGAATAGGATAGGGTAGAGGAAAGTAGATAGGTAAAGAGAGAAAAGAGAAGAGTTGCCACTGTCACTACATACATACATACATACATACATACATACATACATACATACATACATACATACATACATACATACATACATACATACATACATACATACATACATACATACATACATACATACATACATACATACATACCCACCGCGGTGGCTCAGTGGCTAAGGCGTTGCGCTGCTGAGCACGAGGTCGCGGGTTCGATTCCCGGCCGCGGCGGCCGCCTTTCTGATGGAGGCGAAAAGCAAAAACGCCCGTGTGTACGAGATTTCGGCGCACGATAAAGATCCCCAGGTGGTCAAAATTAATCCGGAGCCCTCCACTACGGCGCGCCTCATCGCCTGCGTTGCGTCGGCGCGTTAAACCCTACAATCAATCAATCAATCAATCAACATACATACATACAAACATACATACATACATACATACATACATACATACATACATACATACATACATACATACATACATACATACATACATACATACATACATACATACATACATACATACATACATACATACATACATACATACATACATACATACATACATAGTAGTGGTGGTGGTGGTTTGGTTTGGAAAAGGAAAAGAAATGGACTGGGGATATTTTGAGCCCGTCTGGGGGTTCACCTGCATACAACCCAGTCTGGGGGGTTAGGAATATAGAAGGGGGTGAATAGGATAGGGTAGGGAAAAGTAGATAGGTAAAGAGAGAAAAGAGAAGAGTTGCCACTGTCACTACATGCATACATACATACATACATACATACATACATACATACATACATACATACATAGTAGTGGTGGTGGTGGTTTGGTTTGGAAAAGGAAAAGAAATGGACTGGGGATATTTTGAGCCCGTCTGGGGGTTCACCTGCATACAACCCAGTCTGGGGGGTTAGGAATATAGAAGGGGGTGAATAGGATAGGGTAGGGAAAAGTAGATAGGTAAAGAGAGAAAAGAGAAGAGTTGCCACTGTCACTACATACATACATACATACATACATACATACATACATACATACATACATACATACATACATACATACATACATACATACATACATACATACATACATACATACATACATACATACATACATACATACATACATACATACATACATACATACATACATACATACATACATACATACACAAAAAGTGTCTGGCACACTGTGTTCATTTGAGCTCACCTATATTGCTCGAAAGGGCGTAACCTCCTACTGCCAATAGTGCGGGGATCGAAATTACCACACCAATTAGTGACGACAACCTCTCATGCGCAAGCCTGAAATAAAGAAGAAAAAATAATTACCATGACATCTCTATTCTTTCTTTTTTAATTGTGTGAACAACGCTACGGCTTAAACTGTGAGATGTATACAGGTGGTGACACAGTTCATAGCCCGCAATCGGCGCCGCAGGAGCGCACGCTCCTCCAAATAAGAGTAGGGGCTGTTTTTCTAGCCCCAGAAAACAACGGGTTTTTTCGCCCTGAAAAGGCCAGGAAGGGAAAAAAAATAACAGGGAATTTATAATTTCGCGCGGTTTATAATCATTCAGCTGAGTGGAAAATAACCATGCTCGATTTGAAAAGCATTCGCAAGAAATTAGTCATACCGATGTATTTACCTAGGAAACAAATGAACTACCGGGAAATGTTCTAAAGCTGCCTGTAGACAATTTAAAGATTGACAGGTATTGCCTAAACATGGGGAACCTTGCTAAATAAAGCGATTGCGAAGAAAATTGGTTACGGCGTACCAGCGGCAAGTATAGCGGTAAGTATACAAGCAGATACTTCGGAGAAACTATCACCTGGACCGAGAGAAATGAACAACCGGTAGTGGAAGATCAGTCGACGTGCTCTACACATTCTTTTATGAGTAGTGATAGCAATCTGGGGTAGATGTAATAAAATAATGAAGCACAGCACTCTTTTTTAAGACCGTTTATTTTGCCAGAGGGAATAGATAAGGGTGTATGAGTTGATGATGACGAAAGTTGATTAGATGAAGATGAAAATGTTCGCGTCGCGGGTGAAGTCGAGGAGGGAATTATGGTGGGGCTTATGTATCCATGCGATGTATGCGGATGCGTCGTCTACGCGGAGGCCCGTCACCGCAAGATATCGCATCTTCGTCGGACGTCAAGGTGAGGTAGGACCACAGCAAGTAACGGAGGTTGGCGATTGCATCACTCTTATTCCAGCATAACTTTGCCAAGGCAAGGGTGCAACAGAGTTGATAAGCTTTTATCAGCTCAGAGTTATGCCATAATTCCGCTTGCTGTGATCGCCGATGGCCTTGCGATGGCCTTGCGATCTTGGAGCGTACGGTCCCTTTAACAGGACCCGCCGTAGCATTTTAGCATTGCAGACGGACTTGCCGTGCTTCATCTGACGTCCTAGTCGGTCCACCGCCCAATTCTTGCACTTCGAATCTTGAGCCCGCCTTCCACACAGTCTAGAGGCCTGGCTTCAAATACACGATGGAGACGGCAGATGCGTGGAGAAACCCACCGCGCGTGGCGCGGTGTTTCTGGCTGAACTCTCTCTTCTGACGTCACTCATCTACGCCTGCGGTGTCCAATCGCCCTTCTGGTGCATTCGTTATCGAGGCGAAAGCCTTATTTGTCTCACTATAAGTTTGATCACGAATGGTACAAAAAACCAAGTGACTCGAGTGAGGCCAGGAGCCATCCAAAGCGTGCAAGCCATGTTTAACAGATGAACAATGATTTTCGAACTAATGGTTGGGGACTGATTGATAGTCATGACCAGCAAGTTGGGATAAAGGTGAATTGCGAGAAATTAAAATTATAATTTTAATTGTATGTGATAGATGTGGATTAAAAAGAAAAAAATTGGCAGCGTATCTGCTCCTTTCGTTGCAAATGTCGACAAAAGACGATAGTCTTTATCGACTTTTGCCAAGTAAATGCGCCCCTTCGCTTTCCCGCTCACCTCTCATGTTGTTCCTCTTGCGTCGCGCTCCTCCCAAGGTAAAGAGGCCAAAGGTTTGCTTAAATCATTTTAAATTTATCGCGTTCTACTGCTCCAGGCCGGGTGTCTCGATGCCAACTCTGCCGTACGGCGGAGAAGCGCGTGAATCGAAGCGCCCTACTTCAACGTTGATATAACCACGTTGCCCTACTCCAGGTGCGTTCCAAGCAGAACGTGGAACATATATAGTGGAACCTTTCATAACTGTTGCCGGTTGATTTCTTAAAATGGTGCCAGAAGCTATAGTGGCGCGGGCGACGGCAGGCGACGGCGGAGTGAATTTTTTTTCTGCAGTTGATGAAGTATTTATTTTCGCAAAAATCAAGCAGGTATGATTTTATGATTTTGTATAAAGGAACACTGCAAATATCACTTCTGTATTATTTTGTTGTCTTATATTTGCGTAATGTCTTGTTCTTCTTCAACAATGTTGACAAGTATGAACATTACGTCGGACTTAGACGGGTAGATTTAGCTGTGACTATATGAGACTATTGCGCAAGCCTTGTTTTACTTAGCCGGGTGGCTGAATCGAGCCACAGACAGACAGACAAGCAGACATACAGACAGGCCAAAATTTCTGGGTTTAAGTAGCCCAAGAAAGCTATCGTCTTTAATAATGTAAAGTGGGTTAGAGCACATATTTATCTTTTTTTTTGGCTGCTCCTTCGTTCCCTCTGGCATAAGCCCAAAGCGTAAGCCAGGCACCTCAAGCTCACCAAATTTTGTAAGCTGCGCATTTAAAAATATGACGTACACCTTCTCACCACCCAGAAACCAGAAGAAAGTCTCGGGTGGAAAATAGTAGTACGTACAAAACGTGACTGGTAAATTCACACACGAGCTTTCCTTTTCATTGCAACAAAATATAAAAATATTGCCCTAGAGTATCAGTTCATGCAGGACTACCGTCTGCCATTTCCTGAGCCAATGGAACCGATTGCCACAAAAGAATAAAGCGACAGACTGGACGCCGGCCTATCACGAATCAGGCTATGTTCAGACTACCGACGTAACGGCCATATCATGAGCTATAGACGTAAAAAAAAAAAAAACGGCGCGTCACGCAGTTCCGTTGGCTGAGACGTGAAATGGCGTCATTCTCTGAAGATATTGCGACAGTTGCTGCAACAGTCTGACTGAACCCGGCCTTATCCTTGCAATTTTATGCTTACGACAATCCGGCCAAATGCAGTAATCAACAAATATAATTTCGCGAAAAAAACGCTAGATAAACACGCGTAGTTCAAGCTACGCGCCACCGCAAAGTGAAGCCCATCACTCTGCGGGCATATTGTGGACACAGCCACACATATACAGTAAGCTACTACTAAATCCCCGCCAGCGTTCTCATACACAGCAGATCAGCGTATTACGTCTTCCGCTTACCGGATGATGTCACGCATTGCTGAATTTGGAGTTGCAGGAGGTGGAACAGGATTGAGATGGGCGGCTGCGGCTGTGCAGGTGGTGCACACGTCCTCTGGTTGCCAATCGCGGAACACATGATGCTATTTTCACCAGGGGTGGCGCATGCCTAAAAGGGGGGTTGGGCGGAAACAACACGGTTCAGTGCCTGGCTGGAATTCGTTAAGCAGGAACTGGGTTATAGGGCATGATGCACAGAAACATAAATTATGACGCTGATACTAACTAAAAGATAAGATACGCTGTCTCTTATCTCCTGCGCAAAGGCAATCCGTGCACGTGCTCGCAACACTGTTGTGCACTGCATAAGGATAACAAAAAAGAAGACAAGAACCGCGCACGCGTATTTTTACTACCTACCTTCCTTCTTCCTATCCTTTCCTTATTCATTAGCGTTGGTTTTATAGTTGGTGTGTTCTCTCTCATGCCGTAACTCATTTTCGGGCAGTCTTTTATTATCTTTTTTTTATTTCCCATTATATTCACTGTTTTCCCGCAAACGCGTACTTCGAGTGCATTCTGGATATTTCTTTTAATCCCGAGCCCAGTTTATTTCTCTCAGTTAGCGCCCACTTCCTGGCCAATCCCCCTTAGTGGGTATGAGCCATTCTCATGGTACCAACCTACCAACATTGTATCCCTGCTCACTAAGGAATCAAGGGCAATGAGAGAGCTCACGAGGCGGCGGCGCTCGCACTTCTCTCCAACCGCGTCGTCCGAGCTCTCTCACGGCCTCCCGATTCTGCTACACACGAGGCAACCATGCCTGAACTGACATACGACGCAGCAGAGACACGAAGAGTGGGTGAGAACCTACGTAAGAGAGAATTGCGAGCCACCATTCCTGCAAACCCGCACTCACTACCTGCATCAACCAAGCACGCATCATAATCAGCGGACTTGGACAGGGTTGTGTTGATATCGGTCCTGGCTTTCGCCACGGAGGCGGTCCAACCTCCGAGAGAGACTGTAATTCTCTTTCCCTTCAATTCCCGCTCACCCGTTTAAGCCAACAGGGCCTTTTTTTTAATAAAACAGTTTGCGGCAATTATATAGAGAGTAGCTTCGCCATCGTAATCATCAGTAGAAGCAGCAACAAGTTGTGTTGACCACTACCGAACCGAGGTATTATTTCACAAAGCCCTAAAGCTGCTACTATTCAGAGTGAGATCCAAAACAACTTATTGCCACCCCCGTGTTCTTGATCTCATCCCTTCTCCTAGTTCTCCCTTCACTTCTCACCATGTCCCTCCAAGTACAAATAGACAGCATTCAAAGAAGTGTTTGATAGGATTTGAAGCAAGACTTCACGCGGAGTTATCTCCTGACAGTACCTACTAGATCAGAAATTCGAAACAGCGGAAAAAGACGGGACAAGGAAACGACGACATAAGGCGCTGTCCCGTCTTTTTGGCTGTTTCGAATTTCAGTATGCACCAACTAGCCCAAACCACCGTTCTACTAGATCAGTTGCTGTTGTATACAAAGCTTGAATTAAAACATCCGCCACACCTATTTTTAGAAAGTTATCTGTATACGTAGGTGGATTAACCAGGATATCTCATGTCCCCGCGATCTGACGCATGCGCGGAGAAGAGGCATGTCCCAGCAGTCCTTAGTGTTGGCACTAAAACCATTCTTTAGGGCCGCTACTCGGCACTGCACGCCTGCTCTTGTCATATATGCTGGACTGAACAATATTTGAACGTATACACACCCCTAT
The DNA here is from genome assembly GCF_048455015.1 of Haemaphysalis longicornis. Taxonomy (NCBI): domain Eukaryota; kingdom Metazoa; phylum Arthropoda; class Arachnida; order Ixodida; family Ixodidae; genus Haemaphysalis; species Haemaphysalis longicornis. The sequence goes on from NW_027526422.1 coordinate 25,877,565, forward strand.
CTTCTTACGAAGCCCCAGGTATTTACGATTGAAGCTGCCATCCGGTATCGAACTTCCTGTCCCTGCATATGCCCTTGAACTTCTTCAGTTGAAGAACCACGCTTCAAAATTCTTTCAAAAAGAAAACCGCAGCTCATCAGGGGGCTCTGCACTCTCGCCTTGGCACCTGCAGGCAGGGCCAGGCTATCTTGGAAACGCTAGGGTACTCCACTTGACCCTCCCAGTTACCCCTGACACCCCACCACCTTGGAGCCACCTACCTCGCATTACAGCTCTCTCGATACCCCGCAATATGGAACCTCAGCAAGAGCGCGTAGACAATCCAGGACTGACCACCTCAAGACACCTATTACTTAGATGCCACCTTCTGCAACTTCAACGCCACGACTCTTCACCAACCGGAGTTGGTCGTTAGAGAACGGGCTGGACAGCGCTCTATCCTAGTTCTCGGGAGATTCGAAGTGGGAGCAAGTGGTGGTTCACGCATCAATCGGCCCCCGCCGCCAACAAGTTCCCCACCAAACCGGCGTACCCTCCCCAGTTGAGGCAGAGACTCAAGCAATCGCCAAGGACATCCTGCGATGCCCATACAAGACAGGCACCATTATAGTAGCGCGAACGGACTGCCGGGCGCGCTGTGTCTTTTTGCCGGCAACATACTACCTACGGACATTCATAGACATCTTAACATCTACAGGCAACAACACGCAAGACTCAATGTTTTTTATGGAAGGTATTTTCTGCCACCAGGGTATAGCGCTAAACAAAAAGGCTCATGGCATTACTTTCGACACTTCTCCGGGCAGCCATTTTCCCTGGCTGTGGACTGCCAACAAAGGGACGAGGGCTCCAACCATTGCGAATACAGGTGGCAGAAACTGAAAGAGCACAGGCACTCCATTGGCCTTCTTCCTTCATCCTCTCCCACTTCCCACGCCGCCAAGCCACCGACTGCCGTGAAACCTTTCCCAACATCGTGCACTGAACGGCCCGGGCCTTCCCAGGTATGTCGCAGTTACCCCAACGTTCAATACACGTATCGGTCTTGTTCTCGCGCTACTCAGTTGCCACAATACCTCTCCCCTCGACACTCTCCCTCACAACGTCCCTTCTTCTTGGTAAAGCTGGGTCACTCCACCTGCAAATATGTGCGAGGCCATTACCCAACTGGGGGAGCGCATAAATTTTGTGTCGGACAAAGAGCAGCCTTTATTGCCGCCTGCCATAACCTTACCTTCATTCTCTATAAGCTTAACTCCACCACCACTACCACCCTACAAATCAAACGTCCGCGATTTGGATGCGAATTGTGAATAATGTGATAAACTGATCTCTCTCTCTCTCTCTCTCTCTCTCTCTCTCTCTCTCTCTCTCTCTCTCTCTCTCTCTCTCTCTCTCTCTCTCTATCTATCTATCTATCTATCTATCTATCTATCTCTCTCTATCTATCTATCTATCTATCTATCTATCTATCTATCTGTCTGTTTATCTCTCCCTCTCTCTTGCTCGATCTCGCTTTCGCTCTCTCTCCGTCTCTCGCTCTCTGTCTGTCTGTCTGTCTGTCGGTCTGTCTGTCTGACATCAAGTCGTGTGCGAATAGGTAAAGTGTTTTTTAAAATCTTGCTGTATCTCAATTTGGTTGTATTTACAGAGAAATCCGACGATGTTCCTGTTATTGTTGTCGATTTTGCTGATATCAAGTGGTGTGCGACGAGGTGAAGTGTTTTTCTAGTCTGGCCAGTGTTTTTCCTCGGTCATTGTTAACGATTTGGCATGAAGTGGTGGGCGACGACATGATTTGTTCTTTCAATCTCGCTGTATCTCAATTTGGTCGTACTTCCAAGGAAACCAGCAAGTATTTTCATTTCTCATTGCTACCAATGCGGTGTCAAATGTTCCGCGTTATGTTGAAATTCTTTTCTTGTCTTGCTGCAGGAAAGTCAGCCAGTGTTTTTTCCCTTGTCATTGTCAATGATTTGGCATCAAGTGTTGTGTGACGGGGTGATATGCTTTTTGACAGTTTTTCTCTCTTTCAGTCTTGCTGTACTTACAAAGAATTTCGCCATTGTTTTTTTGTGCCATTGTTAACAATGCGGCATCAAGTGGTCTGCAGTGAAGGTAATGTTCGTCTAGCTTTAGTGTATCTCAACTTAATTGTATATACAGAGAAGTCAGCCTGGGTTTTTCTCTGTCATTGTCATCAATTTGGCATCAAGAGTCCTGCGATGAGGTGAAATATTTTCCTGGACTTGCTGCATCACAGTTTATTCTATATACAAAAAAGTCAGCCAATGTCTTTCTTTTTCATTATTTTTGCGCGAATAAAGCTAATGTTCGTACCCCTTTGCAGTGTCAAGTCTCTTTTGTTTTAATCAATGATGTCTACATTTTGGCTACTAGCTATTTGCCTCTGTCTGCATGGCTGGTTACTTCGGGGCTCATTTTTTGTATTTAAGCTGCGTCACTATTCCACCATCTGGCAACACTGATAAATATCGCTCTTCTGAGCCAGGGGAATCACCAAGAGCTGGAATCACCAAGACTGACGTTGAACTTTCCCCCGCGCCGACCTCCCCAGGTGTCAGGCGGAATCCTACGCCAAATACAAGGTTTCTACCAAGGCCACACCCAATACACCAGTTCCTCAACGAGCCCAAAACGGCTTGCTGCATACATTCGGTGGGTCATCATCATCATCATCATCATCATCATCACCATCATCACCAGCCTATCTACGACCACTGCAGGGCAAAAAGGCCTCTCCCATTAATCCCCAATTACCCCGGTCCTGTGCTAACTGCGACCAATTGATTCCCGCAAACTTCTTGATGTCATCTGCCCATCTATCTTTCTGCCGCCCCCTGCAACGCTTTCCTTCCCTAGGGATCCACTCTGTTACCCTTAATGACCAACTGCTATCTTGCCTTCGCATTACATGCCCTGCCCACGTCCATTTCTTCTTAATTTCTACTAATATGTCCTTAACACGCGTTTGTTCCCTGACCCACTCCGCTCTCTTCTTGTCCCTTAACGTTACACCTATCATTTTCCGCTCCATTGCACGCTGAGTCGTTCTCAATTTAAGTTTAACCCTCTTAGGGAGCCTCCAGGTTTCTGCCCCGTAGGTTTATACCGGTAAGATGCAGCTGTCATACACTTTCTTCTTCAGCGACAATGGTAGGCTGCTATTCATTATCTGAGAATGTCTGCCATATGCACCTCACCCCATTCTTATCCTTCTAATTATCTCTGCTTCATGGTTGGGATCTGGGGTCACAACTTGGCCTAAGTAGATACAGTCGCTTACCACTTCCACTGCCTCGCCACCTATCTCAAACCGCTGTGCTGTCCCGAGGTTATTGATCATTACTTTAGTTTTCTGCATATTAATTTTCAGTCTCACGGTTCCACTCTGTTTGTCCAGTGCGGAAAGCATTCTTTGCAATTCGTCCGCCGAGTTACTTAGCAAGGCAACGTCATCAGAAAATCTGAGTTTATTGAGGTATTCTCCATTAACCCTTACTCCCACCTGTTCCCAATCCAACGTTCTGAATACTTCTTGTAAAGATGCTGTGAATAACATTGGAGAGATTGTGTCTCCTTGTCTGACGCTTTTCCGTATAGGTGTTTTACTGCTCTCCTTATGGAAGATGATGGCAGCTGTAGACCCATTGTACATATCCTCTAGTATTCTTACATAATGCTCATCTACCCCCTGATTTTGTAAAGCCTGAATGACTGCTGAGGTTTCGACCGAGTCAAATGCTTTCTCATAATCTATGAAGGTTATATATAGGGGTTCAGTATACTCAGCACACTTCTCTACCACCTGATTGATCGTGTGAATATGGCCCATTGTTAAATAGCCTTGGGTTCCCGAAATCGGGTACCCAAACCAAGGGTACCCAAGGGCTTCGGGTCCCCACACGAATAGTTGGGTGGGTACCCGAATGTTTTGCCCGTGGTATGGTACCACCAAAATTTTTGCTGCCTCCCTACCTTCCAAACCTCTTCCCGTAGAAATGCTTTCGAATTACGCAGCTAGTCGATTGCAGTCATTTCCAACAAACGGTGAGATTCCATATCGCCGCCCTGCTCATGAATGGACTCCCCTAAACCCATAAACAGGAAACGACGGCTCAATGTTCACTTTGCACGTGTTGAGGTTTAAATGTTAAAGGTGAACGAAAAAGAAAAAGGAAAGAAAACATTGCTCAGCTGCGTCCGATCCGCCCACGAGAAAGCCTTTCTTGTACCACTCGGCCAGGCGTGAACCACGCCCCCACGTTTTGTAACCTCGAGGGCGCGCTTGCCACTGTTGCCACGCGGTGAGGCGTGGTGTCAAGGGCGCCGCGGTGAAAGCGGACAACTCTTCCTCTGCAGCTTCAGGTGGCACCCGTGTCACAGAAGAGAAAACCATGCCCTCAGCGTGATATGGAACGGCCTGGAAGCTCAGAGGCAGACGTCTGGTGTCTTCGCCTTACGTACTCGCTTAGGGAAGTCAAGTACACGCACCAACAATCAAGAATGCGGGGAGAGGTGTTAAGTGGGTCCAGAAAGCCACTTGAAGCCCACAATGTCTTCCATCTACTGTCTTCCACAATGTATTACTTTACCTTCACGATTATCACAGTCTAAACAAATGCCAACATGGGTTTGGTCAGGGACTCTCTACAGCAACACAACTAATTGAAACTATCTATATCCCGTAATATTCTTAGACCTTGCGAAGGCTTCCGATAAGGTATCGCACCCTAAGTTGCTATTAAAAATTAATACTTTATTTAGAAACCCCCGGTTATCCGAATGTTTTTCGTCATACCTGCGCAATAGAGAGCAATTTGTCTTATTAGGAAACTTCCAATCATCTTTTTCGCTTGTAGAGCCTGGTGTACCTAAGGGAAGTGTTTTGAGCCCCCTTTTATTTCGGTTGTTTATCAATGACATGCCGCATGCCATTACTGTTCCCATCACACTGTTCGCAGATGACTGCGTATCGTATAACCGTATTGAAACGCCTGCTGATCAGATTGAGTGAAATGTTAATCTGAAAATAATAAAAGAACTGGTGTGACAGCTGGCAAATGGTTTTGAGCACCCGGAAAAGGTGTACATGGCTATCACTATAAAACGAAGCATTATTGATTACGCGTGTTGCATTGACGGTGCCTGGATAAAAAGAGTATCAACATTTACATACTTAGGTTCGAAGCTTACATCGGATCTGCGTTGGAATGAACATGTAGATTATGTATGTAGTAAGGTAAAAAAAGCGTCGTGGTCACTTAGAAGAAATGTGTATAATGCTACCCCTGAAGTAAAATGTTTAGCGTACAAAAGTTTAATACGACCAATCATCGAATATGCTAAAATAGTGTGAGACCCGCACACTTCAGCAAATCATTCTAAACTAGATAAAATCCAACGGCTTGGAGCAAGATTTATTTTAAACAAATATTGTCATTGCCGCTCTCCAACACAATTGTGCGAACTTGCTGAACTAGTTCCCCTCTCTAGAATTAAAAACTCAATATGACAGATTGAAGTTTTCTTTTCTTATTATTTATGGCCATGTTAAAAATTTTAAAGATATCTATTTTCGAACATCTCCTGACGACTATTTTCGAAATCGCCACATCGTGTATATCCAACTTGACTGTTTTAAATGCAGATCCTTTCCTAGAGCAATAAAACAACGAAATGTGCTATCAGATGCCAAAGTAACGACGTCATATATGAATGAGTTTCTTGAAATTGTCGAGAGCACATACGTACGCGCCCAATAACCTGGCCAAAAGCCAACGATGTCATCACCTGTGTTTGTATCGTATGTTGCAGTTGCCTTCATGTTGCATTTCCCAACCGTAATTTCTGTTAGCATTTTTGGAAAGGTACTTTCTTTTTCGTCCTGAAACAATAATGTATTGTAACCTCCCACTCCTGTAATAGACCCAAACTGTGCTGATGGTACGAGTAAATAAATAAATAAATAATAAATGTCTTCTCACACCCAAGAACCTTTCATGCATGAACATTGTTTTTAAGGCGACAGCCTTAAATGGCCGATTTCACGAAAATCCGGCGTCTGTAACACAAGAACGGCTTCTTCGGAAGCGTTCTATATCACGAGGCGTTCCAATGTACGAGTTTAAACTCGGCAGTAGCGAGAAGTGCTCGCCGCCGCCTGCACATCGTAGGAGAAAAGAGGGGAAGAGCGGAAGAATGCAGCCAAGAGAGCGAAGAAACAACAAGCGAAATTCGCCAAGGTCGCCAACTCTCCCATTAAACAGCGAAGTAAATAAGTAGCGGTGGTACATGTAGGAGGCTGATCTAATCAATTCGAAAGTGTTGAGGCGGATCGCAAAGCAAAGTGCCGTGCTCAACGAGGAACTCATGCTTTCGCATTCAACACCCTTGAAAAATGCTCGGGTGTCCTCGGACTTTTCTTTGAGACTGTATCTTGTGACGCAATGAAAGGTGAACACTGGGCAGAAATTTGACTGGTAATAAAACGATCAAATTATAAATGTACGAACAACGGCGTTCACCATCGTAAGTAGAAATCCGAGACCCAGTTGCAGCGCCATGCGAAACGAAAAGATTATCGCTGACTGATGGACTCTATGCACTGGCCCCGTATGGCGTAACCAGTGACGCCAACAACTAGGGCCGCGACCGTCGTACTTATACGGTTATCAACCATCGGGTGCCACTTAAGTCAACCGATGACAGCTTTCTTTGTGTTAGAAGAGACGGATCGCCTATCGAAGAAATCAAATGCTTATGCTGCGCTTTTCTTCGAAGCCGAAAGCGTTATCGCAAAATCCACTGAGGTCTGGTAGTACGCCTTATCGGTTACGTTCTACAAGTTATCTTTACGCGAGTTCACCGTCGAACATGTTTTTTTGCGCCGACGAAGCTTTTCGGTTGTCGTTTGCAGTCATCGGTCGTCGTTCCCCACTCCACACAACTGAACAATTGCAAATGTACCGCTGACACTTTGACGAAAAATGTCAGGGACGTGTACGCTGCCGGACCTCCTATGCGGCTTCGTGTCTGGAAAGTGTACAACTGCGATTAGAGGGAAGCGGACAAACTTCCTGCAAGGTCTGCAAGGCTATCGCCTCCACAGGGGGACCAGTCCGCGTCCAGCAGCAGTCCACCTTACCTGCCATCACATTCCGCTACGCCAGTTTTGAAGACGCCGCTCTCTTCCTCCGCAGCACAAACGCCTAACCAATGAGGAAACAGTAATGGCACTTACTAAAGACAAACACATACACTAATCTCATCCTCCTATATGTGATATACCCTGCAATTTACCTTTCAAATAAATGCCCACTGAGAGGCCGAGAAAAAACCACTCTATGCCACGTCGCACGGGCCTGTCCCTAGACTGAGGCACTCCCCGTGAACGCCGGCAGTACAACAACCGAACAGTGGGAAGCCGTGTTCGCCAGCTCGGGTGTTGACTGGTGGGATAGTGGGTGTTTTGACATTCTTCATGACAGCAGAGCAACACGACAAAAAGAAGGGACACAGACCCAGTGCTGTGTCTGCGTCCATTCTTTTTGTCCTGTTACGGTGCGCTATGTCTGAACAATTCAATTCAATTCAATTCGATTTATTCAACATCTGAATGATGATTGGAGCACAGGCAAAAAGCCTATAAAGGCTTGACAGGGCCTGCGCTCCAATGCATGGCAAACAGCGTGGTCAAAAGAACAACACTGAACTGTGTTGCAAAAAACAAGGATAAAAGCATGAGCTATCTCGACCACATACAATACTAGTATACATACATACATACATACATACATACATACATACATACATACATACATACATACATACATACATACATACATACATACATACACGCATGCATACATACACGCATGCATACATACACGCATGCATACACGCATACATACATACACGCATACATACATACATACATACATACATACATACATACATACATACATACATACATACATACATACATACATACATACATACAGTCGAACGCGGATATATCGAACACGGGTATATCGAATTATTGTCTATATCGAACTCATGAATTATCCCCTTGAAAATTCTGTGTAAAAGTATAGGAATTCGTACGTTTATATCGAACGGTATTTTTCCCAACATTTGGTATATCGAACACCGCCAAATCTGGAAGGTGCTCTTCGGCGGTTGCTGCACCCCCGATTTCCGCGGTCGCTTAGTGCCTTCGCCGAAACCCAACAGGGACAGAAGCCGGGGCGTCGGAGCGTCACATTTGGCTTCTCATGGATAACTGCTCGGCCAACCAAACCACCTGCGAGCTCGACAACATCGAGCTCAAGTTTCTGCCTCCGAACATAACAGCCAGGCTGCAGCCGCTCGATCACTCGACTAAGTCGTTCAAGGTTGGGTACAGGAGGCGACTCCTCGATAGGTTTTTGATGAACCTCCGCGTGGGCACCGAGCTTAAAGTTGACCAGCTGGGGGCCATACACATGATGACAGGTGCCTGGAACAGCCTAAAGCGGAGCGTGGCCAACTGCTTCCGGAAGGCAGGCTTCGTGACGGCCGAACATTCGGAATCTTGCGAAGACGGCGACGACGACGAATGGGGCACGGACGACACGTTTCGCGAGCTGTCGTCCCTTTTCCTGGCTGCTGTTCCAGCCGGACTGTCTGCTGGCGACTTCGTGAATGCTGACAGCAATGTTTAGTTTGTTGCGAGCGTCGGTGACGAGGATATCGTAGCTGCGGTTGCAGGAACCCAGGCTGATAGCTCGAGTGGCGAAGATCGTCCGGACGAGGATGCGGCTACACGATCGTACTCCGCCGGTGAACTGGCGGCTGCGTTCAGCTTGATTCTACGTTGTTGCGGCGACATGGGAGGAACTGGGCTGTCACACCTGGATAGCCTCGAGAATATCGAGACCAGCGTCTTTAATTCCATGTAAAGGACGAAGAAGCAGGCCAAGATAAGCGATTTCTTTTCACGCAAATAAAGCATCCTGTTGCGTCGTTAGTGCGGAATTAGTTGTCATTCTTGAATGCGCCGATCGGTAAGTGGCCGTGCGCCACAGCTGAGGTCTCAGAGCCCATAATTTTTATACCGAATTTTTCATATATCGAACTATTTCGCGATCCCTTTGGAGTTCGATATATCCGTGTTCGACTGTACATACATACATACATACATACATACATACATACATACATACATACATACATACATACATACATACATACATACATACATACATACATACATACATACATACATACATACATACATACATACATACATACATACATACATACATACATGTAGAGTTGTACATACATATTGTAGAGTTTAACGCGCCGACGCAACGGAGGCGATGAAGCGCGCCGTAGTGGAGGGCTCCGGATTAATTTTGACCACCTGGGGATCTTTAACGTGCGCCGAAACCTGGTACGCACAGGGCGGGCGCTTTTGCTTTTCGCCTCCATCAGAAAAGCGGCCGCCGCGGCCGGGAATCGAACCCGCCACCTTGTGCTCAGCAGCGCAACGCCTTAGCCACTGAGCCACCACGGCGGGTAGAAGATGCAATCGAAATAAAACAACAGAAAAGTAACCGCCAGTAAGCATAAAAACACGCGCACAAAGAAAATAATGAACAAGGCAGAAGTACAGGAAACCGTCAAGTTTACACGAAAATTTCGCGGAGGTCCTTAAAAGATATGGATAATATATAGCTATGCTATGATGTCGAGCCAGTTCATTTAATATTGTTTCATTTAATATTGGTCCTGCAAGATCAGCGCAGGCTGGCCAAGAGTGCCCCGGAGAAAGCCAAGGCCACGAGGATACTATAATGAGGGCTCCTCTTACTCCGGAAGACAAAGATATTCTTTTTGGCCGCTAAAAAGGCATCTCGCCCTCCTTAACCCTGCCCCGCCGCGGTAGTTCAGTGACTGTGGCGTTGGGCTGCTGAGCCAAGGACGCGGTTCAGCCCCGGCCGTGGTGGGTGCTTTTCTGATGGAGCCGAAAAGAGAAAACGCCCGCATGTTCGAGATTTCGGCAGACGTTAAAGGTCCCGAGGTGATCGAAATTGAACCGGAGCACTCTTCTACGGAGCGCCTCGCAGTCACGTCGGCATGCGCAGATATATGCCGACGTGACTGCGGGCATGGTGGCACTATCAGGGTTTCGTGAAGGTGAAAAGCCCTATTGTAGTGTATAATACCTTCGTTTTCAATAATACGAACAACATTTCTATCGTACGTCGGTATTCTACGCCGAACAATGGAGTGAGGGAATGAGGAAGTTCCGTCCTCAAAAGAGTTAACAGTAACAAAGGAGCTGGTCCCAGCCTGTGCACAGAGCAATGCCCTACGATAGCCACTGGAGCGCATTCGGCGGCTGATGATCATCGCTCTCGAGGCTGCTCTTCTGAACTCGGATGTTCCGGCGCATGCGCATAACCACGGAGAAAGATATGTCGTATAACCTCCTTGACAAGCCCAGACACTATAGTAGGTGGCGGTGATGCCAGACAAATGGCTTACATATAAGTCGCCGCTCTGTAAATAAGCTGGAACATCTTTCTTTGTTGCAAAATTTTTTGATGACTGTACATATTACATTTGTTGAAGTACATTGGAGGCGTAAGTCCAGAGTGGTGATTTACCCATTTAATATGACGTGCGCAAAATATGACGCGTGCAGCCCTCATTTGCATTCAGACGATAATGATTCTTTCAACATAAGTATCGTGTTCAATGGCTTATAGGAGATCATGTTCCAACTGTGCAGTTCTGAGGACCTTATTTTAAGCGAGTAAGCGATGATTGTTTAAAGCTGTTAGTGCTAATGATTTCAAGACAGAAAGCTTGATTGATTTGATTGATTGTAGGGTTTAACGCACCGACGCAACGCAGGTGATGAGGTGCGCCGTGGTGGAGGGCTCCGGATTAATTTTGATCGCCTGGGGATCTTTAACGTGCGCCGAAATTTCGTACACACGGGCGTTTTCTCTTTTCGCCTCCATCAGAAAATGGCTGCCGCGGCTAGGAATCGAACCCGCGTCTTCGTGCTCAGCAGCACAATGCCTTAGCCACTCAGCCACCGCGGCGGGTAAGACAGAAAGCTGGGCCAACATCGTTGTTTAGTTGGTTGTATAAACGTTGACTGGACTAGTTGGTTGTTAGGTATACTGGGAAACATTATCATAGCAGAGCAAACTAAACAAGGACGAAGAGCAGGAAGTGCTGGTCATGTCATAAATATATATAGTCACTATCATCATCAGTATAAAAAGTGGTAACGTGTACACCTAGTGGAGTTGTATATAGAATTTTTCGGGAGAATATAAATTTGGCGCCGTCTTAGTAAGCGCGGTCCTTTTTTTTAATTTTCTGCTACGTCGGCGTTAGTGTGCGTCAACCCTAGCCTATCCGACGATTGCTCAGAGCTTGAGCCTCGGGGACCACACTGCCTCCTCTCTTCCTTTCTCCTGGTTTGTTCCGATATGTTTCAGAATAACAGTGTCCTTAATGGGTAACACGGAGTGCCACAGTAACTATGGACGTCAAAACACACCCTAGTGCAATTGTAAGCTCTGCTCGGTGGAAATATTGCTGCCGCTATGCCCAAAGGGTACCATGCTGGTCTAGTTGGTGGTGAGATACAAAGGAGGGAACAGCGCACATTTCGACGAAAGACGGACAGAAACACACACCACAAGCGACAGAAACACACACCACACACCACAAGGCTATAACAAGGCCACGTGGGGCAGCACGTACATGACCACATGCTCTGTGCTGGTCGTATTCCCGAGTTTGAAAAAACAGCGGTAATCTTTAAGAGCAAAAACCAAACCTCGAGGGAACTTGTTGAAGCAGCAAGGATAGCAAGAGCTGGTGATAACTCTGTTAGCGTTCCTTCGATAGCTATCACGGCAAAGGAAATAGCAATCTTGGCGGCCAGGGAAAAGCGGATGTGGCGATAAATCCAGTGATGACATGAGGGTTTCACAGATTAGGCAATCTCCTCTCTTCTGTACGTGCTTATTGTTCTTTCCATTAAGTGTGCTATTTATTTTCCGCAACTTGTAATAAAGTAATCAGTTACAGCGCTTGTGGTGTGCGTTTCTGTCAGTCCTTCGTCGAAATGAGCGCTGTTCCCTCCTTTGTGCCGCTATGTGTGGTCTACGATTAGTCGCACTGAAAATAAAAAAACAATTACTCCCCCTTCCTCTTTTTCTCCCTCCTCCCGATCATCTTCATCATCGTCGTCGTCATCTGCGGCACTGGCATGACCAAGCAGCAGCAGTAGCGCCGCCGCTGCCGCCTGTTCGTGTCCACTCAAGAACAGAAGCCCCTCCCATGTTCGCCCAGCCGCTCCTTCCTTGCGATGCGCTGGTTGCGATGCCCTGGCTCTTGGTCGCCGTTTTGTCGCCCCGGTGGTCCACAAGTTGCCTTTTCGTCGCATCGCATGCGCAGCCCATGTCAACATCTGACTCTTAAATTTGAGCTATGTCGCCTTCCGCCCGAGTTGGTTCCCTTGCCCAACACACTCGTTTCCTTCCCCTAAACGTTACTCTTATAACCATCCTCATCCCTGTTCGTTGAGATGACACAAGTTTTCCTTCAAGGCGCTCAGTAAGGCGTCGAATTGCTACCCTGTAAGTCCTCACCGGACATTATAGTTATGTACCTTTATTTTGCTGGACAAATAAAATTTGCACCGTTTTTTTTAACACGAAAGTGTTTTATTCCGGGGTACACAAAGATTTCACTCACGTCATAACCGTCGTCACAGAAGTGGCGCCAGTACAATGAAGCAACCGGCCTGTATAGGGTGCACCCCTGCAAACAGGGCCTTCTTGCGGGGAAGCAACCTTCAGTACTAAAGAGTGCGTTATACTTAGGGTTGTTTTCGGGTTTGATATTTTAACGCGAAAGTATTTTATGCCGGGATACACCAATATTTCACTGACGTCATATCCGTCACGGAGATGACGTGAGTACTCCTTTGCCGAAGCGACCAGCCAGCATGAAGTCGCTCGCCAAGCACACCCACAAGACAGCCGCCGACCCGCAAATCATGCTCAGCTGCAGATTTCGCTGCACATTTCACTTTCGTGTTTTACTGATTCCTATGGAAAAGGAATCAACCACAGTTTTTATTTTTCTTTGCAGTTGTCTAGGTCTGTAAATCTCAAGTGGCTCAAGTATTCTCCCTTCCCTCGTTCCCCTAACTTGTCCTATTAAAGCTTCCTTAATACCCCCTCCAGACAGGCTGCAAACAATTTCGGAGATAATGCCACGTTGTCTCACTCACTCCCTGATCTGGAACTTTTTACTGTTCTTATAAGGGATTATCGTGCCTGTGCGTCCCTTGTACATGTCTCCAAGAGTCTTGTGTGAGCATCCTGGTCCTTCAGTGCTTCTAATACAGCAGTGTAGAAGCACTGAAGAAAATACAGAATCAAGCGCTTTTTCGTAATCCGCAAATGCAACGTGAAGTGGCTCATCACAGTACACGGATTTGTGCATTACCTGATTTACGAAATGAATGCATTCCAGCATTGAGCAGCCTTTCTTTAATCCAGCCTCTACTCCCTGTTGTTGGCAATCCAGTGTGCTACTTTTCCGGTTATTACCACTGTAAATAACTTGTATAAAACAGAGTAGGGTGATGGTTCTATAATTATTAAGCTCTTTGACAGCGCCCTTTTTGTGCATCAAAACTACGTTAATATTTCCCCGTGACAGGGGTACCTTAAAACTTTTGGGACATTCTGAGGCCCACATTTTTTTATGTCGGTGTAATACAAGAGCGGGATCCAACACGGTAAGTGCTTTCGAGTGCTTTAATGGCTCTCCCCGGCTGCGCACCTCGCCGCCGTTGGTGCGACGTTAGACAAGCATCGGGCCCGTTAGGCGGAGGTTCGGTGTCGGCGTTTCAATGTGTCGCGTGGTGTGTCTGAGGACTTCGGTGAATATGTCGCGCACCGCGGCCACCAGTGGGAAAGGTCGCTCCCCGCACACGCCCAGGGGGTCGTCCCTCTGCACGTCATCCACGTACACGCAGTCGGGAGCGAAAGCCGCCAGAAGCTGAGGGACCTGCGAGAACACCGCACAAAGCAGCCCATATAGGTTGCACAGTGCGTGGAATTTTGAATCTCATTAATACACACCGTTGCTCCTAGGTGATGTGTGTGCGTCACGCGTTGCTTCGCACGTGGTGGTTGTTTGGACGCATGCATGCTCGAAGATGAGCGCATAATTTGCTCATATTGATTTGGATTGGTTTGGAATGGATTGTCAAACTAGCGCATTATCCGCTGTGCCACGGAAGCGCTCAATCCATCCCTTCTTCTCCATGGGTATGGACGAAAGGTGACGGAAAGGAAGAAAGAACACATGTGGCACTTGCAACCGAAAGATAGGAGCTTATGGGTCGGGGTGAAGCAACTAAAGCTGAACCAAATCACCTAAATGAGGACGCTTCGCATTATGGGCCCGTTACTAACAGGCCACATGTCCTTTCGTGATGGGCCTGTTGCATACACTTCCCATATCCTGCGCGATTGGCGGACTTTTTCCTGTGCGAAATTTTCCGGCGAAATTTGACGAAGTGTCTTCGAACTTTTCCCAAAACTTGACGAAATTTACCAGCGAAAATTGGCGAAATTTATCCGAACTTTTTTAAAGACTTTGCTCCACGTTAAGGAGTCAAGAGTACCTTGATGCGCAGCGACTGATAGTCGTCGTAGGCGACCCACTTGGTGTCGTTCACGAGGTACCAAGAGGCCGTCAGATTGTCGTAGCTCCTCGGCGTGTTCTTGTACACGGAACAGAGCTGCAGTACATTATTAAGTTGTAACGTGCAAACGCACTGCGTGCGATTGCCAAAGTATGGGTGGCAACATTGAGGGCGACAGAACATAACGTAGTCCTTCACGTCGCTTCCACTGTACATGAGGAATCAAGGGGGTTAAACCGAACGTATCGGTCACTGGCCTCGCCTTCTTCTCCTTGTTTAAAAAATGGTTCGGTTTTGTCGTTCCCTGTTTTAATACTTTGGAAGAACGCAACTCTCGTCCGGCTAGGAAAACAAGTTGGTGGTGAATTCCCTCCCCCCTTCCCTCCCCCATCAGGAACCTCCACGGGAAAGCGAAGCAAGGCTCGCCTCCTGTCCAGAAGGCGATGTCTGCTACGAAGTTATACTGATCTGGCGGTGGACATAGCTTTTCTTATTCCAACCAGGTTCTTAAGGATGTCTTGTCTAGCCTAGAAACCTTTGACTAAATAAATAACAGTGTACGGCTTAATGCGGTAGGTGGTTCTCTTTCGACTGAGGCAATGTTGCGACAAGCAACAGTGGCCAAAATATAGACGATCAAGGTGAGTTGAAGTGCAGTTACATCGTCACCGCGAGCGAAGGGCACATACATTTTGCATCACCACGGCAAGCGAAGTTTTGGAAGTGCGCGCGAACTGTATTTAGGCCGCACATTTTAAAACTGGTCTTTTTGCCTTATGGGATTTTTAATCCTTATGCACTTTGTTTTGGCCTTGAGAAGAGGCTCCGAGTCGACTGTAACCGTCATGGCCAAAAGAAATATGCTGTAAAACCAATTCACTAATCAATTAGCCATTTCAAGTCACATATTTACATCCGAATAAAGAACAAGAATTGTTAAGGACATTGTTGGAAGTACCTAGGTGCTGTTGACTCGTACCATTTTTAAACAAATACGCAAACCTAGAAGTATGTAAACTTAAAATTCAGTCTTTACAATTCGTCTTTTATGAGCACATTAGCCGATGAAATGCTGCTATTTTGATAAATCGTGTGGCTTAATTTGAGCAAATTACGCTTCATAAGTTATATTTCGTGCAGCGCCAATATTCGGAATTTATTGGCTTTTCCAAAGCCCATTAGGCACAATGCTTCACGTAGACGATACTTCACTCACCAGTCTGTCCAATTTATATTGTATTATTGCTCATATTTGCAATAATTTGATGTATTAATGTGGTTCATGACGTACAAATTTAAGTATCAAACTTACATTTAGTTTTTTTTTCTATTCCGTGCAACTTCTGGCGCCCTGTTAAAAAGTCGAAGGTGTAAGCCATATTCTGGTTCCACAACCCATTAAATTCTTTTCTTTTTCATTCGAACGATAAATACGCATATAAAGACACGTTTATCCCTATCAGAAATATTCTTACCCGCTGTATTTTAGCTGACACTTTCTCTTCGAGCAATCTGCAATGTAGGCGATAGCCAAGGTATGTATTGTAACATTACGGGAAGTTTGGGCTTACGCGAACACCAGAGTAACTTAAAAAATGATGGCGACATTTTGTACAAACACAAAGACCATCTGACACGCGAAGTGTCGGGTGCTATCATATAAGAAAGAACGTGGGCACGTGCGCAAGTAAGCCCTCTCTGACGCTGTATGAACAGGAAAAAATCTAACGCCCTTTCTGGAAGTAAGATAGTTAAAACGCAAAGCTTTCTCCGATACAAATACAAAGTCCATAATGCCATCAACCAAAGCCTATACCTAGGATAACGCTGAGCCAACCGAATGTGATGTTATGATTTTGTATCTATTAGTTTGTGACTGGGCCATCTTGATGGGCTGCTTCGGTAAGCTCAGCGTTGTCGTTGATTTGGGCTTCCCATTGGTTATGCGTGTGGCGTGATCAATGTGCCATCTGTGCGCCTATTAGAGAATGCTTTTATGACCATCATCGCTCAACCGTATGACGCTAAACTGTGTTCGTCTACTACAATGGAACCCTTATGCATTTGAAGATATCACATTGTTTATGCGGCGTGTGATTCATGTGCCCTATGTGGAGACCAATTGTGTAAAGTTGGCTTTCCTGCAGTAACGTTGACTTCTCTGCAGTGCGTTTCTCACACCGGCACAATTAAGACATAGAAAGCTTCGCTTTAAACAACTTTTCTAGATACGTCCTAGCCATGTGCTCTGTGCTGATGCCTTTTATTCTGGTTTCGTGCGTCAATTTTTGTTTTTGTTTCCACTACGCGAAATTGTACGTGTAGGTTTATATTTGTGCTCCTTTCACTAAATACTAGTTCCCAGTCAGCGCCCGTCCTGTGCTACCCCGCTATGCCCTGTGTATTTTTGCGCTGTGCCACATCATCAAAGTGTGTGTGAAGCAAAAGAGGTAATTGGTTTACGTCCGAGCCGGGCACGGCGGAGCGCACGAAGCGCGCGAGCACTCCCACGCCCGTGGCCTCCGTGG
The DNA here is from genome assembly GCF_048455015.1 of Haemaphysalis longicornis. Lineage (NCBI taxonomy): Eukaryota > Metazoa > Arthropoda > Arachnida > Ixodida > Ixodidae > Haemaphysalis > Haemaphysalis longicornis. The sequence continues at coordinate 25,894,857 of NW_027526422.1, forward strand.
GCAGCAGCAGCCGGTACTCCATGCCCCAGGGAGTCAGCGTCCAGCACACGCTACGGTGGTGCGACGGGCCGCGGACCTCCATCGCGAACTCCAATGCCGCATCCTGTTAACCACCAATAAGAGCAATTCATAGTTTATATCACGAAACGATACGCATGACAAAACTCGGCCGTTTGCCTCGCACATAATGACGTCGAAAGAGGATAGCGTTTCTGCCACCCCTGCCAGGTAGCGCCTAGTTCTTTCTCCCTGCTACCTCCTACACTCTTCCTCTTCCCTCTTCATCCTCTCATTCACTTCCCCTCTGTCCCCGTCCGCCCCTGCGTTTACTATTGCTGACTGAAACCTACCCTCCCCCCTAAAGATTCAGTTCTCTTCTATGCTCGACTTCCCCAGTTATCTGTACCCGCTTCCTTCCTCCAAACTCCTCCCACTCCTAATTTTTTCAGCCTCCCAAACCTATATTTCCCCTCCGACCCTAAATCTTGTCCACCTACCACTCCCTCTCATTTTCCACTCCTCTTCCTGTCTCCCTTCTATTCCTTTCACCCTCTTCTATTGTCCTCCTTCTTTCCTCCTTTTTTTTCCTTTCCTCCTCCACCTATTTCCTTTCTCTCCTTTAATTCCCTCCACCACCACCACTAGTTCTCCTTTCTCTTCCTCTTACATTTCTCATCATGGAGCACACTGTAAATAACGCGGCGAATTTACTCAGCGTTCCCCGCGCGGAGGTGCCTGTCGCCGGTGGGCGCGTCGGCGGTACGGTTTTGTCGTCTGCTTTAGCGACGGTTGTTCTGGGCCTGTTTAGGCGTAGCTTCGCGTCCATTACGCGCTTCCTTCGCGCGGCTTGATTAACTTGTTCGACAGCACCTCCTTCGTAACCCGGACCCGACGGAATTAAGTGGTCGTGCGGCAAAGATACGTTAAGGATTGGTTTTCAGGGAGGGAAAACAAAGTTTAGAGACCACGTAAACAAACGTCTGGCGCTAGAGAAGCGCTACATTTTGGGCACTGCTTGCCATGAATGGGACTCCCGTTTTCTAAATTGGTGAATACCGATTCGGTTGTGTTTTAAGAGGTATTACAAAAGGCGAACGGAGCAACTGGTTCCCATAAATAGCGATTATAAAAGCTCCGTAGCTTTCTCGCAATTCTCAGACTTACTAAACTAAGTAGTTTTAATCTACCTAAATTTGGAATCACTAAGCTCACGTGCCGAATTGTTTCGGTGTCTGCGCTTGTGTCACGCGTTGGTGTAGCCCCGAGCTAGCACATCAGGATGGCTAGGTTCCAATGCCTCACCCTTCGAAAGACGCTCCTCTCCGGGTTTTTTTTTTTTTTTTTTTGCCAACGCACGGCCGGGCTAGAGCGGCGGACGCCGCCGCTCTAGCCCGGCCTTGGCCGATTCTGCTGCGTACGGGACGCCGGCCCCGCGAATTCCAGGTAACGGCGGGCAGAATCTCTGGTTTCACTCTTTTTAGAGCCACGTGCATAAATTAAAGAGACGTCGCATGGGCAACTGTTGTGGATGTCGTTTAAGGGACCCTTCAACACTTCCGATAAACGTTTTCACTCTTTCCTTCGCTTCTGGAAGCACTGCGAAAGCTACAGTTATCGCCAGCACGGAGCGGCACTGCGTGATTTGCTCGTCGCACCAGATACGCCTTCCATTTCTGGTTTGCTTTTGTGCCTTTATTTTTAAAGTTGCTATCGAAAAGCGTTCATTGCTGCAACTGAAGGAAAGCCGGCCAACAGTCGCTACATGGCCTCAGTGACGTAATTCGAGCCATAAAAAAACGTCAAGACCGGGAAAGCGAGAAAAATCTTTTGAGTGAGTTTACAAGTTATCTGATGGACATAGAGCAATAATTTTTGGCTGAGGTACTTTGCGAACCCCTCATCTAAGTACTGGGTGTGTTGAGTGACAACGTACTTCAAGCCTTTAAGATTTTTAAAAAAGTTGAAAGAGGTGTTGCAGGGTCCCTTTAAGGCTTTGCTTTCCAATCCCCTTCACAACATGGATTGGAACCAATTTTTTTCTAGTTCCTGCTCAAGCGTTGATGGGAAGGGGATGAGTTAGGTAATTCCCGTGTGTTAACTTTAGTGGTAAAATTTTTTTTTATCCGAAAGCATTTTAAAATTAGTTGTAAGACATTTCAACACACGCCCCTGAAGGTCAACTCGCACTTAGCTGCTACCTCTGACTGCCGCTTTTACGAAAAATGTCCTGGAATGTTCTCCGCACAGCTAGTAGGGAAAGAAGATGCTTGTAGTTTGTTAAACTGTGCGTTTAATAAAAGGTTTCGGTGTGCCGTTTCTCAAAAATTGCGGTGCATTTATTATGTTTCGCCGGCGCTGATGTGTAGAAGGTCGTCACGCCTTGAGAACCACAGCAGACAATCACGGGACGTACCAGTGAGTATTTCTTCTTGCTGAGGTGACGGAATGGGTTGGGTACTGACGTCTCCATCCTGGAAATGGATGGCACGCTCCGGTAGATCACGGTAGTGTTGAATATCCTGTGAGAGAAACGTCGTCCCACGCCACGCACGCAGGAAATGCATAAGAGATATGGCTAAATATAAAGTGTGGCTCGAAGCGGAGGCCAAGAGCAAAAGACACCCACCGCAAAACAGCTGTAGCTTCGCTACCATGCAAGCGCTAAATTTCCCCATGGGCAAGAGGGTTGTCAAAGAAAGCACCGACATGCACGTAATATGTAGCGCAAGGGGAGGCATTTGTAAATGTCTACGTTGCCTTACACGGCGTGTATACTAGGTTTCAAAATAAGTACTTAGGTGACAATGCCTCTCAGTGGCAGCTGAAGAGACACTTGTAATTTTGCCGGCTGTCACTTTCTAGTGTTGGGTACAGTCGAACCTCGTCATAGCGAACACTGATATAGCGAATTATTGGATATAGCGAACTAAATACGAAGTTTGTTTGGTCACGCTTCGTTTCAATGGCACCTATTCTTCATATCACGGAACCGAAACCTCGAGAGCAGCGCAATATCGGCTATAACGAAGAAATATTTGGTTCCCGAGAGACTCAAAACTCGACAGCTACACTAATAAAAGCACAATTAAAAAATTGGGGCAAAACAACCATCTTTTAGTAGCTTGAAAAACTCCATAAGTGGAAAAGGCCCTTTATCGCATGAGCACTCCGAAAAAACTTCATTCCGCTCAGACTGTGAAAAGCAACCAGGCAAAGGTCAGATCCTGCTTTAAGGGGGCCATGAAGACAAAACACAAGTTCGGTTCATTCTAAAGATTGCCTCGTTAGAATCAGCCTGACACCACTTATAACACACTCTGAATTCGTTCAAATAAGCTAAATAATTAGGAACAAGGGGAATAGCCTTGCGACTCACTATCTCATTTCCCGCAACAGATCCTATGATGTCATACCAGCCAGCTCTGCGATTGGCGGAGGCTGTAAAAAGCAAACGCCAATTAGGCAGAGCTTATAAGCTTGCCGAACGAACTATTAGCGCTTAAATTTAGGGCACATTCTATTTATAGTAGTAAGAATGGGGGGATAAACAGTGGAAGTTACGAAAGCACTTGTAGACATAGAAGTACCGATGCGTACTTTGTTAGTACTGCGAGCACTAGGCTTGTTTTAGCTGCACAGCAGTCCGCCGCTTCCGAGTTGTCTTACACGCACTGGCCGATTGGCGTAAGCAACGTTGTCTTACGTGATCCCGTTTGTCGAGGATATTCCATGTTCCACGAAACGATTACTTTCTACAGTAATAAAAACAAGCGAGGTGCAAATACGGTCAAAAAACAAAGCAACGACATACAACGGTTCATGCATGAGTACGGTAGCGCCATCTGGGAAAACTGACGGCAAGCAGCGCTGCGGCCGAACCACGCAGTGCAAGTTCGTTTGTATAAGCGCGCTTATGACTTCATTGCTGACGTCCCGAAAACGCATGATTTGGCGGGTGAATCAAAAATTTAACCTAAAATGATTAATTTCTCAGTGAATACGGCATCATTTGCTGCCAGACAAGCGCTAGGAGCTTTATAAAACACGAAATCTTTCGAATAAAAAAAACTTGTATTTTGTCTTCATGGCCTTTTTAAGTAAATAAGAACGCAGGCATGTCTTGCCGAACAAACTTTGTTCTGTTGTAATTTCACGTTCTCACGTTCCTGTCTGTTTAGTTTGAAATGCCGCAAAGGGACAGATAAGGATTACCTCGTTTATAGTGGGTTCTATGCCTAAAACAATGCGATTTTTATCTAGGATTGTTGCGCGAGCCAGATTGCCGATTTGTTAGAGACGGTTTTTACCTCTACGGTTACAACGAATATCGGATATAACGAACTAATTTACTGCCCCTATACTACTTTTTTATAACGAGGTTCGACTATACTGATATTGCCTGTTTCGTTATACATATTGTCGTGTCTGATCTTGTCGTGTCTGTCGTGTCTGATCTTGTCGTGTCTGATTATACATATTGTCGTGTCTGATCTATGCAAGAAGTTTGAAGACGACGACAACGAAGGGAACACCTCCAGCCACCTCTCTTCAGGCCGTGCTGACGGACTGACGACGACGACGATGAAGAAAGTGTCTCGGGCAGTTGTGCGCGACAGCACATCCGGGCGAGCAAGAACGCCAGGCTATCGCGTGGTGTGCCGAAGCAAGGGACTGCTTCGCTGAGTTGTTGGAGGCACAAGTTCGCCTTATTAAATTACCTTCAACCCCTTCACTCACCCGGACATTTCATCTCCATTCGTGCTACGTCTCAATATCGTTGTTTCAAATTAAGTGCTTGGATGGATTTTTTGCGGCCGGTATTCGCATGCAACCAAGATTTCCCGCCGCCGCGCTTACCTAAGCAAGGATAGCAGTTCATGGAATGAAGCCTTGTAGAGAACGTTGTAGTCGAAGAGGGAGCAGAGCAACTTCTCATCCATTAGATTCACTCTCATTTCCTGTAAAAATAACAAGATATGAACATCGCTAAAGCACATATTTTCATACTCCGGTGCATGACCTTAAGAACTCCTACGTCACAGTTCTGCGGTGGTCTGTCATAAAGCACATTCACAACCAACGAACGTGAACAACAGAAAATTTTGTTGTGTATATTATCAGTTCAAACTATCTGCACAGTAACAAACGATACAAAGCCACCTTAGTACAAATAATGGTCGCTGGAAGTTCCTAAGATGGCGTACAGCTGCGATCTATTGAAAAATTATTTTTAGCAGCGGAAGCCGCGCCCCGCTTACTTTTGTCCCAGGCTGTATATCATCTCAGAACGAGATTCGTACTCAGCCTCATCGCCGATCAGCTGAGACACTATTGGGGAAGAGAAGCCAATGTGGGAAAGGGATTTTGCGTCACGAAGATTGAAGCAGGAGGTGGAGGACGTTCTGCATCCCCTTTTCTACTCACGGAGCTTCGCGATAAAATAGGCGGTGTGTGGATTACATCGAATCATGGACAAAACCGCGGCAATACGCATCAAACCCTCGTGATAACATAATCGCTTTATTCAAATGCTCGCCTTATTCGAAGTTTTAGAGGCGAAGTCCCTTAGAAACTCGGGCTGTCGGCATCTCTTATTGCCGTCGCCGTTTCATGTTGTCACGGCACTAAAAAACCGAAACACTCGTTTTCCAATGTCTCGCGCTAGAACGACTAGTTCTTGAATGACACGAGACTTTTACAGCAAAGCTGTATACCTCTACCAACAACGGTTTCATCTCCGTGGGCAAAAACGCCAAGGCGCCAAGAATACACTTACACACTTCGCCCCCTCCCCAGGTTTCACGTTAGTGGAGATGGCCCAGGATTTTTTTGTATGGTCTCCGCTGCAGAGCATGAAGAGCAAATAATCCCTGCTTTCAGCGAAGTACCGCTTATAGCAATTCAGTTTCTTGTACCGAGGGCTGTGTTATAGTGAGTGTTTCGGTGCATCTAAAACCTCTACCGCATTTGACAATAGCGTCGCCAGAGATCGGCAGGTGGCGCCCCCGTACCCTGAGGATGTGCCGGTAGGCCATGATGTTTCCGCGCGTGACTCCAGCCAGGTCTACGCAGAGTCCGTCGAAGTTGATGCGCAGGAGCAGCCGCCTCACTTTGTCCACCAAGGCGTCGCTCGACGGCTCCTGCAACCGGAACTGCTCGATGTTGCGCCACGTCAGGAGGCCGGCGATCTTGAACGAGTGCCCGTACTGCAGAGCCTTGAGTGACAGGAACGCGTCTGCGAAGATCGAAGGACAAAGCTTTCGACGGACGCTTTCTCTAGCCTCGGACCCGTTCAGCAGCGTTGAGCAAATTCAGATGCCGGATGCTTGACGCATGGCTTGCCAAATCGTCTTTGCCCTTCCGACAAAGGCAGTGCCGCCTTTACAGTTTGTATACTGCAGCTTCCTTCGCCATTTCGTACAGTAAGTAGCTGTACAAATTCCAGAAAACAGTGTCTTGTCTGTTGGGCACAGCCCTGGACTAAAGCAAAAGCACATCTTGAAAGATCGCTTATTTTCATCTCCTGCGCCCATTGCCAGGCCGTGCACGCAAGGAACTTCCACAAGCCAAGTTGCCGCGTCTCAGTGTAACACGCCGGCATGGTGTCAATCTGAAACTAAAGCAGCTACCCAACAGACCGTTATTCAATTATTCAATGGCAATTTCTGTGGTAATTAAGGCGTCATTTGATGAAGGTTGATTTGCAGTTTCAAGTTCAAACGGCAATGATACTGGTTTCTCACGCTTTCGTAATTTCTTCGTTAGTAAATTGTTGCTGCTAGTATACGAATTTGGTATATTTATATTTACTGCAACGATAACCTACGGACCTAACTCGACTCGTTTTTACTCTGTAGTGTTCTTTTAATAAAGACCGTAAAAACTGAAGTAACATTTGAGTACTTGCCGTATGACCGGACCGTGAACATGACTCTCGTCTGGTCAAATTCAACAGCATCCTTGATAACAATCACGTTGCATAGGCTGACTGGATATGGGCCCTTGTAAGTGGTTGTCATGGAACAGACAACGTTCAGCCGCTCTGGCAAGGCGTGGCCTGCGTTTAAGATCAACAAAAAAGTGTTTCAAGGCCCCTTTAAAATACGAGCAACAGAGAGCAAGTATTTTAAGGCTAGCCTGTCCGCTCTAATATATTCAGGAATGGACACCTCCAACGGTTGCTCAAGTGGAACGAAGCACATGCAGTTCTACCTCGAGTGGTTTGTGACCCGCAAATTAATTCGTTGAATAGTCAACTTCGCGAAATCGAGGAATTATTAAGCCTATAGGCAACAGCAGGGGGACACAACTTTTTTTGTTAATCAATAAATTCATAAAACCAGATTTTGTAAAATCGAGGATCAAATGTATTCGCTAAAATGCGTAAAGAAAGCAACTCGCTGTGATGGATCCGTTCATTTGAATAGGGTCAAATGATTAACAGTAATTTAGTTCGTAGTTCTAACTGCGCGATTTCATTTAAATTATTCTATAGAGCAATTACAAAACACAGTTTGAGAACGACAAGCTATACGTGTCGGCGACCAAAAATTCTGTCACTGTGTCGAGCAGAAACGGCTGCAGTCGTTCAAGTGAAATTGCAATGCAACGAACTTCTCTTGCCAGCGAAATATTTACACGACAAAGCTAATAATAAAGCAGTGAGCAATAAAGCTATAGCATAGGTACGCGGCTGGGCAAAGGCCCAAAGAAGTGCGTCCACCGACACCCGCCAGTTGAGAATCCGAGTGATAAACCGCAACACTTTAAATAGCACGAAATCAATACTTAGGAAATCCTACAAAAGGCGACATTTCAGAAATAGTTTGTGTATTGCATTACTTGCATAGACGTGTCCGCAATGGCGTTGCTGCTTGCGTACGAATCCTTGGCATTTGGACCCCAATGAACAAACTTGTTTAGACGATTACGTTAAAATCAGGCCACGCAAAGCTGACCTCGTCAACACAATTTGTACCGTAAATAAACGAAGTCATTGCCTGTATCAACCGCTATTGCCCTCCTCTTTCATGTTTCTACTAGTCTTGAAAGAGCTACAGATTTACAGCGGCTTTTGGCGTATGTTCGCAGTAGACGTCACTGCTTTCGCGCGACTGAGATACTCTTTTTCCCATCATTCTCATTGCGTCACCTGCTGTCTCCCACAGCCCAAAGCGATGTTCTTTGCCGCTTATAATCACGGCAGTTTCCTGCGAACAGTAAACATCAATAAACTTGTTCCTTCTCATTTTCTCTGTGCGCACTTTCTATCTGTACATTTAGTCGTTTCCGTTACCTTACCTGACGCTTTTACCTTCACGTTGGCAGCCGGTGATGTCAGCCCGACGACATGCGGAACGGTGTCGTGCCCGGTTGTTTCGAACTTTATACGCTTCCTTCTCAACGTTCCTGCACTTGATGTACGAGGCGTATCTGCGCTGGACGGCGTGAACACGGCCGACGTCTTTGCAGTATCGTCAGAGCCCGGTTGTCCCGTGAGTGCATGCCCCTTCCTGTCTGAAAACAACTGGCCTGTCATGGTTTCTCCGCTGTCAGGTCTTTCCGGCGTACCGCTGTCCTTGGAGTTTACAGGAGTACTTGTAGATGGGCCGATAGTAGTTGTAGACGTGTGTGCTCTCAACTCGTCATTTCCGTATTTGTATCTGATTTCGATGGTCTGCTCATGAGTGCGTTCCTCTCCTGACACCTTAATTTCATGCGCTGTTGTCTTTTCTAGCGTTGACCTTGTTTGAGCAGGGTCGCCAGTTCGAACTTTCCCATTGCTTTCTTCAATTCCCCTTGGAGGCAGGTCTAATTTCTTAGGAAGAGATAATTGAGATTCGTTGGTGGGCGCATCAGCCGCGCCTGACATTGGTATTTTTCTCTCCGGTAGAATCTCGCCGAAGGAACTCTTTGAAGAGGGTTGGTGGGGTTGCCAGTAGGTGTTACTGCTACTGTCAGGATGCACTGTAGTTTGCCTTGATACGCTATTATTCTGGCTGCTGTCTACGTCATGCTTCCAAGACCCGTTGAAAGAACTTCCGAGGGACAATTCATTTCGTCCAAGACCATCTGGGGCCGAACGGCTAATTACCCTCGAGTCCAGTTTTCGAAGCTCGATATTTATTCTGGCTTCGGATTTCCGGTCAGAACTTCTGGTCGGTTGTCGGCTCGCCGTTTGTCGGTTGCCATTGTCAATTGCCGTTATCGACTGCCGGTTGCCGTTGGAGTTCGGGCTAATTTCTCGGCGGGATTCATCTGATGGTTTTTGAAGCCCCCTAGACGCTCGCAAACCTTCGTCTTTCAGCCAAAAGTGTTCTCTGTCCCGCTTTCCTGAGTGCCTCTCACTGCCGTTATTGTTAACCAAGTCCGCGTCGTCATCGTCATAATCGTCGTCATCGTCATCGTCGTCGTTAGAGTCGTCGTTGGCCCGCCTTCCTTCGTGAGCAACTATTCCGCCTCTCAAATTGACGCCAGTTGCCCTGTTTTCGCTTCCACCGTTTTTGAAAATCAATGCCGGCACAGTCGACTGAATTAATGTCGTTTTACCTTTTGGTGACGACCTGCTCGTTGCTAAAGAGGACTGAGGGTGCTTCAGCAGTGCGTTTGACTTCGAAGACATGCTCACCATGACGGTGACCGGCTCACTTGAGACTTGTCCCTGTTTGATTGTGCTTGCCTTATCTGTTGCTAACGGCACCTTCGATGAAAGATTGAATGACTTTACGGAAAGAGCTCCTGCCGAACTTGTTAGCGGAATCTTCCGTCCAGTTATGGCGCTAAAATATGGCGTGGTTCCCCTTTTTTCTATCAATTCTTCCCAGGACTTCCTGTCGCGCGCTCTGTGGGCGAACAGCCAGTCCAAAATGCCGATTTCATCGGTTCCATGTTCTATCTCAGACGTCCCGCTCCTGTCAAGAGCTTGGTCTTTCCCTCCGAATAACCGAGTCGAGTATCGCCCAGACTGGAAGAGACGCGCCTGGGAATCTTCCGGTAGTTTCGTCTCTTCTTTCAGCCACGCTGTGGGCAAGGCGCTTTTGTTTGAAGCCTCACAGTGCGAAGAGTTGAAACAAGATTCGTGCGTATGTACTGTGCCGATATTCAGCCCCAACGTGTCCGTAATTCTAGCGCCTTTAACCTTCTCAGTCACGCGAGCCGTGCTCGGCTGGATGGAAGTCGGATTTGCGCGGAACTCTTCGTCACGGCGGTGGAGACCACGCGCGACGGTGGACAACACGTCCTCGGCGAGTCCGCTCTCATCTCGCTTGCCGGCACTCGTACCGGCGGAGTCGAACGCCGATGGCACAGTGCGCGCAGACCCTGTTGATGCACCTCCGGCAACGTCCCGCACTGTTGCCCCGGTGATTTTGAGTCGTCTGCGGAGCACACGTCGCACTCGGCGCCGGCCAATGTGCCCTTTGGCCATAGGTCCTTGTGGCGAACTGCTCGCCTGAAGAGGCTGCGGTGGTGGTTGCTGGACCATTGGCGGCACATGCGGCTCAGGTCCAGCTCTCTTTGCCTTCCCAGGAGTCTCCTGGGCTTTCCCTGTAAAAGGTTTATTTCGAGATCACCAAACAGGGCAAGCATATGGCGTTCGCGTGCTAAGAACCGACGTATATGCAAAGGGTCCCACGGAAACTTTCCATCTGAGGCGGTATTGTCGTGTTTGTCCGTTTTGAAAACGTGCGTTTTGCGTCCGTTTTGTTGTGACGTACTTCCAGTTGTACGAGGGCTTTGGGTTGACTTTTGCGCAACTGTTCTTGTAAACACATTTTAAACGAATAAGTCTATTCTAAGCTATCTTTTATGCGTTTATCATTTCGCCGGCGAACCAACAACAAGGCGACGAAAAATCGTCTGCTCCGTGAAGCCGCGGCTCAGCTCCGCCGTGCTTGTATGGCGTCACATGCGGGTGTTCGCTTTTAGCCAATCAGGGCTTGCTCAAAACAGACACTTTTGAAACGGACACAAAACGGGCAAAACACAAGAATACCGCTTCTGGTGACAGGGGGAAGCCATGAAGAGGCGACGCCTGCTGACAACGTAATAAATAGTCAATACTGTATTCGTTTGCATAACTTAATGACTCAATCGAAAATCTTACAACCACACTCTACCATATTTCTTACGCGTCGTGATGAACAGATCCGAATAGTTCCGATTCCTTTTAGTGTCAAACACTCGTATATACCTAGTTCTTCCGACTCGAAACGTCAACGACACGCTACCTGCGAACCGTTTTCTTTCAAGCCGCGACGCTGTAGCTGAGATTCTACGTCTAACAACGTGCTTTCGGCTTGCCCCGTGCCGTACAATTAGGAGAGAAACGAAATGAGGAAGTGGCGCAGTAAGCGCACCGCGGTAAAAAAAAAAAAAAAGAAATCTTTTGCATCTGCTAAAGCTTTTGTATCTCTTACGGATGGGAAATGGCTCGCTTTGTACGCGCCCAAAGTAACCAAACCTTGCTTCGGCATGGTGCTCGGCTGTCCTTCGCGCAGCATCCGCTTTGACTTAGTCTTCGACCGCAATCGTGCTAGCGTCGTCGTCGAGCGGTGCGTGCGACGTGTCACGACGCGAACTCTTCGCACGGAGCCTTTGGTGGCGGGGACGCGGCTCCCGGGATCGTGCGGGGAGGGCTGCGTTACTCCCGCATCCTCATCCGGGGCGGCTTCGGCGGCAGGCGGCGCTGACGGCTGCGACTCCCGTTGTTCCGCTTCATTGTATGGCGTAGACTGCGCGATGTGCGAGCTCGCTGCGGGTGCATTCGAAGGTCCCGAAGAGGGAAAGAACGATATTACAAGTGCCCAGTATTCATCAAGTGTAGCTCATATTTATTATGTGAACAGCCCGCGAACACGTGGGGCTTGAGCTTCAATGTTTGCCTGAACAAACATTCTATTCTAATGTAGTTACTGGCGCCGGCGGAGTACAGTCGCCCAAATCTTTAACTAGCGCGCGCGAGCGACGACCTTTCTCTGCATGAGCGCCATATGACGGGGCCAAGTTGCAAGGGTGTTGAGGCTAAGCGCTTGCTCAGAAAGCGCGCTCAGCTGGGCCCATCGTCTGCTAGGCTGTTAACGTCACCCCATACAATCGTGCTCCAAACGAACAGGCAGCGTGAGTAAGCGAATACTTTTTCGCAAAGTTTATGCTCCGAAGGTCAACGTTGCCGCAACAAATCGAGAAAAGTAGATCTGAAGATACCCCGAAGACGCCCAACCATGAAGCCGAAGAACATAAATTATTCATGTGCTACTTCCTGGCGTAAATGCTTTTTTCATCTGTAGGAAGGTCAGTTATTATCAATTTATCAATCATGTGTGCTGCAACGCTGATCTTCGAAACATAAAATACTAGCAAAATCATTCGCTTACTCACGCTGCCTGTTCGTTTCCAGCGTGCTTGTATGGGGAGACCTTCTTTAGAAGGAACAGCCTAGCAGACCATGGGACCAGGTGAGCGCGTTTTCCGAGCATCCGCTTACACCCACAACCTCTTCGCAACTTGACCTCGTCATATGGCGCTCAGGCACAGAAAAGTGGTCGCTCGCGCACGCAGTTAAAGACTGGAGCGACTGTAATATCGGATGCTGCATAAGAAACTGACAATACTTCAAAGAACATGGTATACCCTCGTGTGAAACATATTAATTGTTCTTTTTATGAATACTCTATCTGTGGTGAGAACTCTAGAAAACAGACGAGACACGGTAATTGAAAATGCTGATTAGAATTTCTAACTAATACTCTGCCTTATTTCTTCATTTAGGCCTGTGATTGCTGATAAGCAACCTGAAATTTGAAGTCTAGAACGAGTGTATAAGCGTTCCATTTCGTATTTCAGCGAATTCGTAATGTTCGCAATACAAGTTATAAAACTGGTGATCTATCCGACGGTAATATATGGCTGCGGCTTCTCGAACAGAATATATTCTGCCTTCTATCCTTAAAGGGGACATAACACAAAAGACAAGGTTCGCTCGTTCTAGATTAGATAATAGAGAAAACGGCGGCGGCTCGCCAGCCACTTCTTCACAGTCTCCTTATGACGTCACAGCGAATAGTCTCTGTGATTTGCAGCTGCCGACAAAACGTACCAACAGTCTTTATTACGCTGTTGTAATGGCTTCTGTGGTTCTATTTCGTGGAGCCGCCTTAATGCTATAACGGATTTGCAACTATTATTCTCTTACTTCCCCTATGACCTCAGTGATGGCGTTCTGTGGCGGGAGATTTGAAAGTTTGTTCGCTCCTGTCCCCACTTCTGTTCAACTTGGCTCCCCTGCCGTTGCCCAAGCTTTCCGAGTCAATAGATGGTCTGGGCCGCGCATTGTATGCCGACGACATTACCGTCTTGAATGCGAGGGCAGGGTCGAATGGCTGGATGGAAGACACACTTCAAAAAGATGCCGACACGGTCAACAGCTATGAGAAGGCCTGTGGCCTTTTCTGTTCGCTTCAAAAGTCGAAGCTGACCATTTGTCAGACCACGTTCATCAGGGAAGCGAGCAGAAGACATAGTAATCGCTCTGGGGGGGATCTGTATCCACCCGGTACCTCAATTCAGGATCCTGGGCCTCCTGATCAAGGCAGACGGCAAGGCAACGCCCATGATCAGAAAAAGCAAGCTGGCGTCAGACCGGATCTTGAACATGATCAGATGCGTGGCACACAGGTGGAGGGGTCTGAAGGAATCGGACACGTTGCGCCTCGTTAAGGCCTTGGTTATCTCACGAACTGTCTACGCAGCACCGTACAAGCAACTCCGCCAAAAGGACCTCATACAACTTGACACAATAATCAGGAAAGCCACGAAGCAGGCCCTCAGTATTCCCACAAATCCATCCACGACAAAACTACTTCAAATGAGTCTACAACACAGCAGCCGAGCTCGTAGAAGCCCCCCTATCCAATCAAATGGCCCGCCTTAGCCAGACCAAGGCGGTCAGAAACGTCCTCCGCAAGATGGGATTAAGAATCACACTACACCCGCCACGGCCAATTACCGGAAGAATGGACTGAGAAGCTGGAACGCAAACCACTACCGCACAACATGAACCCCAAAAGACACGCCGGACGACGCGACGCCCGGGCAAGAACCTTCTTCAGGACCCTGGAGGAAGACGAAATTGTCCTATACACAGACGCCTATCTACCCAGACACTCCACGAGGGCAACGTTCGCGGTCGCCGGGCTGGAAAAGCTGGTCACTTGCGCATCAATCAACACTCCGTCTTCGGAGGAAGCAGAAGAAGTGGCAATAGCCCTCGCACTCGTGCAACCTAACGTCACCAAGATCATTACGGACTCACAAGCTGCGTACGACTACATATGCGGCTGGGCGTCCTTTGCGGCACTAAAAATCCTCGAAAAAGCTACGCCTCCTAAAAAAAATGTAACTAGTTTGGATCCCAGCCGACTACTCAGTTGAGGGCAACGAATATGCTCAGCAATCGGGCCGAGTGCTAAACTCCCGGGCTATCGAGTAGGAGGCAAAGGGATGGAAACCCAATTACAGGGATGGTAGGGAGACATTCCAACACCACCACTATTCCTTGACCAGAGACAAACAAACGATACACAATTGAACCTCGTTGTAACGAACATTGATATAGTGAATTATCGGCTATAGCGAACTAACTAAATATGGACTTTGGTTGGTCACGCTTTTTTTCAGTGACACTTCTCCTTTTATAACGAAACCGAAAACGTGACAGCCGCGTGATATCGGATATAACAAAGAAATATTTGACCAGGAGGCTGAGAAGATAATTGTAAAAAGCCCGGTAGTCCTGAACTGAGGCCATTTTGTTCGTGGACATTGTGGAAAACTTCATCCTGTTCAGTGCTGTGAGAATCCACCAGACGCAGATCACATCCTTCATCAAATCAATAAGGACGCAGTCCTGTTTTGTCTAGTGAACTCTGTTCTGTTGTAATTTCACGTACTGATGTTCCGATTCATTGAGCTCCAAATGCAACAAGGAGAAATGTAAGGGTTACCTTGGGTATAATGGGTTCAAAGCCACAAAAAATGCATTTTTGTATTAAGTACTTTTGTGAGAGCCAGATTGTCGATTTGATTTGTTATAGCCGAGTTTTCATCTACTGTTATAACGAATGTCGGTTATAACAAACAAATTTGCTGTCCCGACACTACTTCTTTATTACGAGGTTCGAATGTACGGTTTTGAAGGTACGTTGCGCTTGCTGTGAACACAGAGACGGGCACGGAAAAAAAAACGTAGACTTTCACGAGAAACGTAGTACGGGCAAATCCAGGCAGGCTCCTTCCTCCATCCCTGCCTCCAGAGCAGAATATACCCAGAAAGATACGAGAACACATGCCCTCATGCAACGCACTAGGCACCCTCTGACGCGTTATGGCTTGTATTCACTGTAGAGGCGCGCATGCGGGCAACCATGTGAGTGCGCCGTCATTGGTTACGTCGTGCTCCGCGGGATGGCGGTACTTGTCCGTGCTAAGCATGTGATGTCTGTTGGACGTTCTAAACTCTACCAAAGCGAACGCAAAGTAATGCCTCGAGTCTATTGTGAGTGCGATTAAAAGCACCCGTGTTGACACCACCAACGTTACTTATTCTGGTAACGTTGGACACCACCGTTGAGAACCGGGTTGAAACAGAGCAGACGACGCACGCCGGTTTTTTTTTTTTTTTTTTCGGCGTGCGGGCGCAGTGGCACAAGCCGTGCCATGACTGGGGCGCAGCGGCCATGTCTGTTGCCGTTTCTAGTTTTGCCAAGCGAAGGAAGTGATAGCAAAACTTTTCAATGAATACTACCAATAGGAGAATGCAATTTCTTCAAAAACTACTCCTCCACCTTTACCCGTAACTAGTCCCCCTACTAACCCCCCTCCCCCTCTCCTTACGATCGAGCAATGGGAGATCTTGCTATCCAACCCCACCCTGGAAGACCAGGCTTTGACTGATCCACAAAGCCCTTGCAGCACTGGAAGCATATAGAACCCGTGAAGACGGAGCCACCCAATCGGGTGCTCAACGCGCTCGTTTTCATTATTGATCAATAAAGTTGTTTCTCTCTCTCCAAAAATTTAGGGTTCGTTTATTTTGCGCGGGAAAACAACCTCCTTCGGGGCCGGGGTGGAGTTTGGCGATTTATCGGAGGCTACTTATTTTAAATAAAACGTGTGTGTTGTCTTCACGGTAAATATTAGAGTTTTTGAATTTCCACCTTATGCTCACTTGTGGCGCCCGCCACCGCTGTTATACTGTTTCACCCGAAAGGAAAGTTTTACTTAACTATTTGCTGAAACACCTGAAGTGCATTTCGTGGCAGAAATGCCATGATACGCTTTTATATTGTCTGCTTATACGTGCTCTAGTGAGCTATAGAAAACAAACTGGGTATGTGGAGTGCAATGTGGAGTTTAAAGCTTCACGGTTTAACTGCTTTAGGAGCGCTCGTGTGCAATTAAATTACTCAGAAAGGCGATTTAATTCAGGAAACTATTGCTGCCTCAAGCGCTGTTACTGTCACATTACTATGTAACGACAATAAGTGGCTGCTGGTAAAATAATGAGGTTCGTTTAACCGGACAACAGTACGCAATTTTAGCGACAAGTTCCGAGAATCGTATACTAATGCGTCAGCAGTCCTACGCCGCTTCTCTTCTTTGTTTTTTTTCCTCCAACAAATGATGCACATTTACATTATTATAACGCTTGAAGGTGTTAATTTTGTCAATTGTACGTTTTTGCACAAATACAGGGATTTACGTGGCCGGTGTTTATTCACAATATTTTTTTTTTCCGTGTTTCAGTTTGTTTTTCAGAGAACCTTCTTTTCCCTTCGTCGTGTCAAGACGGTGTTAAAAAAACATTTCTGATTTGGTTAGTTCGTTAATAATGCTCCAGGATTTTTTTGTTTGCTTGTTTGTCTTTAAAAATAATTTTCGGCCAACTATTTTCATTTACGCACGATTAAATGTGTTAACTTTGCCAATTGTGCATTTATGTGCAAATGCAGGGCCTTGCTAATAAAACCAGACTGGCCGCTTCGAGAACGTATGTCAGTGACGTTCACAGCGTTCAAACGCGCGTTGAAGTCACGCTCCTTACCAGGCGGCTTGGTGGGGATCATCATGACGAAGAGCGGTAGGCAGCCGGCGACCAACAAAATGAGAGGTAGGTATGCAAAGATTATTCTGACAGTGGCCATGTGTGAAGGAAAAGAAACGGGAAACGGGGTCAGAGACTGCTCGATAATCCTGTTCTTTCAAAGGATGTGACGCACTCTACGAAAGCCACCACCTAATCCCAGAAATTTCCCCTCCATGCGTACATCCACAGGAGGGGAAAAGTCGAACAAGAAATAGGTCGTGTATCTGCCTGCTTCGCTGCAAATGTCGCTGACAGGCGATAGCCTTCCGCCGCCCCTGCCGTGCAACCCCCTCCCCCCTGTACGATCCCTCCTTCCAACCCCCTCGCTCTCCCTTCACCCTGGCTCCGCCCATGATGAATGCAGCGGAGGTTTGCTCAATTTAATTCAATTGACAATTAATTCAATTGTTCGCACTGCTCGCGTGCCATCAGTTGGGACGTTTTGTTTTCGTTGTGCTTGGAGCAGCTCAAGTCATCTTCATCTTTCGTTTTAGTGTTTGCTTTTGTATTATTTGCGCCACGCCGGTTCCACTGCTAAGCCTCATTATCAGGCTTGGCGGAGCGGACGCTTCCACGCCGCTTCGACGCGCCCCTAATCTCCAGCAGCGAGCTGTGGAGAGCCAGGAGATTCAGGAAACCGTGGCTCAAATAAAAGCTCTCTCTCTCTCTCTCTCTCTCTCTCTCTCTCTCTCTCTCTCTCTCTCTCTCTCTCTCTCTCTCTCTCTCTCTCTCTCTCTCTCTCTCTCTCTCTCTCTCTCTCTCTCTCTCTCTCTCGACAACATTAACCCGCGTCCTTGGGCTCAGCAGAGCAAAGCCTATAGTTACGGCGCCACCGCGGCGTGTTCACCCGTTTTTGGCCGGGCGGCTAAATTAAGTGACACACAGACAGACAGACAGACAGACAGACCCAATTTTCGTGTCTAATGAGAAAGTCTGTCTTCTATAAAAGTAACGTGTTGCGGTTAACACGGTTACTCGTAACACCTAACCGCCGACTCTGGTGTGTAACCAGCGAACGGATATATGAGCACGGAGCCTGCGTGGGCGGCACTGCCGCGCATGCAGTGATGAGTAATGACGGCATAGCGTAAATTTAGGCTCGTTCCCCCGGGTCTCCGTCACCCACCTCCCTCAGCAAGCGCGCTGTCGCCGTAGTCGTGGCGCGCTGATGAGAACGCGCGGCCTGCTGTAAGCAAGCGACGGGGAACATGGCCGCTTTGTCCCAAACCATGCAAGTTCACACGGCGGAGAAACTCAACACAAGTCATTTTCTTTGCGTTTTTAAATCAATAATTGCACATGGGCACCAACTAACGTCGGAGCCATTTTATCTTGTTGTTATACCACTCAAACTTGTCCAGGGGCGGTATTCTCGTAACTGTCCCTTTTGAAAACGTCCCTTTTGCGTCCCTTTCATCGTGACGTACTTCCGGTTAAGAAGTGGACGTGGGCAGCATGAAGGAAGGTTGGCAGTAGGTTTGCTGCGCTTGGGTTACGTCCCTTCCGGTTGTTTGCTGTTAGCCAATCAGGGCTCGCCAAAAGGGACACTTTTGAAAGGGACGCAAAAGGGACAAAACTCGAGAATACCGCCCCTGGTCAACGCTGACAAAGGTCCGCTTGAACAAAGCAGCTCGGGACTCGCTGGTTTTCTGCTCACTCGCCACACACCTGACTCAGTTTCATCGTTTAAGAATACATGTTAGCTGGTTTGACCAGCGACTATATCTCGCATTAGCTGACACTTGCCGCACATAAATGTCCGGCAAGAGTCAGCGAATGTTCATTCTAAGAGGAATGAACATTCGTTTATTCCTATAGGAATGAGTGTTCACTCCTATAGGAATGAACGCCCTTACTCTCCAGCGCAATGGTTGCAAAGTCAACGATGTATATGCAAAATGTCTAGATCGGACGGCACAAATTTCGGGACTCGGTAGCGGGGACATGGCCGAGAGCATTTTATTGGTCGTCGCAGGGCATGGTTACATGCGTACTGCATGCGAGGCGGCGACCACTTTCCTGCTCGACCCGCCGCGGTGGCTCAGTGGCTAAGGTGTTGTGCTGCTGAGCACGAGGTCACGGGTTCGATTCCCGGCCGCGGCGGCCGCCTTTCTGATGGAGGCGAAAATTAAAAAAATTAGCCCCATCTTCCCGAAGGGAACGCTGAGTAGATGCGGAGCATCTCGGAGTTCCGTTGTGTTTCCGTTGAGTTCGTAGAACTTCATCGGAAGAACGGAGTGAAGCGGAGTCAACCGCAGCAAGCGCTGAACTGAACGCGCGCAGCGCGCTACCCGATTTACATTCAAGGTTGAAGGAGAGGAGACGAGAGGAGGAGAGATGCGCAAGCGCCGAGCATTCGCACCGACGAAGCTCAGGGTCAGCCGCTCGCTTCAGGCGTTTGCGCTCAGCGCCGCGTGCCCTTCGCTGCGCAGCTTTGTCTTCAGTGGACGTAGCGTTGCTGTTAGTTCATGGGGTGGTGCTGACGCTTGCTTGCGCCAACCCACTAACTGACGGGACTGTTGCTTCCATCACACTTCATCGGAAGAACGGAGTGAAGTGGAGTCAACCGCAGCAAGCGCTGAACTGAACGCGCGCAGCGCGCTACCCGATTTACATTGAAGGTTGAAGGAGTGGAGACGAGAGCTAGAGGAGAGCTGCGCAAGCGCCGAGCATGCGCCAGAAAGCAGAAGCGAGAACGCGGGAGAAGCGAAAGCGAAGTGCACGCAGCTGGTACGAGAGAAGAAGTGGCGGGAGTATCGCGCAGCTGTGGGAGAGAGGGAAGGAGGAGAGTTGCGCATGCGCAGTGTGAGTGCGGACGCCGACGCGGGACATGCCCAGACTATAAGATGCTCCGCATCTAAAACGCCCGTGTGTGCGAGATTTCGGCGCACGTTAAAGATCCCCAGGTGGTCAAGATTAATTCGGAGCCCTCCACTACAGCGCGCCTCATCGCCGGCATTGCGTCGGCGCGTTAAACTCTACAATCAATCTACTTCCCTGGTCGACACACGCGCCTGCATATATACGAAATGTCGGCAAGTTGTTTCGTTTAACTCTGTCGCGATAAGCACATACTGTTTCTGCCGCAAAATGCTTCGTCATTAGCATAGCTATACGCTTCAGCGAAACCCTGCTGTTGATATTCCCCGTGGAAAGTTTCTTGGCCGCGGCACAGTGCCTCGAAAAAAAACTGTGATTGATTCCTCTGTCATATGAATCGGTGTGCAGCGAAATCTGCAGTTGAGCATGATTTGCGCGTCAGTGGCTGTCTTGTAGGTGTGCTTCGCGAGTGACGTCCT
Source organism: Haemaphysalis longicornis (assembly GCF_048455015.1). Taxonomy (NCBI): domain Eukaryota; kingdom Metazoa; phylum Arthropoda; class Arachnida; order Ixodida; family Ixodidae; genus Haemaphysalis; species Haemaphysalis longicornis. The sequence continues at coordinate 25,915,299 of NW_027526422.1, forward strand.
GCTGGCGGGTCGCTTCGGCAAAGGTGTACTGGCGTTATTTCTGTGACGGATATGACGTCAGTGAAATCTTGGGGTACCGCGGCATAAAACACTTTCGTGTTAAAATATACAACCCGAAAACGAACAACCCTAAGTATAACGAACTCTTTAGTACTAAAGGTTGATTGATTGATTGATTGATTGATTGATTGATTGATTGATTGATTGATTGATTGATTGATTGATTGATTGATTGATTGATTGATTGATTGTAGGGTTTAACGCGCCGACGCAACGCAGGCGATGAGGCGCGCCGTAGTGGAGGGCTCCGGATTAATTTTGACTGCCTGGGGGTCTTTAACGTGCGCCGAAATCTCGAACCCACGGGCGTTTTTGCTTTCCACCTCCATCAGAAAAGCGGCCGCCGCGGCCGGGAATCGAACCCGTGACCTCGTACTCAGCAGCACAACGCCTTAGCAACTAAGCCACCGCGGCGGGTTAGTACTAAAGGTTGCTTCCCCGCAAGAAGACCCTGTATGCAGGGGTGCACCCTTTACAGGCAGACCACTTGCTTTGTTGTACTGGCGTCACTTCCGTGACGGACATGACGTCAGCGAAATCTTTGTGTATCCGGGAATAAAACACTTTCGTGTTAATATTTTTAGGCGCAGTAGTGTGCGTGTTGTGCGTGCAGTGAGCACGAGCGTACGGTGGCTACACCACAGAGAAAGAACCTTCTCTATGGCTACACAATGGTGGGGATGACGTCAGCTGGAGAAACCGCGTGTAAATACACCTGTGCCCTAATAGCGTCCTCGATAAACACGCACCGGTGTTGCCCCCAAAACCACCGCGGTGCACAGTGCCCCACGACGATGCGTACCGGCATGGAGCGTTGATCGAGGACAAAGGGGGCGGTTCTACCCAAGCACCATTTCTTAATCTAAGAAATCAACTCATAAAAATGTTCGCAAGTGGCAATACATCACTGTAATGAGAGACAGCGCTATTAGAAAGTGATATTTATTGAAGGACAATGGTTATATGTACGCACAACTTAAATCCGTCACACATGCGGGACAACGTACCGCCACCGCTTCCACTAAACAGCTACATACAAGCTTTTCTTTCCTCCATGCTGCTTCTCATCTTCGTTTGAGCCATAATGCGAGTGCCTGTTTTGTTCCGCCCTTCCGATACAGCAAAACAAGTAGGTCTTCATGGTCTAGGCACTCCAGTGACAGTTCATGATAATTCGATCGAACGAAACGAATGCCAATCCCCAATTGGCTGGCAATGCATGCAGCCTTCTTTGAAACATGGTTAAGTAGCGCGGTAAGGACGGGACAAAAGTAGAGACCACACAGGACTAGCGCTAGCATTTCACAGTTCGAACCAACTAGCCCACATTTACGCGTTGACAAGCCTTCTTTGAAGTACTTGAAGTTTGCGTCCTCATTTACAATCTCTGGCCGCTGTTACCGCCCTTTCGGAGCCTGTCGCATCGTTGCCCGATGAATTCACAGGCACGTCATCCTTGTCAGCAACAGTACAAAGCTCCTTCCGCCTTGACACGAGTGTGTCGATGCGCTGTCGCTGCAGCAGACGGCGGAGGAAGCCGCTTCGCCGACGTCGTCCGCGATTCATCTCGGGATTGCTCCCCGGCGCACCGTCGACTCTCTGTGCCCCGGTGTGCACCGGTGCGGTTTATCGAAGATGCTCTTAAGCCTTGTTAAGCTTTCCGTGGACAATAGAGCTCATGGAGTGTAGTGGAGGGAAAAACGTTTTATTATTATTATTATTATTATTATTATTATTATTATTATTATTATTATTATTATTATTATTATTATTATCGCAATGAGTGCTACTGTAAGCGGTGGTTGGACATCCTAGACCGGTAGTCTACCCTCTGCTGCGGCGATCCGTGCGCGCGTCACAAGAAACTCCTGATCCGCGAGCTGGCCACTGAGCAGCAAGCCCTCCCACTGCTTGCAAGGGTGTGTGGTTGTGGGGGGGAAGGGTTGGCAGGGCACATCCAAACCAAATGAGTTGTTGACGAAATGAAGTCAATGAGCTCTTGTGTGCTTGCAACGAGGTTCAGGAAAACGAAATCCACCTCACAATTTGTCATTAAGTATTTAGAGCAGAAATAATTGTAAAAAGCCTGTTAAAATAGACTTGGAAACCAACAGCACACTAGTCACCACAAAAAAAAAAAACATTGCGCATGCATTTTTTTTTTTTTTTGCATTAGAGTTTGCGCCCGTTGCGAAACTTAAAGGAGTACTGACACGAAAGTTTCGTGTTACGTTTGTTTCGCTGCTATGGGTGCCTATTACCCCACTAACCATAGAATGGCACATTAGACGGTCCATCGCAGCGTAAACAATCATTTAGGGCGTCGTTTATTCGCGTCAGTTTCGGTTTCGACAAAACGAACGCCGAGCGGTTGCCATCACAGGAGGTAGCACCTGACGTCACCATTCTTGTTGCACCGCTGCCGGTCTGGACCTGTCTGGACGCGCGCGAGAGAGAGCGCACACGCTCGCCCAGACCGGCCGAGGTCTTCACGCACCAGCGCGCGCCAACCGCAGCCAGCGCGTCGGCTTTGTCACGGGAGCCCCGACGTCGGCAGTTTGGGGAACGCAGCAGATGATGCATGCTGGCCCGCTCTGGGCTTCCTCGTGCGGGCAGAGTTTAAAATTGATTTTAAATATGTTATACTGAACGGCTACTATTGAAACTTGCTTGGAGATATCTCCTGATACAAAGGAAGCATTTTAACTAAGTTATCTCAGCTTTGAAATTTCGTGTCACTACTCCTTTAAAGCTGCCCCCCCACCCCCCCTCTTTTTTTCCTCCTCCTCATGCGGCAACACTGCCGTCCGCATATCCGTGGGTCGCAATCAGCAAGGCGTATCCTCTCAGTCGCATTTTTACCGCTAAACCACGCTGCCGAACTCAGGGTAATGACGGTAACGAAACCACACGTATCATGCTTCAACAGTTACACAACCGAGAAACAAATGGCTTCCCGAATTTTCGTGTAGGGGCTTCACGGAATACTTACTTTCTTATACAGGCCCTGTTACATAAAGATTCTGCATGCAATGAAGAAGAAATTAAATTTAATCAGCACACAGGAGACAGGAAACCTGGCATTTACTGTTTGCAATGCAAAAAAAAATTGGAAACAAAACAAAACGATCATGTTCTCTTATCAAAATGATGGATATTACACCCACTCGCCTGCCGAATCTTTAATTACAGCGTCGAGAAAGTCTTTGTCGTCTTAGTTGCCATCGTTGCCTTAGTTGCTATAGTTTCTGAGTGCTACCAATTACCTGCACTAATTAACGTCCATAATCTCAATATCTTTTCCCGCGCTTCTGCTATTGGCCTGATCCTGTCCGCTTGTTTGACACCTTCATGTCGCTGGCCACGCGTGCGTAACGTAATCGACATCAAATGAAATTCAAGCGCGTAAATGTGCACAATGAAGAGAATATTACCAGAATTACCAGAAGCAAACGATGCTTTATTCACTGCGAAATTATTCAATGTAAGTCAAAATTTTCATTCTCGCGCTAAATCGTGCGTTTGGTGTGTTTCGACAACGCTTGCAGTGTTATCATAAGAACAGGTATTTCAGCTAAGCTTGGTGAGGAGCGGAGACTTGTTTATTGTTAGTCTACCTAGATGGCTCCACCACACCGCGGCAAACTGTTTTCTGACTTTGGTTTGTTTGCTACCGTATTTAAACCTGGCTTGTTTTTGTTCATGGAGAAAATAATCGTTTCGTGAAACATGGTGCTCGCTCGAAAAATATGGTCACGTAAGAAACCGTCGCTTGCGTCAATCGGCCAGTGTAGCCTGAGACAACCCCAAAGCCCCGCAGTCCTGTGCAGCTAAACTAAGCATAGCGCGCAGTACCAACAGCAGTACGCATCAGTACTATGCTTACGCGTGCTTTCGTAACTTCCACTGTTTGTCCCACCATTCTTACTGATATAAAAAGAATGTGCCCTAAATTTAACCCTTTCAGTCACCGTGTCTCCATATGGAGACGCGACTTCCTTCGCCGTTTTCCTCGTGAAAACGAAAAGCGTTCATGCTGCAAAGCGGTGCGGCTGATGTTCGTAACCTACGGAAGTGAAAGGTAGCACCTGTGATGCGGAATGGCGGAACCGCACTCATAAACATCGTTTCAAGACGGACGCCACCAAGTTTTGTGGGAGCTCCGGTGTGTTGCCATCCAAAGTTCTCTTTTACTGCGGTGTAAATCATTTATAAAGGCTAAAAACACATCTTTCATGTGCAGAAATTATTATTTCACCTGCTTGTTTTTGTAAACTGCGTAGGAATATTTATTATTTATATAGGGAAAAGCAACATTGAGTAATGGTGTCTCCGTATGAGCCTGGACGCGACGCCATTTGCGTATTAAGTAGTCTAGAGAGACTGAACTTTTTTTTATTACCTCTATGCTATTTTTCTTACCTCTAGACGCTTGACAATGCTAAACCTCCATGTATAGAATTTTTATGCAGTAAATATAATAATTCCTGACCGAAAGGGTTAAGCGCAAACAGCTCGTTCGGCAAGCTTATAAGCTCTTCCTAATTTGCGTTTTCTTTTTCCGGCCTCCACGTGCGTGCGTGCGTGCGTGCGTGCATGTGTGTGTGTGTGTGTGTGTGTGTGTGTGTGTGCGATTGTGTGTGCGTGTGTGCGTGTGAGTGTGTGCGTGTTCATGTGCGCGTGCGTGCGTTCGTGCGTGTGTGTGCGTGGGCGCACGTGCGCGCGTGTGAGTGTGTGCTTGCGCGAGCGAGCGTGCGTGCGTGCGAGTGCACGTGCGCGAAATAAGCTCTCATGTATTGTTTATAGGCAGGCGACTACGATAGTCAAGTAATCTGTTAGGCTTCGACGGGTACGAATCAATCTTTGAATCAATCTTTTTTTTTGCGTTTTATTTTAATATGTTTAGGGGTCTCAAGCACCTACTGCAATCTCGCTACCAAATAATTTGCCGTGAGTGATAAGGTCACGGTTTTCTGCGATGCGTTTCACACCGCTGTGAATGAATCTACGCGTATTTTTTTTTTTTTTCGAAACACTTTCTGAATTTCTAGATTTGCTGGGGTAATATTCTGCACATAACTCGTTGGCATGACATATTAAGGGTATTATTTTTTCGGTGAGCAGTTAAGGTGATCCTAATATCTGTGTGCGCAACATCGGCCGTAAGTAAGTTGTTCGGGATATTAGTAATAAACATCAAGTAGAGAACTACCAATCGTAACTTTGGTAAAGATTTCTATGACATTACTTAGACCACGTAAATTTATGGTAGACTAAAAGGAACACACCGAACATGCGTTCCAAGCTTTCCGAACAACATGTACGAGATTTTCAGAAATAAAGCCGGAAAACGTGTTGTGTTTTGGAACCATGCGTGACTACAAAAAAGAATACTGCTGTGCAATGGATTCACTCATGCGTCATAGTCTACGTCGAAATTCAAAAGGCACCAGAAACTACGTACCTAATGGCACCAGTAACTACTTCTACCTCTCTCCTGCATTGGTGTGCGGTAACTTTTCTATTATTAAACATCGCACACAGGCTGCACGCGAAGGCCGAGTTTTCGTCGTCTGGCCCCGCCCGCGACAGGGAAAGCCGGGAAAGCGACCCTGGGCTACGTGCGCTGGGGCGAAAAACGCGGTCACGCCCCCTTTTCAACTTACGCTCTCTCCGGACGATTGGGACGGCCGGAGCAACGGCGCGCCGCACGTCGCCGATCGCGGAGGCCACGTCCCAATCGGCTGCATAGCGGTCGGTTCCTGTGAGATCATTGCAGGCCACGAAAATGCACGATTTAGCGGGAAAATCAAAATTTTAACTTCAATTCATCAATTTCTTAGTGAATAAAGCATCGTTTGCATTCGGACAAGCGCTGGGGCCACTATAAAACACGAAATCTTTCGAATAACACAAACTTGCATTTCGGCTGAAAATAGAAAAAACTTGGTCTTAGTTCTCTTCAAAGTTCAACAAATGAGGCTCCTTGTGGAGGACAAGAAAACTGCGCAATGAGTCACGAGACGCCTATCCGTGCCATGCACTCACTGTGTTCTCGTCGCTGCTTTCCTTACTTTGCGTTTCTTGCTCATTTTCTGGTAGCCGGTGGCTTGGCCAGGCTTGGCTCTTGGCTATCATTGTCTCATTACCTCGGACAGGGCGCTAGTTCTCACGATCACTGAATTGCGCGAACGGTAGCTGTGACCACGGGCGGGTTCAGGTTCTTTCTGAGGGGGTGGTCAGCTTCCATCATCGGTTACGATAATGGGGTGTAATGAGGATAGTATCAAGATAGCAGCCTTTTTATTCACCCAAATTTCGCGAAACCAGACATGCAAGAATACAAAAAAATCATCCGCTAGACTTTTTCTACGACCTGTGGGGGGGGGGGGGGGGGGGGGGGGAAGGGTCATCTTCTTGAGGGTTGTCATCAAATTCCAAAATTAGAGGGGGGTGTCAGGACATCCGGACGCCCCTCCCCTCTCCCCCTCCTCCTGGATCCGCCAACGGCTCTGACTAACACTGGATATGCACTGCCCCAGAAGGACGTCCTTAGCCATCATGACGGGTAAGATGACACTGCCTTCGGGGTGACGAACAAGTATACACTCTTGTGAATTTCCCGGACGCGAAAACCCTGCGAAGGGCCGACGCATGTCTTAAACACTTGTACTAGCGTGTGGGTCCGTGCTAGTTGGTTCATCTTTACGAAAAAGCATCTCTAAGAAACGGGTAAAAGGACGAGGGAAATGACGGACACGGGCTCGTCACTGGATTGTCACTTGATTGAAAACGAAGCTACGCGGCTGCCGCAGTCATTTCGGAGCGTAACGTAGTTGGCTGTTTCCTATCCCACAAGACTGTTAGCTAGTGCACGCTTCAAACGTATGCTGTCTCGACGTGCTACACATGCAGGGGCGCAAACGCCTTTTTCTTTTTTTCCTTTTTTTTTTTTTTTTGCGGGTTACACATATAGGAGCGTCGTAACGGGTATGACGATCCGGGAGGAGGCAGTTGATTACGCACTGACCCACCCTCCTATCTCGGCGTCTTCGCTCCCGCTCCCAATTTTCACTAGCCCCCAAAGACTTTCAGCGTCATGTAATCAGATGTAACCTGCACTTATAACTTATAACTATAACCTGCCGCGGTTCGTATCCACTGTGCGTCAGATACTTATTTCTACCAAACCGACATGATTGCTCCCAGAAATTGGCGGTCTGCGCTCCCATTCCCTCGTTTCTACAGCAGTTACTGGGAGAGAAAAAAATCTTACTTTCGGATGGCTCGGGCGCTAGAAAGGAGATAAATCAAACATCAATAAATCAAACAAAGAATTATGAGCTGCAAACGCCCTGAAGACGGGTTGCGTTAACTACACACACGCTAGTTAACAGGCTTCGCTTGCAGAAAAGACAAACACTTGCAGGAGATCTCGCAGTCGCGAATTATCATCAGCAGTGCACGTATGTATTACGCCCGGACGCTAGCCAATGTCTACGTTTACAGTGATATATGTACATCGATTATGTGTGCCATTTGTGTTATCTGGATGTAAACCAGATAACCAAACTATAACTGTCACCTTTCCCACGTATACTCTGCTAGAACAGAGTGAACCTGCCATTATTTATGTTCTTGCGAGGCCACACGCCCATATAACTACAGCGATGTGCACGCCGAATCGACAGCAAAAGCTGACAGGCTCGCGATGCGCAATTACCAAAGTTAATTACCAGGCCACCTGGCCCTCGGCATCTCGTTCTATATATGCAGTCTATCGTTACGTGTAGTTTATCGCTATGTCAACTGAGGTAAGAAAAAAAAAATAACGAGAACGTTCTGCAACGTACGAGATCCGATACAACCAAATTTCGCGATCTCGGAAAAATCAGGAGCTGCACTTTAAGATTATTGTTTGTTTAGCAATAAAAGCCAGTTATTGGGGCGCACGGTAAAGCATTTTCACTGATTCTGCCGGCCCTATTAAGTTAGGAAGTGTCAACCATAACAATTACCGTCAGAAATTTCTTACGGCAGTCGCCTCTCATTGGCTAAGCACGCTACCCCGGAGATTCTATGGGGCAAGTATTCCCTAAAAAGACGTGCCTGCCGCTGCCCCTGTAGCGCTGCGGTATAGTACTGGCTTTTAAAAGAAAAGGCCCAAGAGTCCTTTCTTCTTCTTCTTCTTCTTCTTCTGCTCCTGCTTCTTATTTTGTCAATGTTTTTTTTACTCTGGTTTTTACTATACCAAGAGATCGACGCTTAGGGCTTCTAGAATGGGTTGGATCACGTTTAATATAGGCTGTGTTCTGTGTCGTTGGGCTGAGTTAGATTAGGTTTGTTGCAGTTGGGCTGAATTTTGGTAGGTTATGATGCGTTCAGTTAGGTTACGTAAGGTTCGGTGAGGTTATCTTATGTTAGGTTACGCTGGGATGTAGTATTATTCAGCGAATTTTAGGCCAGCCAGTTTTTATGGAAACTGCCGTGAGAATTTCTCGGAGGTAATTCTCACGGCTGCCGTGAGATTAGACGTAGCCATTAATTTATTTTAGTTTGCATAGGTTTTAACCAGGCTCCCGACGGCGGAACTAGAAGGAGCCAAAAGAAATACAACTCTGTTCTCTTTGAAAGTACATTTGGTAACTCACTCAGCTATTTCTAGCCACGAAAGGCGCTTTTAACCCCACAAAAAGCAAAACATAAAACAAAAACATGCAAATTTGAGCTAGTGACGTAATAAGGGCATAAGTGACGTAATATGGGCCAGCACAAAAAAGCGTAGTTATCAGTGTGCTAACTGCGCGTTAGCATCCAAGTGATGCGATCATAACCCAAGCAACCACCGGACGTCCATCGGTCGTCCAACGAACGTCCATTCCGGCTGTAAAGGACGTCCGTACGACGTCCGTTTCAGGGCCGATGGATGTACCATGTACGTTTGTTTGTTTTTGTATATTTTGGGCATGATACACGTACATCACACAGTACATTACAATTTTGATCTTCTGTCGAAGTGAACGGGGCTATAGGCGTTCGAGACGTTATGTCGAGGACGTCCGGATTTAACACTTCCGTACGTCCAGTCGGACGTCCGAAATTGGACGTATTTCGGATGTTCAGTGAAAATTTCCAGAATCACATGACGGGAAGGTTATGTTCCTACAACAAATACCCCACTACACAAGACCAAGGCACACCCGGGCAAACAGGCATACATAAACACAGTGAACTTGCTTCACGTGTTTCGTTAGTGGGTTTCAATTCTTATATATCCTTCCCCAAAGATATCAATCATCATTAGAGTCGGTGAGGTGCTTCAATGAAGTAAAAAAATTAGGCTTAATTTTATAAATATGCAAATGAAACTTGCGATGTACAAGTCCGGGTGTTGTTGTACAAAATCTTTTTAATTGAAAAGCAAAGTAGCTTTTTTGTTTTTGCTTTTATTTCAGTTTAAGGCATTATTTTATGGTCGGTAGTAATTTTGTGCGTTCGCTGGCGGATGTCATTCGGACTTGTACATCCGTTTCTGGATGTCCGCTGTACGTCCGAAAATGTACATCCAAACATGGACGTACAGTGGCCGTCCAATCTGGGCATTGGATGTTCGGCTGTATTTCAGATGTCCCACGGACGTCCGTGGTTGCTTGGGAAGAGGCCCCATTACAGTCGCCCAGTCATGCTGCTTGGCGGCCGCCAATCGCACAAACAAGATGCTGTGAATTCGTCACTGCTTCATCTGTTTCATTTAAGGGTGTGGATATTGCGCCGGCAGCTGGAAATTTATCGGTCGCGCGCCGCGGCAGCCGGCATTTCATTTTTCACGGATATTGTGCCGGCAGCGGGAAATTGATCTCTCCCAGATATTGGTACGGCTGTGTTGCACTTAGTTATTAATGTGTTCAAAGAACAACGAACGCGATATTTTGCGCCACCATTGACTGGTCGTGACTGTTACCGCATCCTGCCGGCATTTTTTTGCCGGAAGTCGGCAGTCGCGCCGACGCATTTATTCTTACGCATATGCTTTTTTCGCGTATGTATTTTAAGAAAATATCTAACCTAACCCATACTAACCAATAAAGGCAGGTCCTACTCCATTTAACCTAACCTAACCTAACCCAACCCAACACACAAAGGCAGGTCTCGAATAAATAATGAAGGCAGAATTTCGCAAAAAAAAAAAAAAAACGAGTTTCTGAACAGTGAATAAGGGGAAGGAAATCACAAGTAACAAAGTTTTAAAAAATCAAAACAAAACATTGAACAATGCTGATTCGAACGTGACCACCTCGCGATCAGAAACCAGAGCACAACCACTGCGTCACACTGACCATGGCGGATCCGGCGCCTAGCAGACGCAGACATGTCAGTCACAATGACATAAGCTTGAACAACCAATCAGAAGACAGTGCCGGCAAAATATTCCTACCGGCCAAAGTGCCGGATGCCGGCAATAACCCACTTCCTTCATTTAACTTGTATTTTGTCTACATGGCCCCTTTAAGCGCGCAGCTTTCCAAACGACGTAAGGCTCTGCACTCCTTCCGCTGTCTTTGTCTCAGGCAAACCCGAATGTAATCTGGTTCGGGCGCAGCAAAAAAATCGCGCTACACCGATCATTGCTAACGCAATGGCGGAAGGGGAGAGAGTGCACGGATACCATAAAAGGCATGGCTAGATATCCACATACGATCCACCCAATAAGGCCCGGTGATAATTTAGGCTGGCTCAGACATGTTACTAGAACGCCGTTGTACACTGGTCGTTGCGATCATTTTGCAGCGGGATATCTCGACGGCGTCTTCCAAACTACACAGCGTCACTTAGAAGTTAGACTGTGCTCCAGAACCACACATGTTATCGGCGCGAGTAGGCATGTATTTGTTAAAAGTATATGGTACTTACAGTCCGATTTCATATTTAAAATGAACCGGGTGACCTTGTGCCACGGAGCGAGGGGGCTGGTACGCGCGCTGGGAGCCGGCTTGTTCTTCTTCTTGTTCTTCTTCTTCTTTGCCTTCTTTTACCACCTTCCGTTGCCTTTGTATACATGTACTGCGCGCATGTACAAACGGAAGGTGTGGCCCAGAGGGTTTGACTCCGTTTGGCACAGCTCAGCAGCGCTACCTGAGCAATCCCTACGCCTGTGGTGGCAATGGTGACGCGGGAAAAATTAATTTATCTAAGAGCCAAAGACATCAGGTATATTGCGTATTGGTTCGCTCAGTATCAACATGTCGGATTTTTATCGTGAAACGATCTTTGCCCTATTTCGCCGTCGTCTGGCGGAGCGCGAGTAGGGAAGGGGGAGAAGGATAGAGCCGAGGTAAGGGAGGACTGGAAGTAATTGGATTTGATTAGATTGGATTTGTTTCTGTGAGTGTTGGAGCGAGTGACTAAAATATGCAATATCAACCGAAGAAAGCAAAAGAGAAAAAAAAAAAGAGGAAAGATGAGTATTAACTCTATGGATGGGGGGCCTTTTTTTAGTTCGAAAAAAAATCCGCCTGCTGCCGCCGCTGCTCGGACCCGTGCTATCAGGTGTTCTTGCCCCTCAGGCCACGAGCGTCTCAGCTCGCACCACCACTCCTCCAAGCAAGAGGAACAAAGAAGCGCTGGGTGGCCTATAGTTGCGTCTAGTTCAGAGTGCTCTTTCGGCTTTAGCTGGACGTGGGGAACAGCGCATACTATGCTGAAGGTCGTGTATCCCTCTGCACCCATCGTACTTTTTAGGTGATGTTCCCATGATTTTCTAACAAGCGCACTGTCCATTTTCTCTACGACATCAATTTTTTACACCTTATCTCTTATCGTGCACACTGATCCCCTGGCCCTTTACACCAGTCATCTCCACTGCCTTTTAATTCATTTGACGAATATTTTAACTGCAATGCTTTAGTATTTGCTTTCACACCAATCTCATGAAGTACCTTGTTTTTGGCGCTCTTTGCCCCTAGTCGGCCTTGCACCATAAAAACCAATCATCATCATCATCATGAAGGTCGTGTATGAGACGGAAAGTGTCTTGTTCTTTGAGTCTGTGACGTTGAGTACAGATGCGGCGGATGATATGCGTTAGCTGGGTGATGTGCAGTCGAGAGAGGAGAGTGGCCCCTGAGCCGTCGGCTTGGAGTCGGACAGCAAGTAACCGGAGTGTGGTCACTTGTGGAGTAGGTGTGGAGGCGACAATGACTAATGGTTCTGGGCTTGCTTGTGGGGATCCACCATGGTAGCAGCTAGGAGGAGGGCAAGCAAAATCTCGGAATAACCGCGTTACGCCAGAGCGCAGTGAGGGAGGGAAAGCGAGAGTGATGGAGCACTGACTTCACTACAGAGAAGGCAAGCGCAGCATGCAGATGGCATGATTTGCAGAGCACTGACGCCATACGCCAGACATAGCTGGCACAGTGAACTAGAATAGCTGCAGGAGCACGCGCCTCACCGCTCAGCTTTTCATAACAGCCGAAGGATCTCATTGTCATGCAAACCGTAAACAATGAAACGACCCCATAAAATAAAAATAGAACAATAGGAAACAAAGAGAAGATAAAACATTATTTTTATTGCTTAATTTTTTTTGTCACCGGGTGCCGTAGCAGCCTGCATTTTGGTTGGCCATACAGAGAGTGAGATAGAGAAAGAAGGAGTGGAAGAGAGAGAATGACGTTTTTATCGAAGAGGAGTGGTTTGTTAGCATATGCAACTAACATCGCTGGCGTATAGCCTGGTGTAGAATCGTTCTGCTACCTTTATTATCTCGTCCGAGTTGTGCGTAATGTTACCCTGCTCGTCTCTGAGTGCGTACATCCTGTCTTTGCCGATGGCTAGCTTCCTCTTAGTAGCTTTCAAGCTTCCCCCATTTGCAGAGGTTCCTCGATCACTGCCATGTTATACGCACGAATGACGTTTGTTTTATTCTGTTAATCAGTTTCCAAGGCTCGGATAATTGAATCCGATCTGCCGCACTTTACACTTTCAGGCTGCAGAGGTGAGGGGTGGATGACCTACAAACGTACAAAAAGAGAGAGATAGCGAAAGAAAATTAAAAGGAAAACTAGAGAACAAAGGCAATACGAGCTCTGGCGGGGCGTGCGCAAAAAATGAAAGCCAATGATCCTCGTACAGTTTCTCAATGATACCGATGTCGTCCGAAGAAGAGCGCAGTACCTGGGAATATTCGCGTTGCTACAATTTATTAACCCCAGGAACAATGACTAACTTTTTCTTGCGACTCTGAATCCCGACGACTCTCATTTCATGCGGTGGCAAACTGGTTAACCCATCAATGGAAAATGAAGCCGCGATGGTGTGCTTGCTTGCGGTATGCCAACATGCATACAAGGCAACACACAGAAGCACAATTAAAATAAATCAGGTGGAATGCTGGTTTTGCCAAACGCTTCATAAGGCGTACTGCTCGATGAGGTGTTTGAGCACTCTTAATATGGCCACTCATATATTACCGTTAGTATAGGGAACTTTCTTGCAAGTACATGCATATTTATGAGCTATTTCACTCTGTGAAGGTGGGTGCACTGGGTGGCCAGCGCAACTGAAGCGACACAGAATTCTAAACAAGGGTACGAACTCTTCACGGAGAGAGAGAGAGAGAGAGAGAGAGAGAGAGAGAGAGAGAGAGAGAGAGAGAGAGAGAGAGAGAGAGAGAGAGAGAGAGAGAGAGAGAGAGAGAGAGAGAGAAGTTAATTCGGCTGTGAAGGTAGGAGTGGATCCTTATTCCAAGAAGGCATGTGTCGCCGGCGCCGCCGTAGCCCAGGTTACAAGGAGTGCTTGGTCCTCCAGGTGACCGCAGGTCAACAGTATTTTGACCTTGGAAAGTGTGCAAGGAAGTCGACTATCCGTTTGGCGACATCATTCAAGCTCGGTAGATGGCCTGGAATCGGGGTGCAGACGTACTCATTTCGTGGTGGAGAATCGGGGCGCGGCAGAGTTGTACACGTCTCGCGCACTTGCAAATTTCGACGTCCCCGGACCTCGGCGTCTAACGTTGACGGGGGAAAAGTGAAATTCAAAATGGAAAGCGGCAACTTGTGCGCGTAGCCAAATAAACGAAACAAACAAACAAGCAATTGCACGCACACGCACTGCACGCACTGTTAGCGCTATGGAATGCCTCGCGCTTTTGCATCATATTCAGGTTCTTAGTTTTAGCATGGCCCCATTTGCCGGTGAGCACAAAAAATCCACGTAACTATACCCTAGCTATAAACAGAGATTCGCCGTAAAAAGAAGCCCTGCACGAAGTTTCACATTTGGCGCCAAATAGTAGTTCTCGTTCTCCGACTTCAGGCGGCGCAAACGTATCGCTCGCTTCCTGTTTCCTGTTGTACGTAAATTTGGTAAATGAGCGGCATAGAAGGATGGTGATGAACGAGAGGGGATGTCTGACTGCAGGTTGAGGCATGTTCAGCTCAAAAGCACAATCACTGGCCAGTCGCAGGGCCGATTGCTAGCGCGAAACTTGGAGGATGACCGACTGGCCCCGATGAGTGAAACCCGGTGATGGCAGCGATGGGTACACGGTCGAGGCGACGGCGATTCCGACCCACGGGGTTTGAGGAATTCGTAAGTCCCACATTTGTTTACTCGTCAGCGATCTATATTTTAAAGCGTTAGACTGTCCGGAAGTGTCTGCGCTTCTTACCGCATCTCGATATGTCACCTCTCCTGGCTCGTGCATTTCAGGGAGGGTATATGTCCGCAAAAGTTCAGAAGTTGGAGCAGCAGTTCATCAACAGTGCCCACAACGAAGTCGACTCGAGTCAGGAGAGATCAGATGGTATATTCAGCGGAATCAGCGTGTTCGTGAATGGCTACACAGGTAGGCTGCTCGGTCGCCTCACATTTGGGGTCACCGTGGGACGCGGTTCGCTAAAAGAACTCGGCGGGAAAAAAAAGAAAGAAAAAAATCGCATACACTTCGCCGTAAAACCGGTTGGTTTATGAATTATTTTGCTTTTGATGTGCGCTTTTCGCAGACCCTACCGCGGAGGAGATCAAACGGATAATGATGACTCACGGCGGCACATACCAGCATTACTACAAACGCCAGCCCAACTGCTACATGATCGCCACGAATCTCCCGCCAGCCAAGCTAATACATCTGAGGGACTACGTCGTCAAGCCGAGCTGGATTTCTGATAGGTCTGTAAGATTTCTCATGTGTTCGCTTCTTGTGAGTGCTGCTTGACTTTCTGGCCTAATTTTCTTTTTTCATCATTGTCTTGCACTTTCAGCGTCCAGGCTGGCAAGTTGCTTCCTGTCCAAGACTACCTCCTTCATGCACCTGATTTGAAGAATGGCCAGCAGAAGCTCAATGTCATTCGTTATGACAAACCCTCAACCTCCTCTGCAGCGGCACCAGAAGACACGGCTCAAAGCAACCATCAGGACAGCTGGCTCTCCCCCGAAAACAGCCATGATGAAGATGAGTGCGCGGAACATCACAGTGAGAACAGTGCACGCGAGGAACCGAGGAAGCTGAATTCGCAGCGGTACAAAGTGGGGGATCCCAGGTTCCTGGAGGAGTTCTACGGAAGGTCGCGGCTCCACCACATATCGACGGCCAGCATCAAGCTTAGGGACTACATTTCTCAAAAGCGCGCCGCTTGCAATGGCACCTTCAGTGGCATTGAAGAGCTAAAGCAGTACCTGGAATCAAAAAGCTCGCGGGAACAAGTGCCTCTCGGTGGAGATGTGGTCTTGATGCATATTGATATGGACTGCTTTTTTGTGTCGGTTGGCCTCCGTACAAGGCCACACCTGAAAGGTGAGATTGCGTTTGAATGGAAACATCTGCGCTTTTGTGGTGTTTGCCCCTAGTTTGTAACGTGCTGTTCTCCACGTATGGCTTCCCGTTATCCAGCGCTCTGTTTCCACAGAAGTGTTGCATAGGAGGGGGAGGAGGGAATAAGGAGCGTCCTGTTTCCTCCTCCTCCAAGGAGTGTCTCCTCCCCTTGCTCCTCATCTACCCTCACTTCATCACACTTTTAGGCACTTGCACCCGCTGCGGGGCTCAGTGGCTAAGGCGTGCTGCTGAGCATGAACAAGGACGCTGGTTTCATTCCTGGCTGCGGCGGTCGCTTTTCTGGTGGAGGCAAAAAGCAAAAACGCCCGTGTGTACAAGATTTTGGCGGACGTTAGAGATCCCCAGGTGGTCAAAATTAATCCGGAGCCCTCCACTGTGGCAAGCCTCATTGCCTGTGATGCGTCGGCGCGTTAAACCCCACAATCAATCAACCAATCAATTTTTGGGGGGGCTCCCTTGGTTGGGGATGGAGATTGCAAGCAGGCTGGTTGCAGAAAGAATGTGCAACTTTGGTGGCAGCAAGTGCAACTAATTTTGCCGTTAAACCTGATGTATGCCTCGCACCAAGCAAACCTCTCAAAACTTCACCCATTCGTACATCACAGTGTCCTTATAGCCGTAGTTATCATCACTGTGATCTACCTGCTCGTCACTGACTCAGGAAGCAGAATTGTGAATGTAATCTCAGTCCTGCTGTTAGTAAGGTATGATGCCAGTTTATCCTGCTGCTTATGAGAAGCGGTGTGGGGGAGTTGCACGTGAATGATGGGCTTGTCTTATGTGGGGCAGTAATGTATCATTCAGCAGGATGAAAGGTCCTCAAGCAGAAAGAATAATGGATGTGTGCAGGGTTGCCACTGGCAAGCCTGAACAAGCCGAAAGGAGCCAAAAGGAGCCATGAGATTTATTGTGGCACCAAATTTGTAGCGAACGTGAGAAATAAGCAGTAAATCATGCGAGCATATGGGCCTCTGCTTTGAAGATCCGCGTTGCGGGTGTATGTATGAAGCCTGCCATCAAAGGTGTGTGCCATTGGAAAATGAATCTGCCCCATGTAAAAAGCCATCGGCATTCATTGGCGGCAGCCAATATAGAGTGCTGTGTAGCAACACTGTTCTGTTGGAGTATGAAGCCTGTCACGCGAGGTCATAGAGAGAATGAATGCCACGCAAGCATGGAAACGTGCTGCTAGGAAACACCCAGGATTGTCTGCGTGTTGCACTGCAAGTGATAGTGTCTTGGAGCACGTCGTCTGCTACCGGGTGTAACCCAAGCGATGGTCTCCCGCTCATGCGCTGCCACTCACATTCATCTTAGTGAAAAGATTTTCAGTTTTTAAAGACAAATCAATCGTAAGCAATAAAATACCGGAACAGCACTTGGCAGAATAAAGAGCTTGGAATCTAGGCCCTCTTTCTCGATCTTGAAGCCAGCAGTACTTTATGAATAAAACAAAAAATGGTTAAAAGTTCAGTGTATTCGCATGCACATGGAATTATCTGGAATAGGTACTGGTATGGTCAAAGTAATTATTGCACATTCTTTTCCACAGCTTGCTAGGCAAGTTGTTTTTTGTTGAAGCCGCATCCCAAATTAGAAACAACGCAAGCTTCATTTTGCTTCTGAGCTTGTTTTTCTTTTTTATCAAGTTCACAGGAGAATAAACTTGCTTGGAATCAGCATTAGAGACGGGGAGCATCGAGGCCTTCAATGCATCTTGTGCCAGATGCAGGAAAACACATTATTCACTAGTGTCCACAGAAGCTCAAGCATGATGACCAATCAAAGGCATTGGGCACCATCTAGAATTGCCAGATTTGTGATTCCAGCTCAGTGGAGGCTACCTGCATTTGTTGGATTTGTTATTATAGTGTGATTGAGAAAATTTTCAGAAAATGAAATGGCAGCTTCAGTTAATCGTTCTGGATCTTTGTGCAGCTTCAGCACATCCTCCTGGCTCTTCACAGAACTTACACCTTACGCTTCGTCTCAGCATGGTTAATATATTAAGCACAAGTTCGGGCTCCGGTAGTTTGCACTAGAGCGCATAATAGTTTGTACACAGTGCAAACTGTAGTGAACTTCTCTAACTTAGGCAGCGATACTGGTAGTACAGTATGTCTGCGATACTGCTCTTCCATTTACATGGCGATAGTTTGGATGCAGCTACGCATGTGCGGCGAGACACAAGGGAAATGATATCATGTGCATGTTACATCCCCCACAAGTGTAACGGGTCTGGTGGGAACTTGTGCAATGTTTTTTCCATGGCTTGCCTTAACGCCATCCTCTTAAAAACATGGCTGCAAAAGGTAGAGCGGCTCCAACACATGTCGGAAAAAGTGTCCTCGGAGCAGCACTGTCGAAACACCACGCAGGAAGGCTTGGAAGTACTGACTGGTGCTCTTGAATACATGTTGCCATGTACACCAAACTGGGTCAAAAGAATTCAGAAAGGAGCCATAAAGTGTTACTATAATGATTATGTATTATCTTAATTTATTTAGATATTTTATTGTGTACAGTAATCAAACCTCAAGTTTATTGCCTTTCCATGGTGGGCAGCATAGTAACGATTCTCAGTTAGTGTGCGTGGAGGTTCCTAGAGCATGACGACAAATTTTTTTTTTCAACTGGAAGAGAAATGGTGCCTGATTGCAGGACATAATATCTGGATGCACATCAAAGTCTTGGGGGAGTTATCAGGCCTTGTCCACCTGATGGGGAGCAAGTGGGCTGGTTGGTGCTTTAGTAGAATGTGAAAAGCACTAAAAACGGGACGTAAATTTAAGTGGCACACACAGTGCACACAAATGGCTCAAAACACAGTACGGTGTTTGTGCCAGTAATGAGTGCAGTCGTCTTTGTGTCTATTAATAAGTGCACCTATATGACATGGAAACAGTAGCCCAGGCTGAATCATTGAGTTTGGTCTATCCTTGCATTTATCCGCTTTCATCCTGGCTGAGCTCTCACCCTTCAGTGGTTGCATCTGTGCATATGATGGAATGAAAAAAAATACTGGCCTCTTTCCACTGCCAAGTGATCCTCTCCCAAGCTTGTAATCTACTTCCCACGCCCTTGCCCACAGCCACCACTTCTCTGCTTCTTGCATCCCCGTCATTTTGTGCACCTGCCTTCATCTGGGCTCGCTTCATAGGTGGGGGACTGTACAGTTTCGTTTCTCTTGCTCAGGTAAACCGGTAGCCGTGTGCCACGGCAAAACCTCTGCCAGTGCCGCTAAGAGCTCCTCGCAGGCCGGTCCGTCCTGGGCGGACTCTCAAGGGGGGAGTAGTGAGCTGATGTCTCGGTCAGAGGTCGCAAGCTGCAGTTACGAAGCCCGGAAGGCCGGCGTCAAGGGCGGCATGTACCTGGGACAAGCGAGGAAGCTGTGCCCGGGCCTCATGGCCATACCGTACGAGTTCGAGAGCTACGACGAAGTCTCCAGGCTTCTGTACGACATTGTGGCAAGGTGGGCCTCACACTTGTTGCTTTGACTGCACCGGTGTCTGAAAAAAAATTTTTAAATGAAGTACCACTTGTAGTTTGTAGCTGCTGTAGTTTTGTGGTGTATGGCTGTCATTTGTGGTCGGATACCCCCTGTTACAGTCCTTAGCCTGGTTGTTGAGGAACGGTGGAGAAGGGGACCAAGCATTTCCCTTCAATCATTCATGCACGTGATTAACTTTGTTAGGAGCTTTTTGAACGGCTAGACTTTTTAAATTAGAATGAATCTCAACAGTCCATGTGTCTCCTATAGAGAAATACTTGATCATTACAGAAAAGGCAGGCTTTATAATGCGGAAGTGCATAAAACCCTCAACAAGCAGCAGGCCACAGCTTGGAGACGAATTCAAACTGGGATTTACGCAAATCCAGTCTTACATAGCTATTACTACCTACGTATACAAGACGACAAGTGCAAACACTGCAAGCAGAGAGTGGATTTAGAACACATCATCTGGTCCTGCTCCAAAATAGGTAAAACTGATCAGAGAACACTCATTATAAACACTCGAGCAGTGGGAGGCAGCCTTGGTCAGCTCGGAAGCTGACATCCAGCTACAAGTAGTACGGATGACCAAAGCTGCCGCCAGGGACCAAGGACTATTGGCTGATGGCTGAGGGGGAATGGGTGGGGACTCTCACCTCTTCTACTCCCAACCCCTTACTGGGCAACAATAAAAGTTTTTCCTCCTCCTCCACCAATATCACTGGTGTACCGCATTGAGCCACCCTCTCGCCCATGCTGTTTAACGTGGTGACGCAAAATATTGCAGAATGTCGCGAAGTTCTTGTGGCGAACAAACCTTGAAGGAATGTTGCAAACAAACCACTATGTATGCTGATGACATCACTTTCTGGGTTGACCCTCAATGTACCGTGCTCACCATGCGTGATGTAATCGACACAATTCAGCAAGGACTTGATGCTTTTTTTTTTCTTTTTTTTTTATTTACTCATACTGTTGGCCGGTGAGGCCGATACAGGGTGGGGTTACAAAATTCTTACAAAATAAGCACGCACAAAAGCAAACACATACCGTATTTACCCGATTCTAACGCGCACTTTTTTTCCGAAAAAATAGGCCGAAAAATCGCATGCGCATTAGAATCGGATACAAAACCGAAACTGCCGAAACAGCGGAAATTTTGTCCCACCCATCGCCATCGCCATCTCAAGATGGCGCCAAAGCTTTTAGCAACGATTTTTCGGACGCAGCAAGCCTAGGCGCCTAGGCTTTTCTGTCGGAGTTCACACAAATCGTCAAATCATTTCACTTACGCGCTTGATAACAGCAATGGCAGCAGCGGCTCCCACGTGTTCAAAATGAGCGGTCGGCTGAAGCGTGCACCTCTGGAGAAGCTCTCGGGATGGGCGTGCGAGGCGTGGGCCACGATCCGATAGACCATGGTTGAACGTCCATTCAGAAGTGTGGCATCCCGAACGCGCTTGAAGGCACCGAGGCCGAGATGTTGTGGTCAGCGGAGAGCGACGAGGAGTGATATGAGTGAGATTACTTCGGGAATAAATCGCCCATTTCTCCCGCATTCGTTTGTCTGGGTCACAAAGTCCCGTGCGCGTTACAATCGGAGGTGCAAGTTTTTTCGGTTTTTTTGCCAGGAAAATCGGGTGCGCGTTAGAATCGGGTAAATACGGTAATCGTGCATGCCTATATTATTGCACAAACAATGCAAACAAATAATGCCAAACAAACGCAAAAAAATGCAGACAAGCGAATGAGTACAATAAAGAAATCTATACATATACATATACATATACATATACATATACATATACATATACACACACATGTGTGCAACCATTCATTCTGCACTGCTAACAACGTAGATTAGGTCCATTTGTACTTGGGCTCGCAAGAAGGCGGTTCTCAAATTCCGAAGCAGTCCGAGATAGAACGACAGATTCTGGTAATGCGTTCCAGTGACGTATTGTACGTGGAAAAAAAGAATATGCGTAAAGTGTTGATGCGGAGTTGTGGGACCATGAAAGCGCGGCTATTTGTATTTCGCATGTCTCTACCTTGTCTCGGAATTAGGTATTGGGTTGTTTGTATTTTAAAGGCATTCTGGGTAAGTAGAAAGAAAAACTTCAGGCGCGCATGAGTGCGGCGATCTGCTAGTGTTGGCAAGTTAAGAATTTCAAGCATATCTGAGACGGACTCAGTGTATGAGTAATGTGATAATATGAACCGAGCCTTCTTTTTTTGCACTTTTTCAAGCTTATCAATCAAACCTTTGTGATGCGGATCCCAGATGATGCTAGCGTATTCTAATGTTGGCCTGACAATTGGTAGATAGGCAGATAGCTTCACCGATGGGGGTGCCAGTTTTAGTTTTCTACGCAGAAACCGGAGCTTTTTTTTCGGCAGCTGAACAAACATTGACAGGTGTCTTCCCGCAACTGTAATGTGTTCGTCTCCAGAAAAAGACAAAATGCCTCATCATTGGAGGCCTCGACCACCTGCAGGCACAAATACAATTTATGCTGAATGGCCAACCCATCAAGCGGGCTGCCGAAAAGTGGCTCCGGATACTTGGCGTGCCACTCCATGAAGACGGAGCAGCTACAGAGTGGATCTGGCAGATCAAATATGTTTGGAAGCAGCAGCCTCACATCAGTATGAGAGTTTGAGGCCACTTCGGAGGAGCAACAATGCAGGTCCTGCACACACTTATGAGCAACAACGCAGGTCCTGCACACACTTATGCAGGCCGTGCTGACTTCCAAGGCTATGGTGCTACGTGCTCTGCCCTAACGAAGGCACAATATGGCCGATTGGAGACATTACGCCGCGAAAGCCTGAGGCTTATTAGTGGTTTACCTAGGCACCCCCACGCGGAAGAACTCTACCACTATGCCCAGCTAACCCCACTCCTCGCTATTAGAATGGAGAGGATGGCTGCCCCGTCATGGAGAGGATGCGCTGTGTGGATGGCTGCACTATTGTGGCTGAAGGCCATAATAGCGCAGCCATTTGCAGGGGGAGCTCATGCACAACTTTGCTTCTGGTCGTCGCCTTGCTTTCCCTGCAACCGCAACCTGTCAGAGCCCCTTGGGAAGACATCTTGGTTCGTGTGCCAAAGCCTCTCACACCTGCGTGGCCACTGCTGCACGCATTTATCTCCGAGACGGCGCCATCTTCACTGCAGCGGTCCTTAACGAAACAACCCTGTGTGCATCACTGTTGTGTATTGACGGCCAGATGTGCATGTCCCGCACAATTCAGTTTCTTTGTCCACCAAGCCCGTGTCATGCATGCCTCGAAGCAGTTCTTCTCGGTGCGTAGCACATTGAGGCATCTTATGGTGCTGGTGACAACCAGCAATTTACCGCATTCACGGACAGCCATGAAGCTCTTGATCAACTTGGCCAGACCCCATTTGTTGGAACTACACGTGATCTCATAAAGACAATTTGTCGCAGACTGCGGGACGCACACATTACAGTCGTTTGGGTAGACTGGGTACCGGGACACGCAGGCGGGATCTGGAATGAGACCACTTACGCGTGCCCGAACGAGCTTGTTGAACTCCGCTCCCACCCTGCGTTACCCGTCCCATTTGCCTGATACGACCCCGACCCCACAGAAGCCAAGGCTGCAGCCAGGCACGTGTCCGAGCAGTCGCTGCAGAATTAAATCCCACCAGACCCCGCTCCCCTGCCGGTTGGATTGTCCTGCGGCACAGAAGTGCTTTTCTACACAAGGCACGAGCTTGGGCCGTGCTCACCAACGATGTGCTGGCCAAATGGCGTGCCTATATGCCAAAGCGCCACCACCATGCGTCGAGGATCAGCAACCTGTGGCTGCTGTTGCCTGCGCCTCCTGCTCCACGGAAGCCACGCCCAGTGTACACCACATGTTGTGGGAGTGTCCCAACCTCCAAACACTTCGTTTAAAGTGTTGTCCACCCAGAGTCCAGCGGCTTGAAGACTGGACAACGCCGCTGCAACCTGCCAATACACGGCAGAGGCTGCTTTCTCTGTAATAGTTTGCATGCTCCTCAGGCGTCGACCATTGAATGTACTGGGCTGAGTGGAACCACTTACCTGCTTCCATCACATCAATCACCGACACGACTAACTTCAAGACGACCATACATGCGTATCTTTTTTTATATTGCTCCATTTCGTTGTTGTTTGTAAAATGTTTTCATCACTTCTCTCGGAAATGCATTGCCTTGAGAGTAAAGTAAATAAATTAAGTAAGTAATGATTTAATAAATCATAAACCTTTACGCCCCCCCCCCCATTTTTCTCAATACCCCAGCTGACCGACCGTGTCCACCTTTTCTAAAACAAACCTCTGTTATAGTTGTTGTTATTTTAAAAAGTAGTTTATAAATATGCTACATCCCAAACTTGCTAGATTCCAACTTCCTTTTTTTTTAAATTCAACAAGCTTGCTTCATATGAACTCGGAAGTTGCTAAAAACATTTACCAGTCTTCTGTGTAGATTTTTTATGAGGTACTGGGCTGAGCCCTGCTTTAGTCTACTTTTGATGTATATTGATGATTTGCACCATCAAGAAGTCAGGGGTCATGCGTGGTTCTCATACTGAAAAGTTTATCGGAACAAACTTGCGCTCTGCTTATTGCAGAGCACAAGTTTGCTCCGATAAACTTCGATAAACTCGAATACTCGAAGCTTTGATAAACTTCAAAACTTCGAGCTTATTGAATGCTCGATAAAATCAAAACTGCGATAAACTTCAATAAACACCGATGAACTGTAAAAAAACGAACATTGAAGGAGCAGTCAAACAGAATGGCGTACACAGCTAGGAGTTTATGAATTGGATGCTGCAGTGTTTGGCCTGCTTGTACTTGTCTTGGAGCAGAGTCCTTCTAGAAACATCAGATTCAGAACATAGACGACCAGACCAGAACAATAAAAGTTGCCAGGCGCTGGCAACAAAACATAAAGAAACCAGTAACAAAGTGTGTTTTGCTGCAGCACTAATGAATTTCCACATTTTTTAAGTGCAGACCACTTTAGGGGCTCGCCTTGTCGTCGTAGCTCGCTCACTGGAGCCAAGTAGAGCCACACGGCGTTCCGTCATCGTGGCGTAACCCAGAGGCTTCGAAAGCCAAGCGGCTTATATAGTCATAAGTGTTCGAAACTCGTGAACCACTGGTGCTTGTCATAGATCTCCCTGTTGTTTAGCGCAAAGAAAACTGCAGGTATATTTGAGGCAAAATATATGTAATTAACAGGCAGCGTCTGCGTTTATTTAGTGGGGAACGCTTGTTGGGTTGGTTTTTATGATAGTAAGGGGGAAAAAAATAGAATAGCAGTGCAATGCCAGCATGTGCGGAGGGGGGGGGGGCAAGCACAAAAAGAATAGAACTCCTGCTGGCAGAGTTTCAGGCAGAGGGCACGCGAGCACTGGGAAGGTTGGAAATTTGACTTGCATTGGGTGGTAGCAGTGAGCAGATAACGGCGCTACAGCCCATTATAGCGAATCACTTCTCTGCACTTCCGGCAGCTTTCACATTGAGTGGAACGGCTTTAATTTTTTGTCTTAGTTTGCATAAATGTAAATATTGTTGTATTTTTGCTGAGGCTTTAGGACAGTTAATGAAAATGCATTTGATCAGTTTTTCTCTGCACTTAGTGTGCAAGACATACTCCATAATAATGCACGGTAATAATTCAATCTCTGCTGTGCGGGTACGTTTGTTATCGATGACTATGTCAACTGATTGTCTTTAATAACAAAGCTTAACTGGCAGATGCAATACTAACTCTCTAGTCTTCAAGCATATAAATGTTGGGCATGCCAAAACCTGCGGCACCTTGTCAAACAAATAGGGAGGCATCACTTAATTTTCACATGTAGGGAAGAGCTTGTTTTGTAGCTACATTCCCACAACTGTCTCTAACATTGTTTTCATTCAACCAAAATTACCTGGGGCACTATGAATAAAGTTAGCTCCAACATTTTACTTCTTCAGGCTGTGCACATTGAACAAGGCAAACTCTGCAAATTGTCGTTCTTCCGTCAGGAAACCTGCATGTCTTGAATTTATTCGTGCGATATAACTCCTGTACAGCTTGGAATTTTGAAGCACAAATTAAATAAATAGAAATTATGTCCGTGTTCAGTGTTTCTATTTCTATTTTTTCAGCTTCACCCTGGACATAGAAGCTATCAGCTGTGATGAGCTGTATGCCGACGTCACCAAGGTCCTGCGTGAAGCCAGCTGCACACCGACTGAATTTGCTGAGTTTTTACGAAAAAGGATCGAAGAGAGAACCCTCTGTACAGCGTCTGTAGGTTTAGGTAGGTGCAGTGCTATACGCATTTGCTTCATGCCTAGCTACTCAACCTCTCGCAACAGTAGGGGTTGAGTCCAGTCACATTTGGCTTAGTTTGATGAGTGCAGTTTGCATTAATGATTAAGCATTACATTGCACTTATGCTGGCTAGACTCAATTTCAGGGTTCAATGTATAAAACCTCAATCAAAAAGAAATTGAAGTGCATTGCACTTCATCTGACATCTATTAACACAATTGCAGACTTGCTTTTTATCCTTGAAAACAAAAAAGACTTCACAGATTCATAAACACAATCGTTTTAAGGCCTAATTACACTGTATGCGTCATTAAAACTTCTTAAAAATTTGGTTTTGTAATAAAGTTAAAGGACGAATAATGTGTTTCTCTGGCTCAGTCAGCCATTTTGAACTCAAAACTCTCACATGCATCAAAAGTGGAACCCCATCAGTTTTCCTCATCATTTCACTGTAAACATAGCTTGAAGGTTTCAATGCTAGCACTATGCTTGTAGTGCAGTGTGTGTTGTTTGTGCAATCACAGTGCAACATGCATAAAGTGCGGCGGCCGCTTTTCTGATGGAGGCGAAAAGCGAAAACGCCCGTGTGTTCTAGATTTCGGCGCCTGTTAAAGATCCCCAGGTGGCCAAAATTAATCCAGAGCCCTCCACCATGGCACGCCTCATCACCTGTGAAGTGTCGCCACGTTAAACCCTACAATCAGTTAATCAATCAATCATTCAAAATCAATCAACATGTATAAAGTGGTCAGGTTGTGGAAAATTGTCTTGGTGATTACACCCACATTTCTTTCAAGCTGTACAGGCTTCAGGTATAATTTGCCAGCCTATTGCAACCTCAAACTACGACAAGCTCTCTTTTATTGCCTTTTGATGTACCTCTTCATTCATACTCAGTTTTATTATCGTTATTCATCCCTTTTTAATGCTTTTGTTGACAGCTTACAGCTTTCAATAGTTTACTACGGCACTAAGTGCATTTATTTGTCTAAAATTGTAGCTTAGACAAAGTTTAGTTGCATGAATGCTGGGCAGTGCCCATGCAACTTTTTTATGTCGAGTTGAGCAGTTCATGACTTCATAATGAAAACCATTTGTTCTGATGGCATTCATTGTTTATCTTAGATAAACTAAAAACTGAATTACTTTTTATTTGAACTGATCGTACATTTGCTCTCTGCTTTTTCTCAACAACCAAGGATGCCTTGTTATCTGCATGGTTAGTGCTTACATTCACCTGCTTGCGTGCATCTTTCGATTTGTTTGTACACAATGCAAACCATTTCAAGGAAATCGAAAATGAAATGAAGCCTACTGTTTAGTCTTCAGGACCATGTTTTGTAATGTTTGCTAGCTGAGGTATCTGTCCTTTAAAAAGCACGTAATGCGTGAAAGTTCCTGTATGCACTTATACAGTGTGTCACACCGAAAAATACTTGTCAGAAAAAAAAAGATTTTCTCAGCAGACCCGAAGGTCAAATTTTGTGGTCTATTGCGTTTAACACTAAGAACAAGAACAACACTTACCTGCTTATTTATAAAACCGATAAAAGTTATTTTTGCCTGTGAGAAACCCGGGGGCATCTTGGTGATCTTGAATGCCGTTGTAATGTGGCGCCACCTCGGGTATCCAGAACAAAACACGCGATGCCTTGTGAACCTGCGCAAACCGGCATCGCATGTTTTGTTCTGAATACCCTAGGTTGTGCTACACTACAACAGTGGTCAAGATCTCCAAGATGGGCCCCCAGGTTTCCCACAGGCAAAAATAATTTTCAATTGTTTTCTAAATATGCAGGTAAGTGTTATTCTTGTTCTTTATGGCAAACAAAATAGACCATAAAATGCGACCTTTGGGTAAAGTTTGAGCGCAAATGGAGAAGGAGTTTGCTTAGAAAAAATTCTTACAGGCGGGCACTTATCGATTACCCACTTTTTACGTGTTCCTACTGCCTCAGTGGTTGTTCCAAAAAGATGCTTAGGCAAGCTCCACCACTCCCGCACTTCACCCGTCAATATTTGTGATGTCACAAAATGTAGTGCGGGAAATGTAGTGTACAGGGCGCCGATAGCTGTTAGTCTGCTTTTGGCAATTTCTGTGTTAATGAGCCAATGTGCTGCTGCGTGGTATATTTGTATTCAGGACACTCTAGTCTACCAGTATCGGCCAACTTGCTTTTACACTTTGATTGTCATCTTACCTTTAGTGTTCCTTTAATAAGGGTTGATGCACATCTGCCCATCTGCTAATGTAGCAGCATGGCCAATTCTGCTGCTGTAATCGGTTTAGCTTCTACAACTGCCCTGTGTCTCAAGTGATACAGTGTTTCACTGACACTGATTTGTGGTAGCTGCAAACGGACCGTTCCAAACAAGTTGACTTTATTACTGTAAATAGGTATAAATATCTACATTATGTTTATCTTCTTATTTTGTATTAGGCTTGTACATGCTTCTGCGTGTGCTCTAACTGCTACTGCCTGTTCCTTGTCTCTAACTTTCATCAAGGCCCCAACATGCTGGCTGCCAGGGTTGCCAACCGGTTCGCCAAGCCCAACGGCCACCATTTCGTTGACAGCAGCCACCTGCTCAAGTTTTTCGAGGCTGTCAACGTGAAGGACCTGCCAGGTAAGCAGCTCAAAGTGCAAGCTCCGAATTCGCGACGGGCCTTTAGCTCATTGCCTGTTGTGGCACCGCGTGAAATGGCAATGGCTTTAACCCTTTGAGGGTTGAATTTTTTCGCCAAATGCGACCCCCCAGGGTCGATTTTTTCGGATGAATCTGTTTCGAAAAAAATTATCGTAATTTTTTTATGGTGACCATAAAGGGACAAAAAAATCGTTTGTGTTGTTATATATATGTGGTTTATTCATGAGTAATGCAAGAAAAATTCTAAATAAAAATGAGAGAGCAACAGGCTGGTACCTTTTGAGTGAATCAAAATCAGATAGACATCAGTTTCACGGGTGCAAAAAGTGGGAAGCGCCCGGAGGACGATACCAAAACCAGCCGCTGTGCGTGCGGGTGCGCACGGCCGGATGTGGAAGCGATAGACGGTGCACCACCCATACAATACAGAAAAAGGAGAAAAGAGCCTCAGAAGTTTCGCAGGCGACCTTGGTCTGTGGCAGGCAAAAAGCGAGAGGTGCTCAGGCGCCCGGTGGGCGATACCCAGCGCGCCCCCTCGTTAGCGGATGCGCAAGCGATAGCCGACGCGCCGCCGAAGTAAATCATAAAAAAAAATAAAAAAAGGAGTCATTGGCGGAAGACAAAAATTTGACGTATTTCCGAAGTGTGGCAGCACATGCCAAGCAAGGGAAGTTGGCGAAAAAGGCGCGCTTTTTAAAGATACAAGCAATGCCGTACATGTACGTCATTGACCATTTTGAAAGTGTTTGTCGATGCCGTACATGTACGGCCGTGACCCTCAAAGGGTTAAGGGTAAATAAATGACAAATGGGATGATTGATTGCATTGTGGCTTCTTGTTCTTATCCACACAGGTGTGGGCTACCGGCTACAGAGCCAGCTGGCAGAGATGGGTGTTTCAACGTGCAAGCAGCTTCAGGCGGTGTCGATGGAAACACTCAAGGCCAAGTTTGGAATGAAGACGTCCTCGCTCCTGTACAACTATGCCAGAGGCATCGACAGCAGGAGCCTGCAGTTCGACAAGCTGCGCAAGTCCGTGTCCGCTGAGGTCAACTACGGCATTCGCTTCAAGGAGGTGATCATTGCACTTTGCATTTGCAAACATAGAACGATGCACAGAGGGAATTCAAGTCCTGCTGTGTGGAGCAGCGTTAAATTATAAGCGTGTTTGCTGAATATACTTATTTAAGGGGGCACATGGGTCTCTGGGACAGAAAAATTCCCAAAAAAGCATTTTTTTTTTAGGTATCACTTTTCTTTTACTTCTCACAGTTTTTTCTACAAAAATTCCGTACTTGGAACAGTACCAGGTACAGTAGACTCTCGATAAACGGAACTTCAAGGGACCGGAAAAATTAGTTCCATTTAACAGGAACTAATGAACGTTTACTGAGAGAGATGTTCTAAGGTGCAAATTTATGTGCATACACACTTCTAAGGGCATTTCATGGAACTCTAACCACTAGAAAGTGACTGTAGCTGATAGTTTTCAGAAAGCAAGAAAACTACAAGAAGCGTAGGCACAGCATTCACAAAGTTGATTTGGCAACAATGAGTCGCTGTGCACTACAAAATGCGTCAATTATTTTTGTTTGAGTCCTTGCAACTGCATCTTCACGGAGGCTAGAGGCCTCAACTTCACGAGTGCTGACGAGCCACCGAATTTAGAAGACGGCAACGTGGTAATGAAGGACGAATAGCACAACGATGGCACGAACGAGGCGACAGGAGGTGAGCCCTGTAGCCTCGGCGTCTAGAATCGATACCGAACGACTGGAACAAGAACTGCAATGTTGCATTCGTTGCGCTAACACGGCTAACCACTTACGAGACGAGGCTTACGAGGCCAACAAGGCTAAAAAAGCATGGAGGAAGAAAAAACAAAACAAGAATGAAACAGCCGGAACCGTAAAAAGCTGATTCTCATGCCAGTGGATTTCACAAGAAGTTCCATTGTTTACATGGTGATGCGGAAATTTTAGTTCCGATTACCGAGAGTTTATTTACATTATCTGAATACAAAACCAACCAAATTCCAGGCAACTGTTCCGTTTAAGTGGCAATTCCGTTTAAGCGATTTCCATTTATCGAAATTCTACTGTACTTATAAAAGCTATAGAGGCCCAATTTCAACAAAAAAATAACAATTTTTCCATAATTCCCCCTCTTCGCCACGTGTGCTGTCGTGGTGATAGGAAATATTTGAGAGGTACATCCCAGCATTCAGTACAGCTAGGAAGATTATTTCTTTTGCACTTTAAACCTGAATGTTTAAACCATCCAATAAGGGAAGCCGATTTTGCATTTTGTGTTTCAGTAGTTTAATTAGCATTATTTTTAATTGGTTTTCAGGAGTACTTCAAAGCTAAAAGCTAGAATTGATGTAAACTTGTATGTGATTGCAAAACAAAAAACTGCTTCCCACATTTCATTTGCCCCAACTTCTGACATCTATTCATGCTTTTCTGGTCATTTTTTGTTGTATAGCTTTGAATTTTTGATTAACTCGGAAACTAGTTACCTCACATCAAAGCTGATTGGATATTTGAAATCAGCTAAAAAAACTGAACAAGCCCATGAAGTTTCATCTAAATTGATTGTAAAGCAAGAAAAAAGTTTTGAAGACCAACGTGCCCCTTTAAATAACCAGATATATTCCAGTTGCCTGGCAAAAGAAATAAAACTGGAAGTGTTTGTATTCTGATGACTAAGCTTTGGGATCGTATATTACTAGCTGTTGTAATTGTAAAGGCTTCTGTGGAATGTGTCCAGCTATGGCATCTCATCTGCCAAGCCTCTTGTCACGGTGGGTAATTCTAATTCATTGGTACTGGGAATATCTTGGGACCCTTTCGTGTTCATGCCATTACCCCCAGTGCCTCTTTAAGGAGATGGTCCCCCATAGTAGGCCATTTTTTCTGTCATGTTAATAAAATACAGAACAACCTACTGCAGTAAAATGAAGATTTTAATAGATGCTCTTCCACTGTGTTGCTACTGTCTACTGGGTGGCTCATGCTCAGCTTCAGAACTGTGATATAATAGCACGTCACGGCGACAATCCGTGCCGGGCTTGCTTGCGTCAGTGTTGCCATGGCGTGCTATAATATTTCGATTCCGAACCTGAGTGCTGTGGGAATTTTGCAGCACAGCAGTTGAAATTTGTTGTACCCGTTATACCTCGGTGGAACGGGAAGGGTTTCAGTTCATGAGCCCGTTTAATAAAGTCAAGTCCGAAAGATTATTGCTTCAACCACTGGCACCAAATGAGCTTTGGCATTTTTAATGCTTCAGGTGCTCCTGAGGAGCGATGCCATCTTTTATGACACTAAATTCACTCTCTCTGGGTTGTTTTTTTTTCTTGTTGTCGTTAAGGCTTAAGCCTTGCAGATTTATACCAGTATGGCCACGCACAAGAAGCATGCTTCTGAAATAGCGGTAAAGCTGTTCTGTAAATTTGAGTGTAAAAAGAAAATAAATATAACACCTTTTTCCTTCCAGGCTCCTGACATGCTAAAGTTCATTGGCCAGCTGTCGGCAGAAGTTGAGAAGAGACTGACGGAAGCTGGAGTTCAAGGCCGTTCAATTACGCTAAAAATCAAGGTGAGGTTCTGCTCACAATGCTTTTTTTTTTTTACCTAAAGAACATCTACTGATACCTGGTGCAAATTTTGATAGAAGTGCTTGCCTTCATCTTTTTGAATTTACTTTATACCTGGTAGTCTGATAAGAAATATGGGCTGTAACGAAGATTCATTCCTAGACCGTGGGAGACCATGAAATCAGCTCACGAAGTCAGGAGCGCGAAGTCCGCTCTGTCGTGTTCACCGAGAGCAAAAGCGAGAAACGGCTTCTTCTTCGTTTTAAGCGTTCGCGATGCGGCTGCCGTGGGTTGTTGCCACTTGACTATGATGATGATGACGCTCCCGCGTTTCGGCACGTACCCTCTCAAGGCAGGTGGACAGTGCTGCCTACACTCCGGTTGCTCATTCGTGAATGGCGCTGGCGACGGACATCTTCCTTACAGGGCACACAAATGCCCATGCTGTGAAGTAAATATGCTGTGTCAGCGCAAAATTGATGGGGCAATCTGATTGCAGGATTTTTATGAAAGGCGATTGTCTTTCTTGGGCTACTGAAATACGAAAATATTAGTCTGCCTGTATGTATGCGTCTGTCTGTCCCTCGATTCAGCCGCCCGGCCAAATTTGAAAGAATTCTTGAGCAAGATGTTTGTTTAGGCAAAACAGTTACAGTCTAATAAATCTAGAGATATGCTGTATACCGTATTTACTCGAATCTCAGCTGCCGTTGATTCTAGGCTGACCCCCGAAATTTGGAAGGTAAGAAAATAAAAACAGCTTACCCCGAATGTAAGCCGAATGAAAAAAGGTGTTGGCCTGGAACAGAACTGGAACATGCACTTTAATAGGCTTGCGGCGCTCGTTGTAGCATGTTCAATGCTCACTCGTCGTCGTCGTCGTCGATATCCCTGTCCTCTTTTTCACTATCCTCTTCCCACAGCGCACTGTCCTCATTTCCATCCAGCGCGTTCGAGATGCTGCACTTACAAAAGGGCCACACAATTAGCTCAGCTGGAATTTCGTCCCATGCCGCGGCAACCCAGCTCGCCACTTGGCTGGGTGAAACGCACTTGATGTGGCTTTGTTACTACGATGTATTTGTTACTATACTCGGTTACAACTCAAGAACGGCACCACCTCATGTAGTGTATCACTCCGCCAAAGCGCCGGAACCGTGACGTCAGTGCGCGCGCGTTTTGAAAGGGGTTTGCTATGAATGCGTGATATCGTCTGCCTTGTCTCACGCAGTTTGTTTGTCGTCACTGGTGTCGTTTATAAGCATATTAAGTCCAAAAAATCACGGGAACGGCTCACGCCATGTTCAAAATATTCCCAGCAATGCCCTACTTGCGCCGTGCGGAGAAACATCCGACTACGGTGATAAGGCACACCGGCAACTTCCGGTGCCGTTCTTATTAAGTTGTCACCGAGTATATGAGAAAGGCTGATTTTGGTTCACTTAGCGAGTGAGGAAAAAGTCGCACAATTGTTTATAGCCACGTGTACAACAACTCTATTTAGGTCGTCAAACTTTTGGAAAGGTCTAAAGGATGGAGGTGGCGTTGGGCCAGCCCAAATATGGCCAATATTGGATGCAGGAGTGCAAGTGGTCAAGAATTTATAAAATATCTTTTTTTTTTCTGTGGCTGTGGTATAAATGCAATAGAAATGACAAATTTAAGGCAAGTTATCGTTTCGTGCTATTTTTTTCGTGGAGTAAAAATATTATTTTCAAGTAAAAAGAGTTTTGCTAACTCCAAGACGTTCGCAAGTGCGTGAATAGTTTGCAAGCTTCTAATTTTTTTTTTTATTGAAAAAAATGGCGAATATTACTGCCTATGCAGTTAGTTTAAACATGGGATGGCA
This sequence comes from Haemaphysalis longicornis, assembly GCF_048455015.1. Lineage (NCBI taxonomy): Eukaryota > Metazoa > Arthropoda > Arachnida > Ixodida > Ixodidae > Haemaphysalis > Haemaphysalis longicornis. The sequence goes on from NW_027526422.1 coordinate 25,949,113, forward strand.
ACAGCGGTACAGCGCGCTGGTGTAGCAGAGAAACCCCAGGCGAATGCAACCCTGCGCCCGCCGAGCGCCCAGCAAGTTGCCGGAGAAGCGCGAGCTTCACAGGACAGGTTTCCCAACCTCCGTCACAGGCCGCTCGTAACTTGTTTCGGTGACTCTCCGCCAGGTGCAAACGTCGTCTGCTCGGAAGTACTTTGAACGGCGGTACCTAGCGCTCTCTGTGATTACGAAGCTAAGGATTTCGCCATGGTGATTTTAAGGGCATAGACTACTTATCTGGACAAAGAAAAATTTGAGTGCAGTTGGCCTTTAACCCAATCTTCGACGAGGGCACCACTCATCCAGCCGTTGTCGTTGGCTCGTATGACGACGTTTTTAGGGAAAACTTCCTTGGCTGGAAGAGCCTTCCGCCTAAAAATGATGTAGGGTGGCAGCTTTCACCCATCTGCTGTGCAACACAACATCATGGTCGTGTGCTGCTTCTCATAGCCTGCAGTTTTGACTTTCACTTGTTTCGAGCCCTTCTCATTCACTGTGTAGGCCACAGGCATGTCAAAATGCATTGGAGTCTGATCGACGTTACTGATCTGGCCCAGTCTGTACTCCTTTTCCAGCCGCTTTTTGCTAACAAAGCACTGGAATGCAACTAGCTTCTCCTCGAAGTCAGGGGGTAGGTTTTGGCACACAGAAGTCCACCGTTGCAGGCTGAACCTGAACAGCTTCATAAAACAAATGACCCAGCCCCTGCTGGCCTTGAATTGAGTCCACGTGGCGTCTTGAATGTTTGCAGTCTCCCTCGCCTTGGCCTGTATCACCTTCGTCGTCACAGGCATTCCACCTTCTCTTTGCTTCCGGATAAAGTCACCGACATCCTTCTCCACTTCGTGGTGTTGACCTCTCTTGGGATTTGTGAAGACCACTCGCTTGACAGCGCAGTTTAAAAGTTCATTCCACTGCTTCCGCCATCGGCTAACGTTCTTCTCATCGACGCCAAAATTGCGCTGTGCTTGGAGGTTTGAAGTTCTCTCGGCCTCCAAAACTGCCTTCCGCTTGAAAGCCACGGAGTAGTGGCACCGCCTGGTGGGCACAATTGTGCCGCGAACATGGGTGCTTCTCAAGTTCACGCAACAACGTAAGTAAGCAAGCACGGAACGCTGAGAGCTGGGTTCACAACATTCGAACAAGCAAAATGGAGCCTGCAAACCTGCAAGCTTCAAGCCTGTGGCTGCAAGATGGCGTTGAGTGTCTGGCGGTGACAGGAAAGTCGCATCCTCAAATCTAGGCCAACCCCCAAATTTCGTAAACGACCTTTTCAAAAAAAGTAATGCCCTGGATTCGAGTAAATACGGTATTTGTCAACATTGCTCAGAAAGAAAAAGTATTAGTATCAGGCTTATTTGAGAAAGAACGGCAATACATAACTGGTGTTTGCAGTGTTCTTTTAATTAAAATTAGACGTGTGCTTTATAGAAAATTTTTTTAAAAATGCATTGAAAAACAATGTTTAGCTACAAAACACAAACAAGGCTGGTGCCTGAGGCTTGCGCTTGTGGCTCAAGCGCCAAGTCCCAACAGTCCCAACAGATTTCCCGCCAGCAACGCAGATGTGGCAATTTGAACTCTGCAAACCTCCAATGGGATGGGAACCAAGACAGGATGGGAACAGCGTGAGAGGTGGGCAGATAACACAGGAGGCGCGGTTACGTGGTAGAAGTGGCAGAAGACCATCCTCTTTCGATGACATTTGCAGCGACGCGAGCAAGTACATGGCCACTTTCTTTAGAAGTCCACCTTAGCTTCTTCAATGTTGTGGCATCTAGAACCATGTGACATGTCAGTTGCTTGGAATAGCCCAGATGCATTCTCCAAACAAGGTTTCTAGCACAGTGTTTTTGGACTGCGCTAAAATTCCAGTTATAGTACGAACTGCCGGATAACACGTTGGTGCTTTTCGAGACTCAATTTTTTGGACTGCTTGATCATTCAAACATCCTCACACCCTCGTCAGGTCGTTAAAGTAGGCTGTCAGTCGTAGCTGTGCTTTACTCCACCTAGAGAGATTTTGTATTTTTTGAAATGTGTAGCAAGTGGCGTAAAAATGCACTCCCACCAAGGCTAGATTGGTCGCGCCCTCGCAGGTGAGGCAGAAAGATGCCCCTGAGAACCCGTCCAAGTACATGGGCCACGGCCTGTGCGACAACCTGGCCAAGTCTTCTCACCTGCTGGCAGCCACCGCGAGCAAGGCGGTCATCTCCAAGGAGTGCTGGAGCCTGGCCATGCAGATGCACCTCGTGGCCTCGGACATCCGAGGGGTGAGTGAGGGGGGGCAGGAAGAGGAGGGAAGCTCGCTCTCACCTTTCCCTCAGTTATGGCATGGACACTGGGAACGGGCTGGAAGGCAAGATGTTGGTGGGAGTGCTGGTGTAGGGGAGCAGAAATTGGTGCCGGGAAATTGTTTTGTGCGTAGAGTATACGTTGTATTCATTGGCAAGGCACGCATGCAGGCAGGCATGCGGGCTCCGCGGGATGTCGGTACTTGTTCATGCTAAGCACATGATTTATGTTGGACGTTCCAAACTCTACCCCATCGAACACAGAGTAATGCCTTGACTCCAATGTGAGTGCGATTAAGAACATCTCTGTTGACACCAACGTTCAGAATCAGGTTGAAACGGAGCAGACAATACGCCGGTGTTTTTTTTTTTTTTTTTTTTTTTTTCTGTGGCATGCGAGCACAGTGGCACAAGTCGCACCATGTTCATGGCGCTTCGGCCATCTCTGTGGCCGTTTCCAGTGTTGCCAAGCAAATAAATTGACAGCTAAACTTTTCAGTAAATACCATCATAATGGTATTGGTATGCAAAAAGAGAAATTCGATATCCACCTGAAACATACCTGCCAACTCTTCCAAATTTTCCTTAAAACGTACGAATTTTGACCCGTCTTCGATTTTGCATATCGGGCCTGAAATTTTACGAATTTTCGAAAAAAAAAGTAGGAGCATCTATCAAAACGACACTGTAGTACCTTGTGTCGCCACGAAAGGGCAATACCTAGTCTTGTTATCACCGTTTGCAGAAGCTGCAATTTCTGTCGTCTTCTCGGGGGTGGGCTACACATTTATATCCAGAATTCGGGGCTACCTCGGCAAGCCTTTTTATAGCACGTTGTTCGGGGGCCAGTTAGGACTTTTGTGTTAGCATCGCTCTTTGTATGACTGCTGCGTCCGATGCAGTACGACCGCGGCAGTTGCTTTGCAGTGCGATGGCGGGCTCAAAGCTGCGACAGTACTACCAAGTGTTTTTGAAATCGTACATGTCAGAATTTGCTTCCCCTGCCCAACGGAGTTTTTGCTCATTACTCTTCAAGGCTGATAGTCTTCACGTATGGTTGTGAAGACGTGACAACGCTTGTCACGAAATGTTAATCCTTTAAAGTGAAAAATTAAAGCATGCCCTCCCCGTTTCGCGGGTTTCACAAATTTCTAAGTCACCAGGTTGGCAGGTATGCTGAAATACTGGGGAACTGCTACAGGGAAAAGCTACACAGCTTTCTTGGAATCTTCGCGGTTGAAGAAAAGTTCATCCTTATCCAGGATTGTAACCCGTGACAACCGCCTATCCAGGGCAATCACTCTAGATAGGGCAGTTGGTCAGCCGTGCAAGTTTAGTAACGTTGCCTCGAGCCTTTTTGAAGACGAAATAAGTGTCTGGGTGATGTTTAGAAATGTGAGTCTTCGTTTTCCGGCAGGTTGGCATCCAGGTCAGTAGGCTAGAGCCACTGCAGCCCGGCCAGGGCAGCGGTGTGAAGACCATGCTGGACTTCCTCACCACAAGTAGGTCGACCGAGAACCAGTCAACTGAAAACCAGAGCACCTCCCCGGTGGCGGGGCCCAGCACGAGCACAGCACACGTATTGACGACCAACGGCGTGTCAGAATCGCTTCCAAGGGCTGTCAGTCTCCCCGCCTTTTCAGAGGTAGGCGACTGCTTGTGCTTTCCGTTTCGGGTTTGTGCAGTGATGCTTTTAAAGACCTGTACTTTAAGGTAGGTAGCTGTGACACAGCTGGTGACCAGTTTTAAGCAAGCTGATGTAATTAGGAATGCATTACACTTTACATCTTTCAGGGATCATTCCAAAAGCGCAGTAAGTATTGGCCACTTACGACAAACATAATAATTAAGAAAGAAAATTTGTCTTCCTATTGCCATTTCATGTACGTGAAATACAACTTGGGTGAAAAAAAAGAAACTCGATAGCCTGTGCAGGTATGGTGTGAAAATTTGTCTATACAGTCTACGCTCATTACAGCAGATCTGGCAACAATGAACTTCCGGTTACAACAGACCATTTCTGTTGGTTTGTCTGGTCCCCATGCATTTTAAATAGAGTCCACTCCGCTTATAACGGACCTGGCTAGAGCAGATTATCGGCTACAACAGACTAAATTTTAGGCGAAAATTGTTTCGACGGAATGTTTATAGTGGACTTCCACGGGGCCGGCACCTGATATGGTTTTTCTTTGTTTAGTTTGGCAAGAAAACTGTTATGTCTGGCAACATTGTGGGTCGTTGGCGCAGCCAAGCCAAGCAAGTGCCAGTGCCCCCCCCCCCCCCCCCCTTTTTTTTTTTTTGTGCGACCAGCACCATGAGCGGCAGGGTAGCTGATTTCACATTCGGGTAAATAAAGCATGGGGAAAAACAGGCCGACATCACCAGAAGTACAGGCCTGTCTAAGCAGACGTTCTGCTCGACCATCAAAAACAAGACCTGTGGTGATAAACGCGACCCCGGTGAGATTGAACAACAGCGCCATTGAATACGTGAAGTTGTGCACCCAGAGTCGAGGCTGCCCTTGTCAGGCTTTTTGTGTAATAAAGAACTCGGGTTCAGTGAAGTTTGGTCTTTATTATTCCCACCCATGCATCGTTCCCGTTTCGTTCGGTGCAATCTGCCGCTGGCTGTGCGCAGTCCAACTTGTCTAACTTTGGACTTCACAGCTGTCCTTCATCAGATTACTTCATATCAGCTGTTTCAATGACCATACTAAAATCATAAAAAATGTGGAAGCTGCCTTGGAGGAACATCGGGCAGCGATCCGATTTGTCTGACGAATGGTTTCGGGTAAACGCCTTGTTACGAAGGGATTTAAAAGAGCCTAGCTAATTCTGATGGCCATGACTGATTTTATAGCTGGTTAATGATTGCTTTTAGTTATATTCTTGCTTTATTTGCTCAGCTTATCATGCGTCTTTACACACTTGACCGTATGCGCTAGGCCTTTTCCAAGTGCCGGTGCTAAGCGTTGGAAACGGTGTTTAGGCGATTCTTTGCCCTCGCGCGAACACTGTGCAGAGGTGCTGCAGGCATCTAGAAAGAACAAAGTGTCTGTACTATGCATATGCAATATTGGTCAAATGGCCCACTTTTGCGCTCTTACCCCTGGCCGGATACTGCATACTTAGGCTTCAGCGGATGTTTTTTTCTGGATTAAGAGGGTCCGTTGTAACAGGCGTAGACTGTACTAGATAATACAGGGATAAAATAGCTGCGCACATTTCACAGTTTTGACGCAGTTACGTTTTCCTGTGCCAAGCTGCTCCAAAAACGTGAAAATTGCATCAAACTGCTACAAAGCACCCTCAAAAGCAATTAATTTAGATTACAATCTAGTTGTATGTGTGCCTTGAGAACTGAAATAGGAGGGCTGGTAGGGTACAACGACCATCTCCTTGCTTTGTGCAACTTTTTCCATGGCTCTACAGTCATTTGTGCAACGCAATCTGGGATTACAGCAAATAATTTTAGTCTTCCAATGGTAAAAGAAACACCTTACGATTGCAGTGTTTTTCAATGTGATATTTTTAATGGCACTTTACATTGTCTATGCATACAGCTTCATCACAATTTCAAAAAGTTTCTAAGAAGGTTGTTTCAGTAAAGGTAATAAGGGTAGTAAAGGCTGTTTCAGTGTTGTGTGTATACAAAATTGATTCAAAGGTGTACTTGGCCCCCTGGGGTTGCTACAAACTTGATTATTTGAGCTCCTGAGACGGCGTATCCATGCATCGTTAATTTCTCCAGATCAAGGTTGTTCTGATCCAAAATTGAGATTATGCTGCTCCGAAAGCTGCTCCATAATCTGTTTCAGCTGTCTCACCCCTAATAATAGAGTATACACATAAGCTTATGCATAAGCTTGCATTATCTTGTATATGCAAAAGCTTATGCATAAGCTTATGCACATATGCATGTAATAATGCCATGTATTTTTTCTGAGTTTCAGCATGTTAAGTTTGCATTCCATACTGCACGTACATCCAAACAATTTTCTGCTGAAGTAACATGTGTTTAAACGTGTGCAGTAGAACCCCGTTGATGCGTTCTCAGTTCATACGATTTCCCGATTAGCATGCTCTCAATCGTATACGCTAAAACGCTAAAAATTTCCCGTGGTGCGTTTCTTAGCGGATAGTACGTTTTCCTCGATAATACGTTTCTCCCTCGCGTTTTTTTTTTTTTTTTTTTTTTTAATGTATCGACGAGGTTCTACTGTATTTTCTTAGTGTTGGTTTTCAATATGTAACCAAGAAGCCATCAGGTTTTCTAGTGCAGTGGTTGTGCTGACTAGGAGTGGCATGGGTTTGTCGAGTTGTGGAACTCTCATGACTCTTGTCAGCATCGCTGCTACTATAGCCTTCGGGAGCATGCACACACAACATCCATAGGGTCTACAATCTCGGGGTTGCAAAAGAGTGGCAGAGCACTCCGTTGTTTTCAAATGAAAAGCTGTATTACAGTTTTTACCGGACTGGGAAAATAAAGCGTAACAACCAAGAAAACGCAGCAGTGAGGAAACATTCGAAAATGAACGAAAACAGTGTAGCTTTGACTTGCAACCATGTATTTCTGAAACTGGCTTTCGAACCGTAAAAAACACTCGAGAATCTAGGGTTGCCGCTTTTTGCGATCTCTGGAAAACGCCACGCGTAGCAACACAAGGTCCCTAGCGATGCCAACTCTCTTCCAGGCTGGCTGCTTGTCTACTGCGTTCAGTACGTCAAGCTTTCCCTGAAGGGAAAGCGCCTCCTGTGTTCGCGACGCCATCAAGGCATCACAAAGTTTGCAGTTGCAAGTTCAACGGTGTTCTCAAAGCTTGACTTGCACGATAATGACAAGAGCACATGCTATTCTTGCGGTAGTGCTTTTATGGCAAACACGCACTTCCGGCATTCTGAAGTGAAACTTCCATTGTAAGCGCAGTGATGATAGTGATAGCATAGAGTGACATAGGACATTATAGTGGTGACGAATCGCACCCGCTTTCGGCTTAATGCAGTCCGTTCCCTAGCCAAGCCTGGCCAAGGCTCGTCAAACATCAAAATGGCGGTCCGCGCGTGTTGCCCGGGCGGCTTCAGAGTGTCAGATTGCGACGAATGATCCCGGAACGTACTCTGAGCCACGACGTAACAGTGAGAAGTTTAATACATGGCACCTTATGTGAGCTGTGCCGGGACTAGACAAAAACAACGTAGCAGCTGGAAAAATGCAGCACTGAGGAACGTAAGAGTGGGGTTCCACTGTGTTTTTCAAGTGCATCGGGAACTGTGCTGCCAGGCACAAGTCCGGATAAGTGAAAGTCTGTGGTTAGCGAGGACGGAGGCAAACCTTTCTTGCTTGCAACGGCACAAGAACTTTCTAGGAGCCAAAGAATGGAGTGGCAACAACGTGGTTTTGTAAGGTGATTTCATGTCTGCAGAAATGTGCATGTCTATTTGAGAATAGAAGAGTAGTCCTCTCCAATGTCAATCATGGAGCTTTATGCTTACAAACTCTATTTCAGGCCCTTTTTTTGATGCTCGGGGAAGCGCATGGGTGGAAAAGAATTTATGGGAATTTTAACTGGCACCGAGTTTATGCGCAGCAGTGTGTTGGGAAATTTGAATTTATACTGTTCTCTTGCATAAAATTACATAACTTAATACGAGGGCACAGTCGAAGCCACCTATACCAGCCTGTAAAAATAGTGGAAAAGGTATTGTTGTGCTAACCATTGTTTTAACCAAGCTAGGTAGGAAAAAAAGATACAACAAGCTTTACAGTGTTTAATACTGTAGCAGCTAAACAAGCACAGTACTATAGGCATGGCATCTCACTGAAAAATCAAATAGTCTGTTAATATTGCTTGCTTTTGACAAAATTAACTCGGGTATTTCTGGAGACCATGTACATTGAGTGCATCTGAATGTATAGCATAATGGAACAATCAATCACTCATCTGCGCTGTTTGAAAACGGCACCCATAGACAAATAGCGCGGGTTGAAAGAGTGTTGGTTTTTTTTTGTGTGTCCTCCTGAAACTTTGGGATTCTTTGATGCTGAATTCTGAGGCAAACGTACTGGTCGTGCTAGTCACATACAATTGTTATAACCAACACTATGACGGGACAGCTGCTTTCTAGTAAGCGCTTTCCTTGGCCTGGAAACACATCAGATGGTTAAACAATGCCACGCTCGCGATGGATTGTTATGTCTGGTGTACACAACAGGCCCGCGTTAAAATGAACCCAAAGGGGGGACGCAGAAATTCTCAATGGAAATTCATCTTCAGCAGATGTCTTTTGTTGCATTGTGTCTGAAGTTTGCCTTCAGCAGATGTCTTTTCGGCTGCATTGTGTCTCCTGCAGGACAGCACGAATGCTTGTTCCTCATAACCATAAAGTTCACTCAACGTTTTGGTGGGAGCTGGCTGAATTCTTGCATGCCACACTGGCATAGGTGTGTTTACATAACATATTGCCCCCGGGGACTCGCAGATTGACCCAGCTGTTTTGGATAGCCTACCCCCCGACATCAAGGATGAGGTCCTGACTATGTACAGGGAAAGCCGGCGAAACCCCCTCCGCTCAAAGTAAGCACTGCTGCTGCTACTGCTGTAGTGCTTGTAACATTACGGATGAGTGTTTTGTGCCCTTGTGAAACCACACGTCTTTGACACCTGCTTGCCCTGAAAATTGTGGCTGTAATGTGTGGCGAATTGCCAACATTTGATTTCCTGCTTCTGTCCGCTTGCTCGCTTGGTTGGTGGGCTAATAGGAAGGCTGTCGCGTTTTGCTCAGTAGAAAAGTTGTGATCCATTTGTGAAGGTTCGGAATAAGTATATGCGCCTAACGCTGGAAATTTTTTTAGACTCAATTTAATGGTAACTACAATGCAAGCTTCTTGAACCATACATTGTGAGAGGCAGAGGATGTTTGTCATGGTGTTAGCTGGGGCAACTCATAAAAGTGCTCTCCAAATATGAATGCATGCCATACAAACGTGAAGGGGCTTGCAGTGCCATGAATGCTGTAAATGTGCAAAATGTGTTCCATGCACTTTGAAGCACCTGGTGGCATGGTGGACTGACAAAGTTTTCCCCGTGTCTTGCACATTGCACCCAATAGTTCACCAACTTGAGTTATTTGTGAGAATTTTCCAATCGTATGACATAGGTACGACGATACCTTGCCTTGGTGTACCGTAGTGGGCATGGCAGCACCAATTTAAGTAGTTTTAGCGTACACTACCCCTTATGGGGTGCTACGTTGCTTTGCTGTAAGGCATCTAGCAGGAACACCAACATTAGCATCTTAAACTGTTTTGAACGAAATCCAGTTGGTATTCGTCATTTGACCTTCCTAAAAGTACGTAATAGTTTACCCAAGTTTCCTACATCTGATATTATCTTGTGAACCAACACACAACCACACAACACAAACAACCAACAACCAACACACCAATTTCTCATTGGCACTTGGTGGTTATGCCAGTAACCTGCACGTTCTCAGAGGGCTTTCAAGAAAGCTGCTGACCACTTTTGATGACAGGACATGTCCAATGGTCTCTTTTATTTGCTTGCACAGAGCAGTTTTCAGCAGTTCTTTGGCTGTACAAAATTGCTCTCACAATAGGAAATCTATGGGCAAATAATGTACAGAGCTGCTCTGGGCAGTCCAGAAGGACAAATAAAAGAAATTTCATGTTAGTCTTGCGAACCCGTGGAATGTGGTTCTCTTCCCGTTGCACTCAGGGACAGTGCAGCCAGCACGAGTGGTGTGAAGGGCACCAAGAGTTCAAGCAGCAACCACCGTGGCCCTCAGTCGGCAGCCTCAACGAAGCCCAAGGCACCGCCCACGGGGAAGAGAAGAGGTCGACCGCCCAAGAACGCCATCAGCCCGCAGAAAGCACGACTGCTCGCGTGCCACTCTCTCAAGGAGTACATGGCAAGTGGGGACCCTGTGCTTCGTTGTCGGACGGATGGCTGGTGCTAGTAGTAGCCGCGTTCGTGTTCAGCAAAGCTTTCTACAGTGAAGCTGTCTTGCGCTAGGTTCTAACCAACACTGCGTGTGTCTATTGGGTCGCATTGACAAAGAATCACACACGCTCGCTCAAGAGCTAGCGTAAAATGATCTGTAGCTCTCAGTCTAATATAGGTATCTTAGAAAAAATTATACTTAAATTAGCCACTAAGATGACTGCATCATTACACTGAACTTCATTTACTTGTTACGATTACGTAGTACTACTAGTTCGCAGTTAAGTTGTAACTGTTTCAGAATTACCACGTGCTGTCGAAACATGGCCATCTATGGAGGGAATATGGTTACAGAAAACTGCTGAAACTCTTGTTTTATTGAAACTATCTGAAACAGATTGTGACAGTTAGTTTAAAATTAATTCTAAACATGCTATGTGTATGTGTCTTTATTTGATCGATACAGTAAGTCACCATACATGACAATGCAACTGCTTAAATGGATAGTGGACGTAGGTGTCAAACTATGTCTGCGGCTAATTTCGCTTGTTTTTGATCAGTAAACTTACAATGTTGGAGGGTATGTATACTAAATATCTACTAACCATGTGCGAAATTTCATACAGAAATATTTATTAGTTTTTAAAATAAAATTCTAGATTTCGTTAGCTTTTTTTCTCAGGTTAAGGAATATTTTCAGAAATATTTTTACAGACACAGGTCTGAAACACTTGCCATATGTGGTAAATGCCTAAGGCTTCCTTCTGAACCAGATTAATGATGATGCCAATAACCGTTGATTTAAAAAAATATATATAGTATTTACATACCACAAACTCAAATGTCAATCTTTTTTGAGCGAAAAAAGTGTGAATAAAAACAACATTTGGTGAGAACACACTCATTCTACTTCAGGATCTGCATATAGCACTGATAAACAACTCACAAAAAAAAATGATTTTAGAAACCTGAATAGTTGAAGAGAAAATGTTCCTTTTCTCAGCAGAAATGGTGTTTTGAGAAATCCCGCTTCAAAACTTTTGTTTCGTTTTTTTTTTTTTCTTCATTTTTTTCTTTTTCAAATTGCTGTTTTTTGCATGGATTCTGAGAAAAGCGAGTCAATGCTACTAGCACAGGGGACTTCAGCTATGAAAACTCCTTCTAATCTGTCGAGAATGAAATCATTTATTTGCGGGAAAACGGAATGACCGACGACCTATCCGACATAAACAAGCGTTTCGCAATGCATCCGCAATGCAGTTCCAACTAAAGCAGCGCCTTTGTGGCATGTACTGAACTACAGAAAAATTCAAGTAACTATGGGCTATATTTGTAAGAAATTATAAAAATAAATATTATTACGTATTTTTAAAGGAATATTAACAATCTAAATACCACTGTGCGTCACACGAAACTTGCAGTGACTAGGCTTGGTGCCATTTTTAAATGACTTCAGGTGCGCATCTGAGGATGCCACTTCATGGGGATTTTTTTGAAAATGTTAGCATATTTTGGCACTGTATAAAAAAAATCCAATTTTTAGTCAGTCTTGCCCTTCATTCCCCCTTAAGTGTTGTGTAGTCTCTGCTTTTAGTCTTGATATTGCTAGTCTGTTTAAAGAGTGCTAAATATGACGAATGGCGAAGAAGGCAGTACTACTACATAGGACATGCATTTCCTGCATGCACTCTATTTCCTTATTCATCATTTTTTGTGCTGTTTGAAAAATCGGTGATCTTTTATGCTGTATGAATAGACTAAACTGCTACCAGCTAGCTCAACTGGCAGTTCTTCTAAAATTCCAGGTTTGTTATTTGAAAGGTATTTCAGAAGCCTCAAAAATAACACTTTTTTTTTTCTTTACTTTTGAGCAATGAGTTGCTGAGCCACATTAAACCCTTTTTCGAATTCCTCGCTTGTGCCATTTCAGACGAAACCTGTGCAGGCCGCGGTGGAGATGTTTGAGACTGTAATAGACTCCGAGAAGAAGATGGGACAGGTGAAAGCCTTGTTACAGCAATGGATAAGCACCACAAATGGTGGGTTTTTACCCCTTGGCTCTACACCTCAAATTAAGCGTAAGAACAAAGATCTGGAGACAGAACAGACTTGTGGATAGAATGGGGGCCAGGGTCTACTTAGCACAAAATGAACTTCAGCTCAGTGAGGAACGAAGCTTCGAGTGGAAAAGTTCATGTCTTGTACCAGCATAACTAACACAGGGCATTGTGGTCAACATTGTGATTTTTTTGTGTGTGGAATTGCTCTTTTTTTTTTGTTCTCTTGAATACAGCCCACTTTGCTGGCACTTTGCAATGCCTCTTGTAAGAATGTATCGTACCTTTGCACGTTACACAAATACCGTATTTACTCGATTCTAAGCACCCCCTTTTTTCCACGCTCGCGATGCCCAAAGTGGGTGCTTAGATTCGAAAAACATGGATTACCCTCATTTCTGCCATTTTTTTCGCGGCCATATCTCGACGAGACGGGTGCAACGAATAATGTTTTATTTGGCAAACATTCAAAAGAAAAATAGCAGAGACAGTGAACCCACCACTTACGTATGATACTTAGTCAACCTCGCTACCATTGTGCCGTTGGGAGCCGCTGCTCTCAGTGCTTCCAGCAGGTCATCTTTTCCGTTGTAGTGGTTTGTAATTGAAAACATCACAAATGACTTCGCCACAGCCTCAACTCGGGCTCACTTCCACACTCCGAAATCTACCTTGCAACTGTTGCTTAGAAAAGGAGGTGCTTATGCAAACTTTTTTTTTTTCTCTCTGAAGTAGGGGAGGGTGCTTAGAATCGCAAAAATATGTTACTTCAAACACGGAGACGGTACTGTATGATGGAATAAGGACGTTGGAAAAAAGGGATGGGATCAGAAAAATTTGGGAAGGGAGCTCTGAGCTGTTGGAGGGAGAGTTGCGACCTAGCCCTACTAATCCTCAGTCGATGGGTTTTTAGGCAAGTTTGAGAGCGGCGCCTACTAAGGGGTGCAAAGAGATGTATCAGTGAACTGATGCTGCATGTTTCCATGCGTTATAACTGCACATTAACACTACGCATGCATTTTTGTCGCTTCTTCAACGCTGCCGTGCAGATACTGTCCTCAATTCGGATGTGGTAGCCTGGACCAACGTCCTCTGCAGTATTGTTCACGAAAGGAACCTGGAAATGCTCGACGTTCTCCTCAAGTTTTTCCACCGGTGAGCCCCATTTGGAAAGTTCGGACGTACTACCTTGAATGAGCCTACAGAGGACTGATCAAGCATCAATGTTAATAGTTTAAGCAACTAGCTTTTTTTTTATGGAGAGGGCCATTTCCGTATCTTTTATGCTTAATCGTTGCCACTTATAGTGGCTGCCTTCCCTTAGTGCTTTGCAATTTTTTCTGGTCAAAACTTGCCTCGAATTGCTGTTCCTGTAAAGGTACACTAAAAGCAACATCAAAATGTCTTGCTGTTAACCGATTAATTAATATAACCTGCTTTCAGCTACATAGTAGCATATAGTATGAACAGCACTAAGGGCAAGAATTTTTGTAAAAACCTCCATTGCTTCCCTAGACAATTTTCCACACAGTTTGGGAAAGCTAAAATTGTGCAGTTAGACTTTTGCGAAGCTCGTTAAAAAGCCTGTGGTAAAAACATTAACATGCAGGTTAACAGAAGTGCAGGAAACACATGCGGCTAGTATAAGCTTGCCACTAGGATGCATTTGCTTTTGTTGTTGCTTCTAATGTCTTACCCTCAGTCATAAAAATTTGTGCTTTGGCTGTTCACTCTTTTTCAAGAGAGTGCCTCTCAGACAAATGCTGAGAAAAGTGTTAAAAGTCAAGTCTTTGTGTTAAAATAAACCTTAACTGACCTTTAGTGGCCCTTGAAGCTAATTCTGTACAAAGTGGCATGGGTGTTTTGCTGGACTAGCTGGATTAAAACTAAAGAAAATTTTGTAAAACGACCGCTCAGGGGTGCAATGAAGTTCAGCGTTAGGTGATGTGACATTACCGAAATTACTGGTCGATTAAATTTTATAAATTGAAATTGTTACTCAGTTGCAATTTAAGTATCGAAATAACTTCATCAGCCACTTTTTCTCACATCTTGGCCAATCCCCCTTGTGAGCATGCGGTGCTGCGTATGTGTTGTCATGAGGTGTTGGGCAATGTGCCCTGCCAGGCAGGTTCAGTGCGATAATGGTTGGAGCTATGTGCGGGCTGGTTTAGGTATGTTGGTCACCCGTATGGCTATGTACCATTAGGCATTGAGGAAAAGTGTGGGAGCCAGGTACATTCCCTGGTATTGGTCTAGTGTGCACCGAACTGGTATAGCATGCATCGCCGGCTCCGCCCACACCAGCTGTACACCTTCCAATAGCATGAACATCCTGATACGGCAGTCACCCCTGTTTCACCGTGACGTCTTGGTGGCACTCGGATAGTCATGAGTACAGTCATAAGCAAAAAATTACAGCCCACTTAGGAGGAATCTTGCTTCCGTGTGGCAGCTTAGTAGATAACGCTTGCATTTTTCTGATACTTTATGAGTTGTGTAAACACTCACATGCACATAACAGTATTTGGGTGGCAAGGAGGAGAGAAGCTCCCTGGAATTGGCAGTTGCTTACGTGGTCCACAAACTTTTGCTCTTGACTGTACCCTGGGCACACCCAGCTCAGGCATGCATTGGCCTTCAGTGAAATTGGCAGTTGCTTACATGGTCCACAAACTTTTGCTCATGACTGTACCCTGGGCACACCCAGCTCAGGCATGCATTGGCTTTCACTGGAATTGGCAGTTGCTTACATGGTCCACAAACTTTTGCTCATGACTGTACCCTGGGCACACCCAGCTCACGCATGCATTGGCGTTAAGTGGAATGGGCAGTTGCTTACATGGTCCACAAACTTTTGCTCATGACTGTACCCTGGGCACACTTAGCTCAGGCATGCAAAAAGCAGCCATGCTTGGCCTGTGTGCTGTTACGCCATAATAAAAACGCCATCTGCCCCCCTCTCCCCCTCTTCTTTTCCACCTCTCTCCACCACAGGATTGTCGAGAAAAATGGGGCCCAGCTGTGGCAAGACGCGTACATGAAAGTGGTGAACACCGTGCAAGGGGAGGTTTTGCAGGTGTTTGGACATTTCATGAAGGTGCCCATATTTTAGGAAAAACAAATCTCTATTTATCTCAGCCTGGCTGCGCCCAGCCGTGTCGCAAGGCACCCTTTTTTTTTTTTCTTTTTTCTACGCAGTTTTGCATTTTTGCAGATGTTATATTGTGAAAGAAAGAAATGTTGCTCTTTAAAGTGCCGTAACCGTTTGTGTTGAAGGCCTGGCAGCAATTTAGGAAACTTGTTATATACTACCAACTTTTTATGAAACTTTTTTTAGCAGCAGTTGTTGAGCTTTGTGGCCATGCAGTCTTGCGGGACAAGCTTTGTTTCTAGAGGAAGAAGCATGCACTTTTTGCGATTGTTTTAACATTAGGAGCGTAAGTGTTCTTGTGCGAGTTGCATTTGGCTCGATCTAATCTGTTACTTTGCCGCTCACGTGCTGCCAATGACTGCGCAAACAACTCTGCTCTGGTTGTGCAGCCAGCATCAGAAAGGTGCATAGAAATACTTCTAAAATAACTGCAAGTGACTCCTAGCAAATCCAGTGCTAATAATGCTTGCTTGACAGTCTAGACTTATGGAACACATTTCAGATAATTGTTGCGACTGTTACGTTTTAATGATAAGCAACAGAAATATTACAGGATGTGGAGTAATGATGGCGAGGGCTTTGTAGGACGGTCAGTATATTTTTTCGTTAAGTAAAGCTACAGGCATTGTCTGCTGTACTACAAGACTGCATGCCGCAAGTCCAGCATCGAGTTTGTTTTTTTTATATTGAATTTTTGTTCAAAGCATTTTTCTTGCAGTTAATTAAAAAGCTTCACTTCTGGCAGCCTTGGTGGTGATAAGTTACGTGCACACTGTTATATTTATTGCTGAAAAAGCTTTATTGACGAAGACTTTATTTATGTATATATTTTACTGTACACGCACTTCAAATGCACTCTGTATTCACGTCTGTACAGAACTCCCCTTCCCTGTTTTTTTTTTTTTTTTTTCTTTGCAAAATAAAATGACACTGATTTATGCAGGATCTGGAGGCACTTTGCCAAAGTTGTAGTGAATGCTCTGTGCGGACTTGTTGTTGCTTTTTTTCCAGCAACTTGTCTGCAAAACCGTTTGAGCCATACACAGGGTGAACATTCTTCCATTGCAAACAAACGCATCGCAGCCCCCATCACAGGTTACTTTTGTGAACAGACATTTTTTAAGGTTTAGCTTGAGCAGAACAGCAGTAACAAGTTGCTACACATGCTGCTCTGATCCCTTGAAATGTTTTTAAAGTCCTTAAATTAACCTGGAAACGTTGGCTCTTAAGCCTCAATGTGCAGTCCATGGGGGAATTACCACAACGTATGTCCTTGTGTTCAGCAGGTCACCTTTCGTTGCCAGCCAATTGTGCATACAGTCAGACACCACAAAGATTGTATGAGACGAATGGGGCATTAACAATGACGTCTGTACATGGTGTGATCAAATGAAACCCGTTTGTGTACCTTTATCACGACCAAAAAGAAATTAGGAGCCATCGCACTCCAGTCCATTACAGGTGGATGACATAGCATGCACATGGTTATAGAGGTACACGCATTTATTTTTCTCGTCATTTGGTAATGGCATCGACTATGGCTTTGCAGTTACTTAATGAAATGAAAGGAATACAGCTTTATCCAAACAGACAAGCTCAGGACTGTCTATTTCACTCATAGAAGGCCATGTATTGGTAGCAGACTGAAATTCTGTAACATGTACACGAAGCTCGGTGTTATGACAGGGCCGTCTCAGCAGAAAATTGTCACATACTACTTTGTTGCAGGATGGTTTCGATAAAACCGGAGTTGCAGCCATTTGCTGTAACTATGATTCTCTTATAGATTCTCACGTAATTGACAGCAGATGGGAATTTTGTAACGTTTACAATTCACTGTGAACTAATTGTGACAATAAAACTTGTAGTAATGATATACATAATGTCGTGCAATGATATAATATCGTATAAACGTTTTTGGGAAAGATTTTACAAAAACAAGTGTTACAGCTGTTTCCTATTGAGAATTCATGATAAAGTTGGCTCTGGACATAAAAAATTTCCAAAGTCCCAGTTATTAACAGCTTCCTTATAAAAGTGTGTCAGTAGATGTGCTACACCAGGTTTTCTTCGAAGTTGCCAAACGCATTCGGATGTGCATCTCACTGCTTGGGAAGTGGATGGATACTGTCCAAAGATGGTGGTTGCTCTTAAACAGTTTGGTCACCACATCATTCATGTGCGAATCAAAGTAGAATCATCCGTTTAAATTTTTCTTTTTAAGCAACTCCAAGCAAGTGAAAGTCGCATGGCAACAAATGAAGCTATAAGCTGGACGGCACAGATCCTCCCAATCTTTCTGTGCTAACACATTCTGTACAATAATCACAATGTGTTTACAAGCATTGTGCTGCAGCTGCACCAAACGAATAAGCACCGGATTACTCACTCCTAATTGCTGTATACAGTCACTTCAATGTGTCCTTGTAGTGATCGGCACTAAACAATTGCAAGTGACATAGCCAACTCTTTCTCTAGTGGTGCTGGCTCCTACGGCTGTCTACATACTGCTGCATCTACCTTAGCAATGGCTTCGTCTATTGAAACATGCACCTGGCCCTGCTGCAGAAGACCTGTTGTTTCCTCTTTTCCTTTCCAAAAACAGTCGCTCCCATTCAGCCACCGTTGTTTTAAGTGCAGAGCACTTTAGGGGCGCGCCTTGTCATCGTAGCTCGCTTGCTGGAGCCAAGTAGATCTCACACGGCGTTCCAAAATATACGTAATTAACCGGCAGTGCCCACATGCATTTAGTTAGGAACGCTCATTGGGTTTGGTTTTTACAATATTAAGCGAAAAAAAGTGGCTGTGCTTCGCCAGCACGTGCAGGAGGAAAAGCAAGCACAAAAAAAGCATAACTCCCGCTGGCGCAGTTTCAGGCATGGAGCGTGCGACCACTGAGAAGGCGGGAAATTTGAGTTGCATTCAGTGGCAGCAGTGAGCGGATAAAGGCACTACAGCCCATTATGGCGAATCACTGCTCTGCACTCCCGACAGCTTTCACCTTGAGTACAACGGCTTTAATTTTTCTGGGACACACTTGTCACCATAGACAGCCTGCATTCTGCGATGAATTTCCATTGGTCGACAATCTTCAGCTGTTAGGAACTAGATGGTCCCTCGCTCACCCACCCACCTTGGGGCGGGTTCTCTATCACGCCAGCCATGTTGCCGATGGTGTGTCCAGTCCAACACAAACCAGACATGTGAGGACAATTAACTCGCTTGTTTGTTACTGTAACGCATCTTAACACAGTAAGTGCAACATCATTGAGCTGATTGGGTGGAAACTAAGCAGTATGTTTCATTTGATCCCACCTTGTGTGTGTGTATTTGCACGTGCATGAGTGCGTTTGTGTATAAGCGAGTAACAAGCTAATTTTGACCCAAACTGCATCTTCACAACAATGTATGCCGCAATTCGTGCGTCATCACGGCATTCTTCCAAAAGCAAAATGAAAGTGAAGGTTTCTTGGGCACGGCGTTATGCCATCTTTATCGCGAGTGCACTGGCCATTCCAAGGTCAGGTGTTGCTGAGCAGGTGCGAGAGAATCAAGGATGAAGTTGAAGTGCTTTCACTACCTTGCAGGTGTCTGCTATATCTACAGATAGCTTGATAGAGGCAGCTACCTTGCAATATAATTTTGTCTTGCATTCTTGCAGGGAAGGGTGTCGACGCGAATTTTTAGGCGCGAGTAAAGAAGTTTAATGATCACTGGTACGTTCATTGCCCAAGTAAACATGACGCAATTGCACGACACACTTTCTATACAAAGCCTGGAAGATTGTATTATGCAGCCGATTGGGCAGGGTTATTTTGGTGTTTTCCTTTAGTGCGCAGCTTCGGGCTGTAGGTGACATGCAAGGTAACTTATATGCGTGTGATAGTACGGTATATAGTATATTCAATGTATTTTCATAGAGCCATTGAAATGGCAAAAGGCATTAAATTTACACCCTTGAGTAGCAAGGTAGTAGAATTCTTCACCATAGAAATGTACTAAAACATGAGCAAGGTTTGCTTTGCCTGTGTTAAACATTTGCACGGATGTTGCAGCAGTATTCGTCAGCCACTCAAGGAAGGGGATGCGAGGGTCTGTGTAGACTACAGGCTTCCAGCACTGCAACGCTATAGCAACTGCCAAGTCATTACTCAATTTGGGGCAGCACAGGCTCAAAAATGATGGATGCAGCACCACTTGAAAAGGATGGACAGCAGACTTTTCACTGCCGAGTGCATGCCTGGGCTGTTTAAAACCCGTTTGCCCTTTTTACCTCTAAACAAAGGCGCATTTACTGCATGTACAGCTTTTGAGTGCAGCACAGGTCCAACGCCGGAATTGTAGAATGCCACATTGGGAGAGGGCCTTGAAACTGCTCGTGCTACAAAATGCACGCGGCATGCCTGCATTTTAATGGCGAGAGCCGTCCTATTTGTTTTGCGACATCTGCAGCCGCCAATGGCAGCAGTGCAGTCGCATGCAAGGGGGAATTCTAAAAGAAGCTTCTGTTGTGCATTTCTGGCGGGTCTCCTTCCCGCTGCGCGACTGTGCACATCCAAGCTTCATTGCAGTCACTTCAGGAGTTGGTTCTACAGAGCATCTGGTGGCAACAAGCAATGAGGTAAGGTTCAGCCCAAGGAATTGTGCTAAACCAGAACTCTTAAGGCCATCGCTGCGCATCCTTTTCTATGCCATTGCGTAAGGGACCTACCAATTGCGTTCAGCCAAGTGCGGGCTATTGTTTTAGGATGGACGGATACCAACTAGCCCAGCTGTTGATTCTGTTTAGAAAATGCTGCTATGCCTAAGATCATGTGAATGCAGTGCTTATCTAGATTTAGGAGTTGGAAGGTGGTCATTGGCTAGACATGAGACATGCCTTCGAGGCGCTGTTGAAGAACAAGTGAAACTTCTTGGCTGCATGATGGCCGTGCCGAGGTCTTGCAGCTGAGCAAGTATATTTGCGCTGCTGTGAATTGGGCGGCAGTTCTTCATTCCAAGACAGCAAGCTGAAATGTGCAGGACGGCGTCCAAAACAAAAAACAAGCTCAAGATGACAGTGCAAGGCAGTGTTTGTCAGAGTGAGACCACAGGGAACACTGTTTTGGTAACTGCAACAAGTGCCACAGGTTTGGTGCTTTAGTATGCGTGTTTTATAAAAATCCAGCAGCTACAAATTTCAGGTCAAAAAAAAAAAAAAAGTCTTGTATGACAGCAACTTTTATAACAAGTGTAAACTAAAGAAAATTTGCCATCCACTTGAGGCATCTTTGAACACCATCGCCTCCAGATGCGCTGCCATTGCAGTAATCTCCAAGAGTAATGTTTTGAATCCACAAACTGCACTTTCCGGTCATTCATTGGCACCACACAGAAACAAGCACGCCGCACAAGCTTGGAAACCAAATGTACACGATTCACCTTTCGCCAAGAC
The DNA here is from genome assembly GCF_048455015.1 of Haemaphysalis longicornis. Classification (NCBI taxonomy): domain Eukaryota; kingdom Metazoa; phylum Arthropoda; class Arachnida; order Ixodida; family Ixodidae; genus Haemaphysalis; species Haemaphysalis longicornis. Next base: position 25,970,051 of record NW_027526422.1, read on the forward strand.
AAAGCAATACAAAAAGACACCCCCAGCTAAGAGCTGCGAATTTCAGATCATTGAGTGCAAAACTAACACAATGTAAAGTATGCTTAAACAATTTGCAGTTTTCGAAGATTTCTTTCATGGTTAACATGTCCAACATCATGTCACATTTTCCTGCCCTGGATAGTCTCCCCCTCTTCTTTTACCACAAGGGAAACATACTTTCCACATTTCCAGTTGGACATTGCAGAATAAGGCCTACTGGTAAAGCAAACAATCCCAGCGCTCATACAGCGTATGCACATCCTTATATTTAGCTACATTCACTGAGCCAACATGCTGTAACACTCAAAAGCAAAAAAGCATTTTCCACGTACTCGACAACCACTCGCACAGCTGTCAAAGGGATGTCGCCCGTTTGACAGGAAACATGCACGCTTCGAATTTAAACATTGACGAAATGCTCCTGGATTTTATTTAAGCATTAAAAACGCTGCTATAAGCTTTCAAAGGAACAAAAAGCAAAAGGAATGAGAACGGCCGCATTGTAGCGCATTCCTTTCACACCTGCAAGGTGCATTTGCAGACTTTGCTCGAAACAGTGTCATTTTATTTTCCTGTTCGGAACACAGTGTTGCTTCGAGCTTTCACACAAGTTGATAAAACCCAAGCAGTTTTTCGTAGCTACAAGCCAGCAGTCGGTGAGAGAACAGGGTGAACACAGGCAGACATTACTCAACTCAAGACCTGAGCACAAAAAAAAAAAAAAAAAAAGTTTTTTCAAACGGTTGCATGGTGCAGGCACCAGCAGCAACAAACTGCTGGCTCCACCGTCTAGGACGACACTCTCCTGTAGAAATATGCACACACACACACACACTTTTATGTACAGTAGTTACCTATAGACAACAGTGGCACATCAGGAAGAGCACTCCCCCTCTCACTCCCCCGTCCCCAACCCTCCCCCGCAATTTTGTTGAGTCCCAAACTGTCCGCAGCACGCACAACGTCCAGAGGGCTTGTGGGCGCGCGGCGGCTCCAGTCACTTGGCGCTGAACGTCAGCACGTACTTCACGGTGTAGGCAAACGCCGCAAAGCCGACGATGACGAAGATGTTGGCCAACGTGCTGCCCAGAAGGCCGTAGCCCTGGTCGCCAAGGCTGGTGCCAGATATGCTCCGTTCGGCCAGGTAGGCGTTCTGGGCCTCCACCTCTGTGTTGCGCTTCTGGATTTGCTCCCTGATCTCCTGCAACGGCACAGGGAGCACACACTCGCTCACTCCACACCACAACCACCACCAAAACAGCCAGTAAGACGATAGCACTACAGCACGATTCAAAGTTCCCCGCCAACACCCAACTGATAGGCAAGCTGATGGCTATAGCTTTGACATGTGAGCCATTCTCAAGCAACGTGTGATGCTGGCGATACGGTAATTCCAAGTTGCGTGCGTTACTCAATCCTTTGGATTCCCAAGGCCAGCAATGCCAATTTGGCCAGCAAAGCCACCCCGTTTGTTTGTTTTTGAGTTTCACCTGCACAGCACTTGCTACAGTACGACAACCAATGGCAAGAAAAAATTATGCTGCCGAGTCTCCTTCAATTAACCATTGCTCTAAATGACTAAAGAAAAATGAGGAATTTAAATGGGTGCTGAGAAGAGAAAGGGCCAAGAAGGTTTGAAAACTCTACTGGCTAGACCTACTGGCTGAACATTTACATTTACCACTAGTAATCACAGGAGAGAAAAGTTGTTTATCTGTGTCAATGGTTTCGAAAGCACACATTGCATGTGCCAGTACTGTTGATCCGAATTCAGCCAATGTTCAGAGTGAAATTCTTGTTATTCTTGGATGAAACTGTTATTCTTGGATGAACAGGATAATCAGGCGGAGCTTAGACAAGCAAGTCATCAACAAGCATGGCGAGAACAACAGTGTAAAGACTGGACATGCAAACAGCAAAAATGACACTGCCAAATTCAGGTTTATTTTGCCAGTTCTGAATACGTAAGAAGGGAAAGAAGGAAACTCCACAAACAAGCCCAATGCAATGCAGAAGTGTGGGCCCTAAGTCTTCCGAGTCCCTTTTAGAAAGGCGAAGTTTCCTTTGAGACGACATAAATGTGCCAGGCCAACCAGAGCTTGAGAGAGCTGCCAGTAGCAGCTGGAACTCTTGCTGGTTAATGTAAAAACCTTGGGAGAGATTGCACAAGGCAAACTTGAAGTGGTCTGCTTTCTTTTTTTGATAGAAACGGACTTGCACAAGTTGAACTGCTCCCCAGTGTTTGGGCACATATCTCAGCTCGCAAGCAATAAAGCTTAGAATAGAGAAAACTATAGTGTTGCTTCAATCTCTAGGCGTTAAGGACTGTGCCATCACCAAGTTACACTGCGTGGTCCAAGTTTCAAGGTAGACCCGAAGTGTTGTTGAACCCATGAAATGCTTTTTGAATGCAGTCAACAAGTGCGTTCTGTGTTTACATTACGCGACTGCAAAACATCTGAGCCAAATATTGTGGAGCGGCGCACTTTTTCACGCAACTGTCTTCCCAAAAGCAAACGCCTAAACCCAAGCACGACCATTTTCTGTAGGGCGCTCACAGGCAGCAAGTGAAAAAAATTAAAGCTGTTTCACTCAATGTGAAAGCTGTCGGAAGTGCAGAGCAGTGATTCGCCATAATGAGCTTTAGTGCCGTTATCCACTCACTGCTACCACTCAATGCAATTCAAATTTCTCGCCTTCGCAGTGCTCGTGCGTCCCCTGCCTGAAACTGCGCCAGTGGGAGTTCTATTCTTTTTGTGCTTGCTTTTCCTTTCGCACGTGCCGGCATTGCACTGCCACATCAACCCAACGAGCATTCCTAACTAAATGAACGACGTCGCTGGTGGTTAATTACGTATCTTTTGCCTCAAATCTACCTGGAGTTTTCTTTGCGCTAAGCAACGTGGAGATGTATGACAAGCACCAGCGGTTCACAAGTTTAAAACGCTTATGGCTATATAAACAGCTTGGCTTTCGAAGCCTCTTGGGATGCCACGACGACAGAATGCCGTGTGGCCCTACTTGGGTCCAGCAAGTGAGCTAAGTGCTCTGCAATTAAAACACCCGCAGCGCACATGTGGTTGTCCATACAGCACATTAGAGAGCGGGCAGTGTTAAGCGCCATTACATCGATTCCTGCCCTAATACTTTTAGGAATAACTTTCCTTTAACACCTGACGTATCGTTGTAGCCACTCGAGTATCACCGAATTTTTATATCACGATTGCCAAACGATTACACTACGCAGCGCTATAGGACAACCAGCACATTCAGACTGTCGTTGAAATGTGTCGGCATGCTTGGGCGTGAAAGGTTAAACCGGCGTCAAAAAAGATGAGTTTTATTTTTTCAGCTTGCCTTAAGTCATGTTTGCCAGCAATCTGAGATTCAAAGGAGGCAAGCTGACTTCAGCTGCACAAGCAGACAATTTTTTCTTTTTTTTCGCACACACGAAGGCAGCATTAGCGATGCGGACAACTTGACGGCAGACGAGTAAGCTACTGAGATTTTCGACTTGGCCAGAGCCTGCAGCAGCGGAGTGGAGTCAGGAGCTCCCACCAGCGCCCAAAGCAGCTTCCGTCTTGACTTGGTCGTTTTTTTGCCCCCTGCACCGAGATTCTCCATTCACCGGTGGATCCTCTGGCTGCAAACTCTTGCGAAGGCATGCATCAACAGGCCCTTGAAGGTAACTAAGAAGACACTAGTGAATCTTGGGCTAAGAGCACTTCGTAGGCTACTGTGACACAGCACAGGGGGCAATACAAATCGTGCAAAGAAAAACTGTGGGGCTCGTCGGTTATATCGGTCCTGTGCTGCCTGATACACAATTTGGTATTCGTTTCTCACGTATAACTATCATCTGACACAAGCCTAAAACTGATATTCAAGGAGTAGTTGTATACGCCCACATTTGTTCCCTGTGCTGTTTCACAGTAGTTTTTTTGGCGCTTGCGTGGTGATTGAGGATGCGTTTTTTGCCGATAAATTGACAACAAAGGTAGGAAATTCTCCCGTTTGCCTTCTAGAACTTGCTTTTACACAAAAATATACCGGGCACATTCTCGGAGCAACTGAATAATTAGCCTAGAAAAAGCCGCCTGACGCCAGTATTCATGCATTTACAAGAACAGAGATGCTTTAGTAGCCTGTCTGGCATTTCGACAAGCTCTGCACGTTCATTTTCAAATTCAGATCAACAGAAAGAGCGAGAAAAATGCGAACAGCAATGCCTGGCTTTTTGTACTAGCCCTTTTATAGTCAATTGAGAAGTTGATGTTGCTAAGTAAGTATGGCTGCAGCAGAAGAGCTCATTTAGGGCAACATGACTCCAATGTTCAAGGAATAGTTGATGTTGCTAAGTACCTAAGTATGGCTGCAGCAGAAGAGCTCATTTAGGGCAACATGACTCCAATGTTCAAGGAATAGTTGATGTTGCTAAGTAAGTATGGCTGCAGCAAATGAGCTCATTTAGGGCAACATGACTCCAATGTTCAAGGAATAGTGCTGCCCGCTCAGCTAAGCATTACAAGAACTGCAATGTGTGCCAGCTTACAGTGTACAGCGGTAAAGAGAAGCAAATGAGGTTGCTTAAATTGCCTGGTTAAGAGGTGATTGCACAACAGCATCATCTAATCTCTTGCCAAGAAAACAAAAAAAATGAAGGAAGCTCACAGTAACGCGCAAGGTTTAAGTCCACAATTGTAGCCAATTCGATTTTTTTTCGCTGCAGCAATGACCTTTACTCCATCATTGTTGCTACAAGTGGGAGCTTCTTACATTTCTTTTTGGAAGCGATAATCACTGGACATCACCTTGGAGGGGCGTATGCTATGATGTGTTTTTTTTCGTTCCGAGCAAATGTTGCCACGATTATGGCGATCACTAAAGTTTTTTTTTTTTTTGTTTTCAATCTTGGCCAATCCCCCTAAGTGGGTATGCTTGTCTTGACAAACATGCACCGGGGACGCTGGGAGGTCGCCACAAGGCACGCACACACGAGCGCTTGGCATTTCCTTGGTTTTTTTTTTAACTGCCGAGTGGTTGCCGCAATCTTGCCCAATCTCCCTAAGTGGGTATGCCTGGCTTGACAAATGTGCGCAGGGGACGATGGGTGGGCGGGCGGTCGTGGTGAGGCAGGCACACACGAGCGCTCGGCATATTTTTGGTTTTGTTAACTGCCAGGCTTTGGTAGTTTAACAGCGGACACAAAAAAGTGTGATTTGCTAAAGAGTTTCGCTCTTAAAAGTAGGGATTAATTTTTTTCTCACGCACCATAACAGATACTTCGGAGAGTGCATTTCTGAAAATTACGCTTGCGCCAACTGCACTGATTTTTTGCACGAGGCATTCAACGTAGGGTTATTCAAGATGGCCTTGACCTCACCTACAAAGGTAGTATGAGCAAACTTGGGGGCTAGAATAACGACCTTCATCATGCACCCTCACATATTTCGGCTATTACAGGCTCTAAACTTACACCAGCCTTGAACACTGTAGCACACAAGTGCAGCTACACGGCTTGCTTTTTACAGCACAGCTCTGACCACCTGTCATTATTTGCATAAGGACTCAGTCTGTGGCACCTCTTGAAATCACCTGATTTCCTCCTTTCATTCCCCATTGATTAGATGAGGTACCTCTCTGTCCTGTTTCATCTTTCCGTATTAAGTGCAAAGATTCTATTCGTGTATCCCCGACATGATTAGCCAAGGAGATAAATGTAACTCAAAACAGTCTACTGCAAAAAAAAAAAAAAAAAAAATCGCCCACCTCCCCACGAGGGGAACCCTGTGTAGATGTGACGCATCGTGGGGTTCACTTGGTGTTTCTGTTGGATTGATTCTGAAATCGCGTGAAAAGTGTCGGGAACGCGTATGATTATTATGTTTTATGATTATTATTATGTTTTATTGGCCAATTTTGGTCAATCTCTCTAAGTGGTATGCTTGGAGCTTCGCTGTTGCAACGACCTTCACTCCATCATTGTTGCTGTAAGTGGGAGCTTCTTTTCTTTTATTGCAAGTGTTAATCATTGCCCCATCATGCGTTGTATCAGCAGCTTCTTGACGCAGTTTGAATGAGTCAAGGATATAAGGCTCGTTCGAAGCATTTGATTCTGTCTCGGTTTTGTGACGCAGTGGGAAGAGCACCATGTACCTCGCGTTCCGCCCACAGGGTCGTGGGATCGAAACCGGGCGCCGCTATTATTTTTTAGGGGCGAAGCTCCTTAAGGCGTGGGTCTGTGCATCCTCGACGTATGTATGTAGCCACCTCTAGTTTAGTTCTTGGATTGTTTACTAGATGGCGTGGCTACCTCTAGTTTAGTTCTTGGATTGTTTACTAGATGGCGGTACTTGTATATGATGAAAAGATGCGCTTGGATTGTTTACTAGATGGCGTGGCTAGCTCTAGTTTAGTTCTTGGATTGTTTACTAGATGGCGGGGAGCGTTGTAATAAAATCCGTTCGCTGTTGGTGCGCGCTCGGAGTCGCCCGATGGATAAGGCTGCAGATGTGCGAGCCCGCGAGGCAGAAGCGCTCCGTGAAGCTGCGCGACGCCGCCGCCAAGATCCTGCCTAGAGCCACTAAATAAGCTAGTGGCTCTAATCCTGCCGTACGAGAGCGGGAGGCCGAAGCGTGTCGTCTGGCTGCGCGACGACGCCGCCAAGATTCCAGCGTTCGAGAACGAGAGGCCCAAGCGTCACGGCAACGGCGCGAGGACCCTGCCGTACGCGAAGCGGCACGGCTGCGGCGCGTAGAGGATCTCCAAAACGTCAGAGAACGGGAAGCGGCGAGAAAGCGCGCGTATCGGCAGGCAGACCCCGATGCAGTGAGAGCTCGTGAGGCGTCTGCAAAACGCATCAGGCGAGCTCAGCCCCAAGGTGCCGACGCGCGGTTTAAGCGAGACTTTCTAGACGTTACGTTCGGACACAGATGTAGTGGGCGAACTTTCACTGAAGAGTCACGGTTTTACCGATGATTTCCCCTCAGGAGCTTCGCCCACTCATCATCATTCACCCCGTGGATATGCTGTGAATTTTTTTTTTATAGGGCAGGGTGAGGGGTGTGGACGGACAACGCCGTATGGAGGGACAAGGCGAGTGAATGAGATGCAGTCGCATCTAAAAAGGAAAGCACAAGTAACCTAATAATTTTGAGAACGATCATGTGAAGGTAGCAAGATGTCCAGTGTCAACTGTAAGCGCTACCATGTAATGTGCCAGCGCTCTTCTTACGGCTTTGGCAAACGGAAGCATGCTCTTTATGACGCACATAACTGTGATTCTGAGGCGAGAGGGGAAAAGGAAGACGTTGCGTGCACCACGGGTCCCTCATAGGTTGGTCTGTCCCATGCCGTACTTGCATGTGGCCAGTTCTGCCACTAATTTTGCATCAAGCTTCACGAAATCGCCCGGAATTTTTTCCCCTTTTTGTTTTTATTCCAAATTTATTTGTTTCTTCAACACTTTGCATATCTCAAGCTGTGGACCATGAGCCCTCAGCTAATGTTATTTTGGCCCACCCCATTTTGCAGTAGCACACGTTTAGACCAGTACTTATCAAGCCTTATCATTTATGGATCCAAGACTTATCATTTATGGATCTAACGACATCCATTGTACTAAAATCTCAGTTGCCAACACTACCCCAAAGCCTACATAAATGTTCCCCCTTAAACACACATGGGCGAGTTGTGATCAGCACAACAAAATCTAGGGATGAGCGTTGCAGGCTAGATGGTTGTTCTCAAATAGTAGCATGCACTCTTAAATACCGTGCTTTTGAGCGTATAACCCGCTTCAAAAATGTCAAAATTTCAGGGGTAAAGCAGAGGTGCAGATTTCCTTCGAGGTACTTTCCTTCGAGAGGTGCGGATTACGTGCGAGGTATTTCCTTCGGTGCAGCTTCACGGCAATGCGCGTTGTGCTGTGATGCCCCTACAGCATCATTGGCTAAGCCACTATTATCTCACGGACAGTGCTCATTTTGCACACACAGCTCAAGGATATAACTTGAGAAAAAAATATTTGGCAAGTCAGCTAGAGTTCTCCACAAAGGAAAAGCGCCATTGAAGAGTGCGAGTGCCAATACTAAAAAACAATAAAAACACCGCTATGCTATGTACTATGATAGCTACGAATTGAATTTTGTTTGAAATGAGGCGATGGCTTTCGCTGCCATACTGGTCTGTTTTTGGATGCTTAGTTTAAAGTAAACTGTTTCTAACTTTTAGCTTTTTGCTGTACCATAATTGTATTCTTAAGTCATACAAAAATGGTAGGTGGTAACTCCTCTTAATGTTTCATTGAATAGACCATTCAAGGCACACATCAAGCATCTTTATGTTGAATGGATGGCTGAAGGTCTCTATGACTTAATGCCAACAGGCCGCGTCCGTAGGCCTGATGCTGCACTGTTTTGTAAGCGGATCGTCAAGGCATGGAAGGAGATTCCAGGAGAGATGGTTCACAAGAGCTTTAAGAAATGCTGCGTTACAAAAACCATAGATGAAACGGCCAAGCAATAGCTCTAGCGAGAGCAGTGACTGTGTGCTTGTGGCTTAAACTGTGCACAAAATGTATGAAATATTCAAAACATGAGCTTTCTTTCATCGTCAAATGTGCCACATTGCTTTAGTAGCTTTAGCCCAGCCTTTCCTGTATGAAATGTGCAGGCAATACGTGGAGATATTTGTTTTTTTTTTTTTATTTGTAGACTGAAAGTGTGGGTGCAGGTTATATGCAGATGTGGGTTATACGTGCAAAAATACGGTAGCCACAGTAGTCGAATTCCCACAAGACAACCCTGCAGTGCTTGTGGGGTTTATCACGTGGCCTTAAAGGCCAACTGCACTCAAAATTTCGACTTCTTGAAAACCCTATTTCCGTATAGTCTGCTTAAAAAGAAAGCAACATGCAAAATACAACAGCTGAAATACGCACGTGGACGCCGCAAGCGGCCAGCAAAAATCGGCGATTTTGAAACCGAAACCGAGGAGAGCGCGGCCATTGCAGTGATGTTGCAGCCGTCCAGCGAGCGGCCGGACGGTCACCAGTTCGGGAGAATGTCTGCGCGCAAGCTCTACGCGCGCACAGGGCAGCAGAGCTCGACCGGTTCTCCCGCTGCGTGGCTGGCCAGAGGAAAAAGCCACCGTCGGCTGGAACGTCACAGGCGCGTCATGGCTGTTTACGCGATCCGCCGGCAGGTGCAGAGTGGTCTGCGGCGGAGCCTTTTTAAACGCTTCTGACTGATTAACGAGGCGTTTCACGGGGCTACCACTTGTGTCTCAGCTTATTTGGGGGTACTTACTACGCATTAAAAACAAATTTGGCCGAGGTGAAATTTGAGTGCAGTTGGCCTTTAAGCATGCATATAGTTCTCTTACCTCAACCAACTCCGGGAAGAGCTCACAAAAGACTTCGTCCTTCAGGTTGAACTCTAGGCTTTCTCTCGCAAGCTGCCTTTTCTGTGGGGACAAGAATGGCAAAGCCACATTTCTATCACACGTGCAAGTACAAGCGGATGACGTGTGCACACTCAGCCATGCTCTTCCTACCCGGTAAAGTGGACACAGCAGGCCACCCTTCAACTCACCTCTCTGTCAGTTGTGTCAATGCTCCCCAATGTCGGATTCTTCTCCACCTGGAAGGATGACAAAGTTCCATGTAGAGCTTTCAATTTCCCCCCCAAAAGACAAGCAGATTTCTCAAAAGCAGGCTGCGGACATTGCGCTAGTTAACATGATTCGTAAATCCTGGTAAATCTTATCTTTTGTTTTAAATTTAAACTACACTAGAATTAACCCCCGCTCAACGCTGCACAGGCAAAGGCATGGAGACAACTCCAAACTAACACCTACCTGAACCCGGTGTCCTATACAGTAAAAGCTCGTTAATTTAAACTCGAAGGGGACTATAAAATTGTTAGAATAAAGTGTAGCTTGATTTAGCAGGCAGGTGCTAGAATGAATGGAAATCGCGCCACACTGCGTGGGCAGAACACAAGGAAGTCACCTCTGGACTCGTTATCGCGAATTAGGCGCTACTACACGTCTGTGGCAGGTGATTTCGTAAATAATGTTCTGTAAATAATAATGGCATGAGCCGGAGCACTGGCGTCGGTGCCCTCTCTAGAAGCGAAATAAGCTGTTGCAGGAGCGTAGTGTGCGCGCCACGCTGTTGTTTTTCTGTTTCATTGCTTCGCTTCTCTAGTAAATTTGGTTTGGTTTGGATTTGCAACACATTGTAATCACTCTGGGCCGACTTTTACTGCGAGGAGCATGAAAACCAGGGGATCATAGTTCGAATTAACCGTTCTGGATACCGACACGTTCGAATTATCGGTAGTTTTCCCCCATCGAAATATACAGGGCTGTGCCAGGACAAGGGCTTGAGTTCGAATTAACGAGCTTTTACTGTACGGCCCCATCCACCAGAAATATCCTCAGGTAAATGCAAACACTGCAGCCACTGCACAAACCTTACGCACATATGTGTAAATGCCAGAAGAAACCACGCAACAAGACCCTCCTAACCCCCTCCCATACACAGCAAAACACACCAAGCACTGGGAGACCCTGGCTCACAGCTCCAATCCCCTAATGCTGCTATGCCTTGTCCATATGGCCGAAGAAAGTACCATGAAGCAAAATCTTCTGCCTGACTAATGTGGCAGAGAGAGCCCAAAGCTCTTGTCTTCTGGCCAAATAAAATTATCTCTCACTCTTTCTCTTATGCTATAACTATACTATTTGGGCCTCCTTCAGTTTTTCAATGCCGCGATAAGTGCCATGCGCACATGCAGTTTTTTTGTTCCGCCGTCAAAAAGCAGCAATCACAACCAGCAATCGGATTTATGACCTCAGGCCCTGCAGGGTCAAGTTAACGAAGTAACAGAACACAAGCCACAAAAGTGACAGTCACCGATCCATTGCGCTCCCGCACCACCCCCTGGTTCCATTCCCCGAAGGACAAGGGCCTTGAATGGCTGCCAGTCGCATGTGCTGGAGACAATGGGTCAGCTTTCCATAGTCTTTGGGGACAATGGGTCGGCTTACCATAGTCTTCTAAAGACAATGGGTTGCCTCACCATAGTCATCTAGGGACAATTGGTCGGCTTACCATGAAGCTCAACAGGCCAGTCAGGATGGTAGCAACCGACCAAGCAGGATTCCAGCTGTCTGGATGGAAGTCCGAGATGCTGAGACATAGGCGCGTGTTGCACTTGAACCGGCCACTCGGTGTGATCATCAGGATGCTCGGTGGTTTGAAGGGGAACTCGGCCGGAAACAGCAACTTCCCGTGGTAGATGCCATCTGCACCAGGGGTGTCCGTCCCTCGCACCTCACAACGACGCTTTCCGTTCACACAACCGTGGATTTCTAGTCACGCTACCACTGCCAGGCCAGTTAATGTAACTACTCAACAGTTACCAAAACTTCCGGTTCCGTTTTTCAAGGAAAAAAGAAAGTGATGCAAGAACAAGAAGCAGCACTGCCAATCAAAAGTGAAACCAGTATAGTGGCACCCTACTGCAATCACTATTACAAGATAAAGGTGTAATGCAACCTATCATAAACATTATGGCAAAATGATAATCGTTACTCACTTAATTGGTACTTGTGTAACTAGCAAGCTCAAATTATACTATGCAGGTGTCTCTAACACACGTTTTTAAGTGAAAGGCTGCAACAATTCCCTAGTTCTACATTTATTTTCCCCTTTACAGTGTTTCATGCTCTACATCACTATGTCTTGGAACACATCCGCGTTTGCATCAGCGAGTAGAGGGAACCCTTAGCGAGAACGTACTTTTCTGCTCGCATCTAACTGCTGCTTTTGTGAATGCATGCTCAAATCACTCATGTAGACCTCAGCACACGTCCTTAGCTTTACTTGTTTGCCCTCCTGCTTGGGCCTGATTTGTGACCTGGAGTACCAACAAATAACTTAAATTTTTAGCCCAAGGCCACAGCACATACACTTGGTCAGCCCAAATCACCAAGTTGTGGTGGAGTAAGGGATGCACTCTTGAATCCCATTCGGACCCAAACTGGCCTAACTGTCTTCTTAACTCAACTACTGTGTTTGTTACGCCTTCAGCTGTTGGCCACTTCATGTGCTGCTTGTGCACCAAGTACATTAGCTTTCCAACCTGCTGAGTTAACTAATGCTTTCGCTTTAAAATCAGGCTGCGCAGTTTATGAGTAGACATTTTTTCACGCTTCAACCGGTTCCCACACATGATCCGACCCTGCTTTGAACTTCTTTACAATGTTCCCTGCGCTCTATATTTTGAATGCGAGAACACTTAGAGAGATAGGGTCCCCCCAGTTTCGTGGCCCTGCACTGTCCTCGAAATAAAAGCTATCACGAGAAAAAGTAGAGTAGAGACAAGGTCAACATCTTCACCCACTCTGTATCTTTGTTCCTCCACAGATTCCCCTTCCCAGACAGGCACCTCCAAAACAGCCGTAGATCAAAATCTGACAAAAGAGGACAGGGAGCCTAGTGCCTTCTTATCTCCCCTACATTTCCAGATATCTCTTTACCCCCTCCACCCTCTCCAATGAGTGTAAGAACTCAGTATCCAAAAGTAGACACTATGATTTTGATTAGAACTATACATTTAGAATCAAACATGCAGTCACATTTTCCCATACATACACATATATTGAGAAAAACTGTACAGTAATATAATGACAGCTCTTTAAGAACACGTGCAGCATGTTCATCACAGTCATTTAACGGAAAAGGGAGATCGCTTCTTCAAAACATTAATTATAGCAAATACACCACGAATTCCAGGCTCAGTTGGGAAAGAACAGAAAGATGCTGAAACGATCATACCTTCGTAGGGTGTGTTCTCTGGCCCTCGTACAACATAATGCCTGAAAGAAAAGATTAGAGTATTACCTTGCTACCACCACAAAAACTTGCTACTGGCCTCGCATCTGCGACTTAATCATCAGTTCACCAAAGCAATTAAGTGGCTACAGGCGTCACCTAAACTTAAACGAGCCCGCAAATTACCGACTGCGTGATCGAAACGTAATGGCCCACATCACCAACATGTTTAAGGTTACTTCCACAAAGGATACAAAGCAAAGGATACCTATTCTTGCAGTCGGACAAAATTGTCTGACGTGGAGGTTTTCAGGCAGTACAGTTCGCGCACCCGCGGGCCGACTGCGCTTCATTTGAGTGCCGAACAAGCATTTAACGTTTGCATGCATGCGCCATCAGAATATAATCCGGAGAAATGAACTTACCATTCAAGGATGTTAGACGGCAATGGATGAGCGACAATGTACGGTACCGGGTCCCTGACCAGCCTTAGGTAGTCTTGCCGAAGTCTTTGCGCGGCTGTGTTGTACTTCTTATTCATCCCAGCTGTCTGAACCTGCGCAACGCAGAAGAGACGTTAGCGCCATACGAAATGCACAACACGAAGCCTACATCGTAAACGTTGCTCTGTCAAGGTTTTTGTTTCTTCCGCAAAAAAAAAACAATAATTACACCGCGCGTTTCCTCATCACAGCGTTAGCGAGAACTTCGCGCTTTCAAAGGAAGAACCATATTGGTACGCACCCGCGCCAAACACGAGCACGAATTTGAGGCGTTACGCTGCGTTTGGCGCACTTTAAGAATATAGCTGGAGTAAATTAATCGGCATGCCCTCGTTATGTTCGCAAAGCGACCTCGGTGAGCGGTTTCACAAGTCTTCCGCAAAAGCGCAATGTAGCAGTCCCGCTTCCGCCAATGGAACCAGCCAAACCTCCCCCAACACCGCCGCTCCCTCCACAACAGTGCCTCTGTTGAAACCCTCCATTCTGTGCCGACAACACGAAGGACTGTTTCATCGCGTAAAAGCACGCCATTTAAGCAACTCTAAACGGGGGCAAAGAGAAAAGGCATTGCAATACCTTGTAATTGGTACTAGGTGTAACCTTAGGTGAAAGCCGTTGTCACTGAACACTGCATCCGACGTTAGCGAACTGCACAAGTCTGCACATCGAAGATGTTTCCGTGCTGCTTCAGAACCAAGAACAAACGATTTACACGTCATGAAGTTTGACAAACGCACAGCCACAGAAACACGGTGCACCGTTCGCCATGTTCTGCAGCAATCATCAAAAGGTGGTATCGCCAAAACGCGAAGTAACATAAAAATGTTGCAATGTTTTTGAAATTATAAATTAATTTTTTAGTAAAAAAACATTTTTGCTTGTCATTAGCCATTCTTTATTTGTTTTCAGACACACATTTGAGTATTTATTTTTTGAAGGTCCTGCTTTGTTTGTTTCGCCTTTTAACAAATTTCCGCTTCCGCATTGCTGCTTTGAATAGAAAGCGATCCGGCAAAGCAAAGTAAACAGCTTTTAAATTCTGTGTCTGGACGCAATCGCGTACACAAATTAGACCGAGTGTTGGCATTTACCGATAGTCGCGAATGGTAGTGTTTGGTGCATATAAATGCATTGGCTGCAGAGTTTCTTGGGCTGAATGTTTCGCTGTAGGGCACGGTGATGAGGTCTGCTCAAAAACTTTTCGCACTTTCATCAAAGTTTCGATACCAGACATCCCATTTCTTCCGATATTTTAGACCCTTTTGGTTTCTCTTTGGAGTGTTTGGTGCACTCTTCCTTGGTTGGTGTTTCAATAGTGCGCCAGCTTCGATATCAGTAGCGCCCAAGAACGGCAGTGAATGCACGTCTCGAGGAGGGTGGATTTACCTCTTCGTTGCTATACTGTCCTCCCATGACAACGAATCACTGCGCAATGCCGCGCGCCGAACGTGGCTCAAGTTCGAAAACAGGTCTGTGCTCGACGTCAGTCACCGTTTTTTCGTGGGCATGGTCGGCATTCCAGTGGACCGGCGGGCCGCCTTGGAGCGCGAAGCGTCCCTGAATCGTGATTTGGTGCTCCTGCATGACGTCCCCGACGAAAACCGGACGTACAAGCTCCTGCGAACTCTCGCGTGGATTAGCCATAAATGCGAGGCTCGATACGTTCTCAAGCTTGACGACGACTCGTTTGCAAGGCCGGATGCGATCGCCTGGGAACTTAGCGTCGCAGAGCGGAATGTGGCTCACGAACCGCGCCTTTACTGGGGTTTCTTCGCGGGCGACTCGCCAGTGGTAACAAGCGGCGAACGAGCCGAACCCTCCTGGTACCTGAGCGAGCGGTACCTACCCTACGCCTGCAGTGGCGGCTACGTCTTATCGGCGGCTGTGATGCGGTACATCTACGACCACCGTTCGCTGCTGGAAAGGTACGCGAACGAAGACGTTTCTATGGGTGTCTGGCTGGCGGCGTTGAAGATGAACCGCACCCACGACAGGCGCTTTGACACCGAGCACCGTTCGCGGGGTTGCTTCAACTCGTACCTGGTGACCGGCAAGCAGACCGAGGCCATGATGGAAGAGAAGTACAGGAGCCTAGAAAGGAACGGCATCCTGTGCCCGCAAGAGGTGCAGCTACGTCCTTCGTACATCTATGACTGGGGAGTTCGCCCATCTCGCTGCTGCATCCGCAATGCGAGCGACATATCTTTGCCCAGGTCTCAAGAACTGGGAAAAGGGAACGAAATGCTTGTAGGTCGTTAGACTGATGCGGGTAGCGTTTTGTAGTGTTGGGGGCAAAAGGCCGCAGGGTAAGCAAATGGCTGCTGAAATACACCGGCGCACTTTGGTGACGGGACCATGAAGACAGCAAGCTACCTTGCTTAATTCGAGAGATTGGGCTTTTCATACCTCACTACTACACTCTTGTTTGATGTTATCTAAACGGTACGTAAGCCCACCACTAGCCATCAGCCACTGCCATTTCACGTCCTCAGGTGCCAAACCACCATCTTGGTGATAAGTCTCAGTTCTGCCTGCAGAAATTACTTCGTTGACAATGTGCATCGGCTCTGCTGGCCCACTGTCACTGCCCCATCGACTCGCGAGTTGCATTACCTGTATCCATGTGCCCAACAATACCTGCCACTACGGACTTGTCTGACGTAGGACTCCCCCCTATCTAGCCTCAGCCGATCTTTGGCAGTTCATGCACTTCTATGTACATAGTCCCTTCTTGTTCCACTTCCCGTTCCTAGGCTTCTATCTGGTTCTTTTATTTGTGCATTTGCATAACAGTAATGCAGGCCTTGTGACTTTCTAAGAGATCATTGAAGGGGCCATGCAAACAAAATACAAGTTTGTTTTATTCGAAAGATTTAGTGTTTTATAGTGTCTCCAGCGCTTGACCAGCAGCAAACGATGCCCAATTCACTGCGAAATTAATCAATTTACGTTAAAATTTTGATTCTCCCGCCCAACCGTGTGTTTTCGGGACGTCTGCCGTAAAGTCACAAGGGCAGGTATTCAAACGTACTTCCAGTGCATCCTTAGGCTCTGCAGCCTTGCTTACTGTCGGTCCTCCCAGATGGCACTGCCATACTTAGCCGCGGACCGTTGTCCGCCCTTGCTCTGATTTTGACCTTATTTGCACCTGGCTTGTTTTTGTTAGGGTAGAAAGTAATCGTTTCGTGAAACATGGGGTATACTCGACAAACAAGGCCACGTTGAGACAATGTCGCTTATGCAAATCGGCCAGTGTCATGTGAGACAACTCCAAAGCGGCGGACTGCTGTGCAGCTAAAACAAGCATAGTGCGTGCAGTACCAACAGCAGTGTGCATCGGTACTTCTATGTTTGCGTGTATTTTCATAACTGTCATTGTTTACCCCACCGTTATTACTGCTGTGAAGTGAATATGCATTATTACACTTAAGGGAAAATAGCTCGTTCTGCAAGCTTATAAGCCCTGCCTAATTTATGTTTGCTTTTGCCAGCCTCAGCTAATTGCACAGCTGGGCATATGACATCATAGGTTCTGTTGTGGGAACGCATGGCCATTTTCTTTTTCCCTAATTATATAGCTTATTTGAGCAAAGTGTGCGTTAAAAGTGGTGTAAGTATGATTTTCACAAGGCAATCTTTCAAAAGAACCAAACTTGCGTTTTGTCTGCATGGCCCCTTTAACCCATTCGTGGCACTGTAATATTGCGCATCTTGTGTGGATGCAGGGGTTGCTGTTAAGCAGCACTTCATCATTCGTGGGAAGGAGCATTCTGTCCTATTAAACAGGCATGTTGCAAGCGCAGAGGCACCTGTGAACATCATGCCAGGTCTCAACCCCGTGCATCAACCCATCGTGTAGCAATGCATTTCTGTCATCACTTCTGCATTTTGCATACTTTCATTAACAGTAAATTTCAGTTTCAAATTTATTCAGAAAAATATGAAAGTAATGTATACATTGGGCAGATTATGCAGGAGGAGTTGTCAAGGTTGCCAAACTGCAATGACCCACTTTCGAGGATGCTGGCTGTCAAAATATTCTGCATGTTGAAACGTGTTGAAACGTTTTCTATTGTTCGCTCCTCTTCGTACTCAAGTAATCTGTCATTTACTGTTGTGCATAATTGCCATGAACATTGCCTACTGTTGTGTGCATCCTCCATTTGTACAAATGAATGTGCAGATGGGATACAAGGTCACTCATATTTGTTTGCAGGGTTAAGATTGTCTTCGTTGACAGATAGAAGCATGGTGACCAACTAGTCATTTCTTCGCAGTGTTGAATTTTCTGTATGACTTTAGAGGCCTGACAGCCGTGAATTGTGTTGAAATCTACAATTTAGCCGTGTGTGATATGCAGCACACTCTACGTGGCATTGATGAGCTCTGTGGAAAATGCCCAGCACTTGAAGACAGCCTCTGAGTGTCGCAACGTAAGAGTAACAGCTGCCTACATTATTTGTGCTCTTCAGAGAATGCAAGGCTGCCGCTATCAATACTATATTCAGGCAAAACTTGTGGCCAATAGCTTGATATACTTTCCTTAAACACCTTCGGTGATGCCCGGTGGAAGCTTTTGGACCACATTTTCTGTTGTGTTGAGCTCGTGAGAAAGATAACTTCTCAGTCAACTCAACCTTTGATTCTTCTGATCAACTGCTCTCATGTTCCCATTCACGCTGCCAGTACGTCGTACAATTTGCGCAGATTGATGCATGGTGCTTGTTCCCAACATGTGATGCCAGCTCTCTGAAAAATGAGGCTGGCTGGTATTTTATGTGCTGGAAGTGTTGGAAGTCTCTGCACAGCTTAGTGGAAGGCACAATGGAAGTTTAGCTTACTGGCAATCTCCCTTGCTCTTCACTTTGTGGGATCACTGTCAGCCTGTTGATTCCACATCGGGGTCAAGGTCCCCTCCAGTAGATTAGGATTACATACTTGTATCATGAATCTTCTCGGACGTTACTTTTGAATGAAAATTTTTCTATTGCATTTTTTTCAGAGTTTGGGAACATATACCCTTGTGTAAATTTCTAATGGTAGCAAAGTTCTGTTGTTTTTGCTCATGATGCCTCCTCGCAATAGAGCATGAAGAAATAAAATGCTGACTGTTTCACATGCAGGCTGTGCACTGGCTTCACTCGTGTAGATACATGAAGTTCATTAACACATTTTATGTAGACATTCATGGTTTTTGTCGTTGTTTTTCCAAGCATTTAATTTTCTTTTGAGTTCTTCCAAAATGTCTCAAGCAGCTGGTAGAATCACCAACCTGCCGAAAACCTGTAATGTTTATGTCAAAGAATCTTCCTCAGTTGCCGTACCTTTAGGACCTTTTAAGACGGAACTGTGTTGATGTACATAATTATATGTTTGATGTTAATATATGTATGTTGCGACACCCAATGTCTATAAAGAAGCTCATTTTAAGGGAAATGCTCAAGTTGGAGTAACAGAGCTTAATAAATGGTGACGTTTTCTCATGTGCGTGGGCATGCTCATTTGTCTGTTCTCATTTGTGTGGTTGTTAGTACTTCTGTTCACATTACAGGTAGGCACGGGAAACCCAATTATGTTGTCTTTTTTGCGTCCTCGTTCGTTTTTCTGCTCTACGCAGATGAAAATGTCTGTAAAAAGTTGTCTGTATAATGTGGTTTTAGCATAGCGGCAAGTGTACGCTACGCTAAGGACGGCGGGTACCAGGACCGGACTGCACGTGCGCGTGCGGGCACGGCGACGAGGACCTATATGCATCAAGGTGTATGCATTTTCTAGTAAGCACAGCCAGCCGTCACATGGAAGAGGCGGAGCCACAAAAACGCTCAACAAACAGTAGCTGAAACTGACCTAAAGCTAATGGAACTGCCGAAAATCCCATTTACAATGCATAAAGTGTCGTAAATATACTATATGTGCAATAAATCTGTTAATCTTCAAGTATGACAAACCATTAGAAATGAAAAGAAAACAGCACTGACGATCGGGTTGGGATGTTTGATATGCGAGAGTGAGAAACCACTAGACTACCAGACCAAGCAATTTTGAGCAACTCAATTGAGTGCCAGAAGCACGTGGATATGGCTTGAAACATGCCCCTAGATGGCGCTATGCGTCACTTGGCTGTAGATTTCCTGTATGCCGCGCAGCGCAAGAGTTGTGCGTCTGATTGCCACATGCCGCGAGTTCCACCTTTCGACAGCAAAGCCCCCTTTCAGTGCTGCGCACAAGACGCCGTTTTCAGTCAGTTTTGCTCAACGTTACTGTTTTGCTCAAGTGACCGGCGCTGCAGTGGTTGCGGTGCCGACGGAAGCGGCGGCCGCTCAGCTGATAAGCAGCCGACTATCCGCGCAGTCTCGCTGTCCTGCCCGTGCTGGCGCACGCATGCGCCGACTCCGCAATATATACCTCATATTCACCAGCGCTGCAGAGAGCAACGAGCCCAAGCCTTAAGCAACCAGCGGGCGTCCGTAGGCCGTCCACTGTATACGTCCATTCCGTCTCTAGGGACATCTGCAGGCCGTCCGTTGCAGGGCCAATGGGCATCCCATGTTCATCCGTGGGACGTCCGAAGTTGGATGTATTTCGGATGTTCAGTAAAAATTTTCAGAATCAGCTGTTTTATTATCGAGAACCGTATGTTCCTACAACCGATACTACACCGCACAAGCATTACCAGGCAGACAACCGTGACGGCACCCGGTAGGCGACCGGCACTACCACGCGTGCGCAGAGGCAAAAAAACTGGTGCGCATGCGCAGTTGTATCGGGGATCGTACCGGAACCGGTTCTCCGCTCTGCTATAACTCTGTAAGGATACATGAACACGGTAAACTTGCTTCACACGTTTAGTTGCTCTGACCTGACGACGCAACAAGCCCTGACGGACAGAGCAGCCAAGGTCGCCCCGAGCAGCTGCGGCTGCTGGCAACCCACCCCGCCAGGCCCGATTTGAATAAAGTGTTTCTCTCTCTCTCTCTCTCTCTCTCTCTCTCCACGCCGCTGCCACTCGCGGCGGCGGAATGGCGGCGGCTCCTACACGCGTGACGGGTGGCTTTCCCGCACGACTTTACAACTCAAGATGGCGGATGAACGCGCAACTCTGCTCCCAACGTCTGCTCCTCTAGGGGAGTTATCATCATCGTCATCACCAGCCTGTCTACGCCCACTGCAGGGCAAAGGCCTCTCCCATTAATCTTCAAATATCCCGGTCCTGTGCTAACTGCGACCAATTTATCCCCGCAAACTTCTTGATCTCATCTGCCCATCTAACTTTCTGCGGCGCCCTGCCCCGCTTGCCTTGAAGGGGAGCTATACACAGGAACTCTACTTGGCTGTGCTGCCTGGGGGATCGGCGAGGCGGGCCGCCCGTCCCTGCGGAACGAATGCGCACATGCCCAGTCGGGTGCCGGTACCCGCCGACCGTAGCGTAGCGTACGTTAGCCGCTATGCTGCCAGCGAACAACGTCAATGATAGCATACAAAAACATGCATGCCCTTCAGGAAGCGCAATTACCTGTGTCCAGGTGCGTAGCCAGAAATTTTGGTCGGTCGGGGGCTGAGATTGCACTTCGACCTCCTTCATATGATTTTTCAAGGGATTAAAATATGTATAATAAATACGTAACTACTAATAGATAATATGCATAATTATTAGTTGAAATTTATAACTATTAACTGATAATACATTACTATATTACTACAAAGAACACGGAAAATAAAATACTTCATAAAAAATTTATTCGCATGTTCCGAGAATTCTGGCGCCAGAATTGCTATCACTGCTCGCACTTTTCTGTTTGTCTACATAAGAAGAAATAACACAAAAGAAATGTGGAAATGTAAAACAAATAAAACATGTATGCTTAACAAATATAGAGGTAAATAACTTACATTCACCTAAGCGTAACAAAGAAATGCATGCAGCGGATATTACAAACGTGGAAAGCACAAAACACAACTTGGACGATTTATTTTAATGTCGCTTTGTCATCCAACTGTCCGGTACTGCGTTTATATATAATTTCACCAAGACTAGTCACACAAAAATACGTTAAAATGTCCAGTTGTGGTGACAAAAGCGAGAAGATTATATTTTGATCAGGGCAACAAAAGTGTCACTGGCAACAAAATGTACATTTATACAGAAAACCCGTTCTCCATTGGGCGAATTTACGTGCGAATTCACTGCTGCGGCCGCGTCGAACGACATAGCAGCAAATTAGCGGATAAATTTGCAACATGTACAGGGAGGGGGAGGGGAGTGGGGGCGAAGTCCGAAGTCGTTAGCGCACTGCTTTCCAGCGGCGGCCCTTGTTGCATAGAGGTACTGAAGCAGCCAGGCCTAAGGTTTCGCCAGTGGTTTCGCCCTCGAATCTCCCCTAACTTGTTCTGACTACTCTCCGTCGCGCTGCAGAGCGCACGCTCGCAGAACCCCCCCATGAAAGTCTGCCAGGAGGGGAACGAGCACCAAGGGAGAGTAGGTTCGCTTTCCGGACAGGATTCCTGGGGTTTTACGTATACGTAGTTGCCTTAGCTCCATACCCCCTCCCCCTTCCCTATGCCCCTACCTGTGTCATTTTGGCAAACCTCGGATGTAGCACTACGGAAGGTATCATGAATATATTAACAAAAATTTGGTTTAAATGAACGCAGAAATACTTGTCACTCCGTATGCTTCACGTTTGAAACGAGGCCGACGAATGCTCGCCGTCGATCGGGATGTTTTGTGCCGGGAAGCCATGAGTCGTAAATAATACATATTTGTAAATACATTCTGCGTTCTACGCTTCTTGCCGTGAGGCTGAAGGAATTACCACATCAGCGTGCCTTCATTTTTTGCCAGGTTTATCCTTCTTAAGTTTAGTTCGTTATCCTCGGGTGGTGATCATCAACGTCGAGTTCGACATTCTTGAATGTTGTACTACAAAGTTATTCTAGGTTGTTGTAAGAAAGTGCTCGTAACAGTTGGAGCGGATAACATTTCGGTGAATTTTAACGGCTAACCGGAGGAAAACTCGGGTTACACCTTGAACAAATGTTGGCGCGTTTAAAAAAACCGCCACAACCCAGACACAGCAGACTAGCGCATGCGCAGTGTGGCCAATCGTGGCGAACTCTCGACGTCTCATCCTCTATGTTCTGTTACGGGCTTGATTTGTGCCAGCAACGCCGCTATTCCATTCTAGTCTGCCACTTTCGTTGGGGTAGAGTGCATACATACCATAGAGTAACATAAAACTGTATGAACTTCCGTTTCGGACACGAAGCCAACGCTGGTTCTCCTCACATCGTTCCCTGGCATCTTTCACCGAATGCCTCTCTGTGCTCTACTACTTGAACGACTGGCTCGTCTGATGCATCGAGGACGAGTGCAAAGCTTCGCGTGATGTGAGCGTGCCCGTGAATGCGGTGTGCCGGGTTTGCCTGGGTGAAGGAACATCCTGGGATCTCATAAACATGTTTGGTACAGCCAGCCACGACGGCCTCCTATGCTTATCGCAGGCTCGGATGAGGACCCAGCCAAGGGGACGTCACATGAGGCCCCCAAAAGAGAGATGATGCGCCACAGGCGTGCGGGTAGACTGGAAGAAACACCAGGAGTACGCCACCACTTCTGACCTGATCACTGAGGTGTAAAAAACTTGTTTTGGCTACCAGGTTTCTGCAATTAGTTAAAAGTGACCCCGCGCAAGCTTCAGCCGACCTTTCTCTGCCAGTCATGGGACGGCGGTACACATCATCGCCTTTTCGCATGGCTCCGCGCAGGCGCGCCTGCTTGGTCTGTTTTGTGTGGTCAGTTCTCGGCTTCATTTTCGGGCTGTGGCTTCATTTCCGCTTCCTGACCTACCGCGCGGATGACGTGCCAAAACTGTCGCTCGGGCCCCTCGACAAGGGAGGCGATGCATTTCTTTTCGTGGCGGTACTGTCATCGCACAAAAACGAAGTGTTGCGTAACGCGGCGCGTGAAACGTGGGTTAAATTGGGCGCCAAAAGTAAGCAGCGCGTCGCTTACAGGTTCTTCGTGGGCTCACTGGGACTTCCGGCCCAAACTATAGCGGATCTTCTGCAGGAATCGCGCACATTTAACGACACAGTAGTGCTCGCAAACACTCCCGATTCGTATGGCCGATTGACTGAAAAGGTGTTGATGATGTTCACATGGGCGGCAGAGCACTACGACTTTCAGTACCTGCTGAAACTCGACGACGACTCCTTTGCCAGAATTGACCTCATTGCCGATGAGCTGGGGATGTTGCAACAACACAAGCCAGTACGAGAACTCTACTGGGGCTTCTTTTCCGGAAGAGCGCCAGTGTTTAAGATGGGCAAGTGGGCTGAGCCCTTCTGGTATCTTAGGGATTATTATTACCTGCCCTATGCACGTGGAGGTGGCTATGTGCTGTCATATCAGCTTGTGGTATCTATCCAGAAACATAGAACGGATCTTGAGAGGTACTTTAGTGAGGATGTCTCAGTCGGCGTTTGGCTTGCGCCGATGAACATAGAGCGGAAGCATGACAGGCGTTTTAACACCGAGTACCGTTCTCGTGGGTGCTTTAATTCGTACCTAGTCACGCACAAGCAGGACGGTTTCATGATGAACGAGATATACGGTAGTCTCGAAGAGCACGGTGTCTTGTGCGAAAGGGAAGTGCGGTCAGCGTTGTCCTACGACTACAACTGGAATGTGGCCCCGTCTAAATGCTGTGTACGGAACCTGACTGATGCAGACCTAAAACATCATTCCTTGCACCATGCTAGTAGTTCCCTGTTCCGACGGAATGGTCTGTGATACGAATTTCATGTGCACCTTCACCACATGGATTTTGTACTACTGGACTGTGAACTTAGTGTCTACGATGGTGACATTTCCAGTATTGAATGCTACAGCTCCAACTCTAGACTCGTTTTGCATACCATCGATCCGTTTGCATGGGGATCCAGGCGCTCTGTAAACTGCAAGCTCTGCAAATACTGTTGTGTCGAAACAAATTTTGGCTCGGTGACTAGCTAATTTGTGCAAAGAATTTACTTGTGCTTCACGTTTAAATGTCGTGTTCAACAGGGTTAGGACGTACACAGTTTGTCCACAAAAGTTCAAAGTGCAGCTCTGTGCATCATGTTGCTACCATTTGAGCTTCCTTGAGCTGCCATTGCTACCATTTTCTGGCAAGACATTTAGAACTGCAACTTTGTGTTAACCATGCCGAAGAGTTCAGGTAGCTGTTGGCACTAATACAAATTGCATCCTGCACTTGTACTGTGCAGCACAGTCTGTGCTATCACACATCGCTGAGTGCGAGCATTTAAAGGGACACTGGAGTGAATTAGCCAGTCTTATTTCCAGCTGCATTGTGCCATTTAAAGGGACCCTGCAACACTCTTTGAACAGTGCAAGTAAACCTGCGCGACGTTTAGATTACACTGCCAGTAATACGTGAGCCAAATATTACACGTGCACGTGAAGCGGTGAGCGCGCAAATCGCTGTGAGACGCGGCAAAACCAACCGCGCTCTCTTCAGTTCTCGTTATGCACCCCTGGCATGGCCTAAGCGACGTCATTGAGGCCATGGCTGCCCGATCGGCTGTCACTGGTAAACTTCGCGGCTAATTTCTCTTATCTCCGCCGTTGTCATTGCTGTGTACGAACCTCTTCAATGCCTGAACCTGTAGGCACAGTTTTGCCATTTCTTTTGTGTTTTGAGTGCGCGTGGAGTTTGAGTGGTGAGCTCAATACTTCCCTTTCAACGGGACCACTCGACTACAAATGTTTATTGCTTCAAAAATGCCCTACCAGCTTGAGCGCGTGCTTGCGAGCAGGCACCCATGCCTGCTTTTTTGTGGCACCAGACTGGAAATAGGCGCCTCCCTATTGCGGAGAAAAGGGGAAAACTCCTCGGCCTGTGATATATCGAAGGCTGCCGAAGAGAACGCCGCGAGCCGCCCTCCTCTCCGGGAGAGACCGCGTTGTCCGTGGTCGAGTTGAGAGGGATTGATTATGCGCGATTTCTTATCGCGCGTAGTTTCGGTGATAGTGAACGGATTTTCATAATTCTTGCAGGACGAGATTTCTTGGACAATAGACTTTTCCCCAAAATACATTCCAAGCAGTCGATGGTAACCGTTGCGGGGTACCTTTAACACATGTAATCCATTATTTGACTTAAGTGAGAGCCTAAAGACTGTTTACCTGTAATGGGCGGCAGAAAAGAGAACACCATGTATGTACCATCTGTGGAAGCCACTTCAACAACTGTGCTAACTTCGCACCGGTTTTCAATGCATTTTCATGCTATCTGAACCTCCATAAAAGTTTTCAGCTTCACCATTGTCATGGTTAACATCGGCTTTTTGATTGTTCATGTACAGGTTGTACAGATTAAACATGCTAGAAAACCGCCAGATTGAGAACTGCATGCCAGCCAGTATGTTATTGCAGCCAATGTCGTATGGTGCAAGATGAACGCCAATTTTGAACCAATTTTCTTGTTAAAAATGCGTGTAAAGCGGCCGAGAAATTAAGATCATTCTAGAGTTTAATCTTGTTAGGTAACTGATTGATTGATTGTAGGGTTTAACGCGCCGACACAACGCAGGCGATGAGGTGCGCCGTAGTGGAGGGCTCCAGATTAATTTTGACCACCTGGGGATCTTTATCGCGCGCCGAAATCTCGTACACACGGGCGTTATTGCTTTTCGCCTACATCAGAAAAGCAGCCGCCGCAGCCGGGAATCGAACCCGCGACCTCTAGCTCAGCAGCGCAACGCCTTAGCCACTGAGGTTAGGTAACTCAACATTCTTTACAGTTCACTTCAGTGTCCCTTTAAAATGTTTGTTTATGGCTGCATGTAGTCAAAAAAAAACACACGGCACCCTTTGTGACGGCCTTGCAAACAACACCGTAACATTCACACGGGTTTTGGAATGTAGGGCGACGATGCCGTAGTTACCGAAATTTTCACGGTAACCAATGTGTGGTCATTGATGACTGTTTTTATTAGGACACAATGCATGCAGGAAATGTGTGCTCAATAGCCGTTTATTGAAGGCTGGTGGGCTTAAGTGTGGTCACTGCTAATTTCGTAAAATACTGTTTTGAAGATTGTGAAATCAATGCATCTTTCTTCAGTGCCCATTCAAGGCTATAATATGTGCTGCCAGTTTTTTTTTTTTTTTTGCTGGTTAAGACAACTGTGATTGCAGGCTTTGACCTGCACTTATAACTGAACAAATTTTGTCCTTGGAGACCAGGATACAACAAATTCTGTTCTAAAACATAGTACACTTTTTTTTGCTTTCAAACTGGATATGCATACACAACTTGCCTAATGGCATTGAAAGGGACTTTTTTTTTTTTTTTTTTGAGCTGTGAACAAACTTTGTCACTACGATAAACATGGTTCCAGTAGCTACCTGGATGTGTTCCGTATGTGCTGTTCTGGTCCAATTCTGCTGTGCCACGGAGTATCTGTTGTGTTGTTAGCACTGTTGACAAACCAGTTTTTTTACCTTTGTACCACTGTAAAATGTAATATTTCAACGGTGTCTATGTACCGACATGTTTGTGGCTGTTTCTGGCTTCAATAGGGCAACTGCTTACAATCCAGTTTAACTGAACTGAAATTTTGACATTGATATGCAAGTTCATTATTGCCTTATAAATGGATCTCAATCTACTTAACCAAAAATACAACATATAGTCTAATCAGGCCAATGGCAATGACGCTTTCCTGAAAAGCATAGCATTGCCACTTCATCTACAAAGTGAATAAACAAGCCTCACTCATTATGACAAGCAGATTTGCCAACCTATTGCACAGCTCGAAACCAAACCCTCCACGTCTCTGCAATTTGTGGTGCCTTACAGCACCTCAAACCTATTCTTACCTACCGCAGAGCATAGCCTGTGGGAAAGTTGGCACGTTCAAGTGCAATCCTCACTTTTTTCAAATGGATCTTCACCCTGAAAGCGTACAACCACGATCAAAAGTTTATAAACCACAAAAGCAGCAATTTTGGGGTTATGCGTGGCATCCCATATTTTTCATTACTTCAGTAACTATACGACATCTCACATGCACGTTTGTCGGGCTGCTAACGGAAAAGAAATAAACTAAAATTTCCATTTTCTTGGTCCGTAAACTTCGATTGTTAACGGAAAAGAAATAAACTAAAATTGCCATTTTCTTGGTCCGTAAACTTCGATTGTGGCTGTACATCCAATGTGGACTGAATTTGTACCTTTCCAAGACTTCTACTTCTTCCAAGAACTTCCAACCTACTTCCAAGACTTCTTTGTTGTGCAGCATTACTCTGATGCTGTGGCTAAGTTTTGGTGTGTCCTATTAGTTTTCATGAATCTGGAAGCCACTCAGCTGACTGCTTTTATAAAACAAGGATTTCTACATGACACTGTTTCTAACTTGAAATAAATGCCATTCAGAACAAAGAAAAATGAAATCGTATGCTTGCAAAATGCTGTTTCTGACAATGTTTTGTCCCACCTATTCTTAGGGGTGCGTAAATGTTCAGAACCAAACTACATAGAGCAATCTGTGTCTGCACACTGCACGTCACCACACTCCAGTCCTTTGTGTTATATTAAGGGTCCTTGCATTACTTAGCATTCCATTACGTTTTCTTCATCATGCTATAGCTAAAATAATTCAAATAAGGTAATTTTGCATACCAATGTCTTGTTGAAAATGCTGCTCTTGACTTGTTGCACAGTTCTTAAATTACTCTCCTGCGAGTTGCCTCGTCCACCCCATCTAATTTTCAATCATTGCAAATTGTTGCCATTGTGGAGGCAACGACTTTGGGCAGCACATCCAAGTTAAAACCCGAAAGCTTTAGACTTCTGAAGCTGCGTCTGTGAAAAGCAACCAGAGCCATTGTGGGCTGCACACCAACATTCTGAGGCATTTGCACCTTTTGTGATGCACTGAATTATGTATTAAACTGTGTGTGTGCGAGTGTGTGCATGCCTGTGCAGAAAAAAAAAAAAAAATCTAGCAGAATGCAAACACCACCATCTCAAAATGAGTTCACTACCTACAAACTTTAAAGACGAATAAAATAACTTCTACTGATGACTGTGAGATCGAATAATTGGCCAAGAATTGCCATCTAGCCCTCTATCAAGTGGGCTGTGTTTGATAACACAGCAGAAAAATAGCTGAAAATTCACTGCTACTGCAAAGCATCGTTAGCATGTACCCAATCAAGCTGTAGTTAGTGGTAAATGGTTAAGTTGTATAGTGTTGAATTCAAGCATTCACCATGTTTAACCAGTTAATTCGTACCACAGTCCTGTGCAGAGTACTTTCACACACTCATACCTGCCAACCTTGAGGCTAGGATTTCGTAAAGCCCGCGGACAGCGGGGTAGGGCAGCACACATCAATTGTTTTAAGTTCAAAGGGATTACCGTTCTGTGAAAAGCGTACTAACGTTTTCACAACCATAACTGAGGACCGCCACTCTTGAAGCGTAATGAGCAACAACTCCACTGGGCAGGAGGAGCAAATTCTGACGCGTACGATTTCAAAAACACATTGTAGTAAGTACTGTGGTGGCTTCGAGCTTGCCATTGCACTGCAAAGCAACTACCACGGTCGTACCTCAGGTCATACTGCATTGGACGCGACAGCCATACAAAGAGTGACGCGAACACGGAAGTCCTAAGTGGCCCGCGAACAACGTGCTATAAACAGGCTCGCCGATGTGGTAACGAGTTCTGGATATGGATGCGTAGCCAAGGCCAAGAGGACTGTTCATTATGATAACAAGAGTACCTATTGCCCTCTCGTGCACGCGGCGCATAGTACCACAGTGTCGTTTTAACAGATTTTCCTTTTATCGAAAATTTTTTAAAATTTCAGGCAAGGTTTGTATGACTGAAAGTGGGTCAAAATTCGTACATTTTACGGAAAATTCCGAAGAGTTAGCAGGTATGCACACCCCTTGGTGCGACTTAATGTTGTACAGCCCATGCAAAACAATAATAGTTATAACTGTAGTATAACGCTAATTAAAGCTGACAGGCTGTCACGTACCAATATTTGTTTGGATTATGAAAGTAAACAGGTCTTAAGGTTAACACTGATACGAAGATCTTTACTGTCGACAAGCACGCAATGAACACACCAGACATTCGCTTGGAAACATTTACTTTTTTTTTTTTTTCCACATAAACACGCATGGAGGCTGGGCACCAACCATGCCTTTCTCCCATAGCAACAGCCTCAACATTTCCTAAGCCAGGCACAGGCATCAATTCCATCCTCTAACAAGCAGCACACCTACCTAAATACACGACACGCCCTCTAAGCGACGGGGACAGGGAACAAGAGCCAGAAACATGCACAAACTCCATTTACCTTCCGTGAAAAGAAAGAAAGCACAAAAAGGAAAAGCACATCGTTCTGGAAAGAGCTAGCTATCTCACAGCCACCTTTCCAGGCAATATCACATTTTATTTTCTTTCGAAAATAAAACTAGGAAAATAACTCCTAAACCTAGTCCTCAAGGAAAAGTGCGAGCTTAAGCACACGAGCATACCCACACTTATATATATTATAAATATTTATAACTTATGTACAAAACACTGCCACCTGTAGGAAGATGGAGCTCATGGGGCTCTTTTTTTTTTCCGTTCTTTCCTTAGCTGAACACTGGGGGAGGAGGGGGTTGGGGAGTACAGAGAGGAAGGGGAAAAAAAATGGAATGTGCAATGTAACATCTTCAGTATTCTCTAGAGGTATGCAGGAGAGCTTGGAATGACTCAGAACTGAATCCATGCGCCTTGGCTTGGAGGCTGCTGTGACAGTGTGTTGCTTGCTGGTGGTTGCCTGCATGAGCATGAGAGATTGACAGTTAGGAACGCGAACCTTCGGCAGCTCACGGAAGAAAAACTTCAGCACTTTCTTTCAAGTTTAAAGGCCAACTGCACTCAAATTTCACATCAGCCAAATTTACTTTGAACGTACAGTACGTGACACCAAACAAACTGGGACATGACTGGTAGCCCCGTGAAATGTGTTGTTAAGGGGGCCCTAAACAGGGTTCCAACGGTTACGATTTTACGTGCGCAATCGTTGGAGTACTATTCAAAGAACGTCCTGCCGCAAAAAATGATTTAAAAGCGTGCAGTATTAGCTGAGTTATCGTTCATTAAAAAGGACCTGCAATAAGGCCTGGCGCCTTTACTCTTTCACCGCGCCTCCAAAGCACTGTGGAAGCAGTGACATCACCGACCAGGCGCAAGACCACCTAGAGAAACAGGGTTGGTTAGAGATGCGGGCCGCCATTGGCTCCGCTCAGTGGTACGTCATGCTTCTTTTTTTAGCAGACTACGGCCAAGCTCCGCCTACTACATCCACTGCCGCTCAGCAGGGCCGGTCAGTGGTCGGCTTGCATTGAACTGCTCCTCGCGCCGAGCGTTTGAAGGCCAGCTAGTGGGCTTCCAAACACAACATGTTCGCTCACGACAATAATTCAAGATTGCCACCGACGACTTTAGTGGCCCGCTAGCGTTTCTGCATGCGGCGCTGTCGCGGTGAACTGGTCCCACTGAGGTAGGAGAAAAGGCTTAGCATTGCCGCAGTTATCCAGACACCGCTTTGCGAGGCCGCGCCAACGACGATCTCCCACGCAATCTTTCACTGCACTATCACCCCCTTTCACACATTTATAAACTGATTTTCAGCAATAGTCCCGCTCGGGCGGGTGGTGACAAGTTTAAGCTGCTGCGGTGTATGCCGTATCGTGCATACACTGCATAGTGGGCTCCTTGTCAACCAAGCAGGCGGATGCTTGCCGCGGTCGCGCGTGTAGCGGGCGTTTTTGCCCACAGAGACACTCCGTGTTTTTCAGCGTTATTCATACCTTGTAAACGACGCGCTATATCTACAAACTCAGCTAAGCTTGTGTAGCGGATGGTGAGGATCGACATTCGTTCATGCCACCGGTGCAGGACGAATACGCCGTGCCGCCGGTGCAGGAGCGCCGCGTGCAACCGCGTTTCTCCCAGAGCCGGGCATGCTGATTGGCTACAGCATTTAATGGGGGCCACCAATAGCGCAGCCGTACCGTCCAGTGCTTCGTGCATCACAGGCTGCGTCACAAGCAGTCTGACGCACATCAGAGCGCAACAGTGTGGCGGCGAGGAAGCGGTAGCTGAGCAAGGAAAGAAAGAAAGGATCTTTGTAGCGTGCTTGTGCGGCCCCTGCTTTATGCAGAGGTGTAATATTTGGTATACGTTGTCGTGAAGGGGTATTCTAGCGATTGCGCAATTGAAATGGCAACCTTCAGAAGCCTATTTAGGGCCCCTTTAATTAGTTAGAAATGTATAAAATAGCTCTGTCGCAGGTGATGCTGCACCTGCCAGCGGATTGCGCAAACAGCCATGGAGAGGAAGTGAAAGTAAGGCTGGCCCTGCGCTTTTCCCTACAGCCAGCCAGGAGAACCGGCCGAGCTCCGCTGGGTGCACTTCTCCTAGGGCTGAGGCGAGGGCGATGCGTTGCGCGCAGGAATGTTCTGGCCAGCCGGCGGTGTGTGGCTGCTCGCACAATGGCCGCACAATGCTATTAAGACTCCCCAGAATTTGTTCCCGTGTCTACGCACTTTAACTCCAAAAATGGCAGAAAGATGCCTGGAGTAAGCAACACAAACTTGAGTTGCTTTGGTTTTACACAAAGTAGGCGCACCACCACAGCTTTATGCAAGGCCACCACTAAAAGCTGCCACTAGTGTCTACAAGCAAAACAACAAAAGTGCACGGGAAGAAACGGCGACAAGTCAAGACAAGCCACGCGGGTGGCCGCCCTCACCCCGTGGCAGCAGGAGCAACCGGAGCACTGGCAAAGTCGCCCCAGGGGTCGACCGAGGCGGCGGCTGCTGCCGATGCCGCTGGCACTGCGCTGCCCACCAGGCCATCGCCCGACAGGGGGGGCGGCACCTCCTTCGGGGGGCTCAGGTCCAGCAGGTTGGCCACTCCCCCTCCTCCCACTGGAGCAGGCTGCTGGGGGGCAGGCGAGGGTGTTGAGGAGGCGGAGGAGTGGCCGTTGCCAGCGCCCTCGGCAGCCGCCTGCGATGTGGCAGGGCTGGAAGGGGGCGGCCGCAGGCCACTGTTGGACAGCTGCGAGGAGCAGGAGGCCGGTGGGGGCAGTTTCACCCCTCCCGGAGGGGGCGGCAGCAGGCCCAGCCCTCCCCCACTGCTGCTGGAAGACCTCGGCTTGCTCTTGCTCGAACCAGACTTCTGCGGGAGACAGGAGAGAAGGGGGCTCTGTACAGTCAGCCTGTTGTACTCTCTGGAGCACTGTGGGTACTCCAGAGCCAACAGGCACATGGCCAACACTTACTCCAATGTTCATGTTGATCTTGATGGTCTGGCCCTCCTTGAAGCTGAGGTCCAGCTGCGGGTGGCTGGGATCGCTGCCGCCCTTCTCCAGCTCCTCGCTCTTCTCGAGCCACCTGGGTCGAGGAGCAAGGTTGCCGCCGTACCTTAGTCGCGACATGCTTTCGGTAACACATACACAAAAGTACCTAGTTTTGTGGAGCAAAATGGGACTAAACGGCAGTGTTTAAAGGGACCCTGAAGCCCTTATTTTCGGGCGAACCCCCCAGGGGAACACCCCTACCCTGCACTGTTTTCTCCTAGCCAGACATTGATATTGATAAAGATTTCTTTGCAGCACACATACATAACTGCAAAAGGCTTACGAAGAAGGCTAAAATGAACAGCTCTGGGAAAAGAGATGCGAGTTCCCCTTTAGCGTTAGTAGCAAACTTGAGAACTCAGAAGGAGACTGCCCACACTAGGATTTCAAAAAGTTGGGAACTGTGTAGCCATGTGCTACATCCACTTGCAAGGGCATTTGCAGTGGCTAAGAAATGTGGTGTTGCATCATGTAGCGACACCCTCATGGGCATTTCAGCACTATTTCAAATGTCCTGACTCCGGTGAACAAAAATTTCAATTTGCGTCCTTTTTTCAAGTTTGCTCATTGCTGTCTTACAATGTCACAATGTTATGTGAAATCAGAACTCTGTAAACAAAACTTCTTTTCATGCTTTTGTGCCATGTAACTTTTTCTGGGCAACACAGTTTTGCACTTGAGCCGTCAGTAATCTCAGAGAACTTGTGCATGATGGTCGAGATCACCTACTTGAAGTGGTCCTGCAGGGCAACGTTCAGATCGAAGGAATCGCCCCGGTCGGCAAACCCAATGCCAATGAAAGCTGCCCGGCCTGCAGAGAGGAATGGCATCCAAATGTCAGTGGCAACAAACAGATAGGCAGCGTGAATTCACAGTGGGGAGCTATTGCTCGTTCTTTTCAAGCCCTTAGTTGCTTTAAAATAATCTTAAATCAGCAGCCTTTTATTGCAAGCAACCTTCTGTCCAAACTTGTGCAAGTGAAGTGGTGCGGCATTGCATATTGGCTTCTTGTTAAAATAAAATTACACTTGCGAACGTGAGGTGAGCCATTATATTGCAAAAAACAATGCATGGCAAAGCACTGTGCTTTTCATGTCGACACAGCCACTGTAAATTTTTTTTTTAATACCATAAGCTATCTTTCTTACTCATTCATTTTTGGTTTCTGATTATATTGTTTCTTTAGCATAATAAGACAAGGTGTGCGTCACTAAACAAACATTTATTTGAAGCAAAATAAAAAAAAATGAGTGTAATACACCAAATAAGAAATGCTTAGCAGATTAACACAAACATGAAAGGCGTTAAGTGGAAGAAAGAAGCAATGTTGTCAGAGGGCCTCAATCCTTGCAAGTCTGCTGTCCTGTAGAACCGATGAAGAAATGGTATTACACACAAGGCTACGCTGTCCCCAACATTTTATTTGCAACTGATGTGTTGTTTTAATTATTACTCCAAAACACGTAGGAGCCAGATGTCAGTTACACATCAGCTCCACTAGAAGAAAATGAGAGCTTCGAACCTGCCCAGTTCTTTCTTTTAGTTAGCATACCTTGTAGGAACTGCTCTTTACAGCGCAGCTAGCGAAAAGAAAAGAAAAAAAGTAAGATGCACGAACTGTAGAACGAATACGTTCTTCTGCGATCTCCATGTTGCTGGTGTTGCTTTCTAACAAGGACCAAGTATTCATGTACATTCAATATTTGATCGCCAAGCAACTTGTGCACCTGCAGTATTTATTTTTTGCAAGTGAATGCTTGATGAGCCAAGCTTGTTTTCTCGCAACCACCGATATAGCTCAAGTACTGAAGAAGACCGACGTAAGACGTACACTAATCAGTTACAGAAAGAAAAAACTGCGCAAATGGACGGGACGGATGAAGAAGGACAACAAGACAGGCGCAGTCTTGTTGTCCTGTCTTGTCTTGTTGCCCTTCATCCGTACCGTCCATTTGCGCAGTTTTTTTGCCTGTAACTATGCAACAACAACTAGCCCAACAACATGCTTTACTAAACGTACACTAATCCCACTCTAAGTACGTAAGCAGTGGAGACAAAGTACAGATTAGAGTGCACCCCTTAGGGCTGAGTCATTTAGCATAGCACTTAATAAGGAACTCTTCCGTAACGTAATTACAATGTCGTGCAAATACCAGAGTCATCCTGCAGCCTGATGACGAAGTAGCGGCTTGAATCCACCACGGCTTCAACTGCAATGCCTGGGTACTTGTCGATGGGGCACTTGGCAAACAGTTCACCTGAAATTGAGGTGGCAGCTGCGTCACACGGTTGCCGACACCCCTGAAAGCTACAGCGTAGAGTGACGCTATCAGTTGCTGGCGACCAGCTAGCAGCTACGTCGTGAGCACAGCTCTCATAATGCACACTCGTGTTTCAGGAGTTTCTTTTAACTCAAGAAAAAAAAAAAAGAAAGGATCACTTGGCTATGTAATCTGATGCTTGATGCACTGAATTACACATTGGATTTGAACATAGTGGATTGACCCCATAAGAGGCAATGGGAGGGAACAAGCTACTTTTGGCTCGATTACTGGTGTAAAGGTAATATAACGAGGAGAGAACAGTGACAAACAAACACGACCACTGAAGTCCAAGTGAAGTTTTTTAACGCCTTGGGCAGTAACATATTCCTGCTACAAGGCACTCACTGCACCCAAAATATCAACTGAAATTAAAAAAAAAATATGAAAGGAAAAGCAAAAAACAAGAGAAAACGATCACCCAGATTTATGCTTTTGGTGCACGTAAGTGATTTGTTCACCCCAGTGATGATACAGACTGTGTTCACACAAATGTGGGCTTCCTGTACTCAGTTGCCCACCCCTCTTTGCCACTCCAAGCCTGCAATTGCTGCTTAATGGCTTGCATGAGCAACTGGCCAATCAGGTCCTGCCTCTTTTCTTTTTTTTTTTCGTGACCCACCGCAGTTCGCTGCGCCTGCCTGTTTCTAATCACAACACTGCAACTTCGAAGTTGTAATGCCACCACGCAAAGTCTTGCAGACCGTATTTTCACGCATATAACACACCCCACCAGTTGAAAAATCTTGAGGGTAAGGTAAGGTAGGGGTGTGGGTAATACAGGAATGCTGCCTTGCAGTGCTGCTTCACTTCAATGCTGTAATGCATGCGTCATCACAGTGCGTCACTGCATTGTTTCCCTTGTTCTATCGGAGCCGGCCTATTGTCACAAGCAAAAAGAAAGTGAAGTGTTGCTAATCACTCTTTGACACGAAGTTATCTCATCTTTATCACAAGGTCAGAAGCTGCCGCACAACAGCAAGCATGTCAAAAAGGACTAGATAACAAGTGCTGCCCCTGACAACAAAGGAGAAAGGGAGCTCTTTACAACTTAGCAGCTATCTACAAGTATCCAGCTCGGCAGCAGTGCCTTGCCCTAGAGAAATGTAATTTTGGCTGCCACTGAAATTGTTTCTTTGGTGCCATTTGCATTCTCACTAATTTACCTAAAGTTTCTCACATTTCTCGTACAGCACTATTACCCCCCCCCACAAATCTTTCAATATCCTCAAGCTTATGCAAAAGGCATTTTACAGTGATAATCCACCAAATTTGCCTCTCCCCTAAATCCTTTCAGTGATTGTACTTTCAATGCACATAAGAGCACAAACGTTTTTACGATAGGCAATGAAAGTAACAAATCACTGCAATTCTGTTGCACCTTTCCCTTTTCCTTGGGATGCTTGATTTGATTGATTGATTGATTGTAGGGTTTAACGCGCCGACGCAACGCAGGCGATGAGGCGCGCCGTAGTGGAGGGCTCCGGATTAATTTTGACCACCTGGGGATCTTTATCGTGCGCCGAAATCTCGCACACACGGGCGTTTTTGCTTTTCGCCTCCATCAGAAAAGCGGCCGCCGCGGCCGGGAATTGAACCCGCGACCTCGTGCTCAGTTCCTTGGGATGCTACCTCTTTGCATCCATTACATGTCGAAATATTTTCAGCCACTGAGGTATCAGCATTTGCAGTTAGCTTGCGGACTACTATTAGGTGATTTGCGACCCAAAGCTCCTAGTCCTAAGATATTTACATGTTTGATGGCGTTACCAAGGCAAGGTTGTATTTAGGCCACCCTTTGCAGAGATTAGAATGTCTTTAATAGTAAGTTAGAACTGGTTTTCTATTGTAAGATCCGTATTTTTAGCATGTGTTTGATATGCTAAATATAAACGCAAAGTCTACCAAGAAACGGGAATGTCTTCACTATAACAACTAATTGGTTAACGACCATCTGGAACATGGTAATGTTTTGCAAATCTTGATTCTAACAGTCGCATGTACCATGCACACAACCAGAAAGCTGTTTGTGTGTCGAGGAATACACAAAATGTTTGCATTCCCGTCTACTAGTGAAAAATCTTGTGTCACTGCCCAAGGAGGTCACCGACAAATAAATGCATAAACTAGTTAATAAACACATCTTGAATTTGTTGGTGCATATTTCAGCCCAATTATGTGTTCCTGGAACTCAGAGAGAGTGCACTCACACTGGCTGTATTTTGGAAATATATTAGGCCATGTTGTTCTACCAATGCTAGCAGTTCATCATGCAGCAATATTTACTGCATCTATACAAGAATTCTCCTCACAAAATGTTTACCACAGCATTCAGGAAACCAACAGCACCATTTAAATTTTCTATGAATAAGGGATCGTTGATCTTTAAAAGCTTTATGTTCATAACCACGGGTAGCACTTGTTTTTTTTGTCAAACCGTCAGATAACTACCTGGAAAGGCCAGTCCAGCCTGTCTCTTCACTTGAAACAATTTCAGCTCCTGTGGCTCGCTTGTACCACCCTTCATTATGTCCAGATTTGCACAAAGAGCTTTCTAGGGCTGAACTGCTTATTCCCTCCACACTGTTTATTTCTAAGAAAAATTGGCACTTTCCACTGAACAAATCCGAGCTCAAGTAAACTTGTAAACTTTTCTTGTTGAAGCAATGTTTGCCGTTTTTGTCCCTTTAAAGCTATGCAGCATAGGCATAAAGTTTAGGAAAAAAAAAAAAAAAAGGGCAAATGTGAGTGCTCAGATGGTTGAACCCAACTAGCCACCAGCAAACGTTACAAGCTTTCACATTATCCCTGCACTGCATTGCTCTTATGCTTTTATCCAAACCACAAATGCATTACTAAAATGATCACATAGAAAAACTAAAACTTTTCTTCAATTTTTAAGAGAATTAGCCTCTGGTAACTCACTCAGCTTTACTCCAGACAAAAAAGACATTTTTTTAACAACAAACAAAGCAAGATATATTTAAAAAAAAATTGAACATTTCATGCTCAGGTGAGTGACATTATATAGACCAGTGACATCATACGGACCAACACTAAAGACATACTTATCAGTGCGTTAACTACACATAAGCATTCAAGTGATATCACCAAATGGAATTACTAGACGTCCCACTACAATCACCCAGTCATGTCTTTTGGTGGTGGCTTAGTTTGGCGACTGCCAAACTAAGCCACCACCAAAAGCCACCACCAAACTGCACAAACAAGATCCTGTGGTGTCAGAGAAATCGCCAGAGTGTGGCTGGGGAGTCACCACTGCTTCATATGTTTTCTTTAATTGAAGTTTGCTTAAAAAACCGCCACTAATGATGCCAAGTCAAAGCAGTCTTTTGAATGAACCAAACTTGCATTTTGTCTTCATATATCCTTTATCATATTTAATTGAAGTTTGCTTAAAAAACCGCCACTAATGATGCCAAGTCAAAGCAGTCTTTTGAATGAACCAAACTTGCATTTTGTCTTCATATATCCTTTATCATATATCATATACCCTGGTAAGTGCAATAAGAAATCGTTTTTTAAGCACCGCTTGGAACTAATTCTACAGCTCATTAAACTTTGGTGTTTGAAACGGGCATTTGAAATGGTTCCTTGTCACTGTTGCCATGAGCTGTAAAATTAGTTCCAAGCGGTGCATCAAAACCAAATATTTTATAGCACTCACAGGGATCATATTATTAGAAAATATAGAGATTACAGTTTTATGACTAACACTGTTTTGTCCATTGTTCCTCCAAAAATGACTGATTATCTCTAATTATCTCCATAACTAATTGAATGAAAAAGGGCACAAATGGCTGACTTGCTTCTTGTTTCAACAGAAAGATCACGTTTCAAACGTGTTTCGGTAGCTGTTTGGTGGCAAATGATGCATGGTCAAATTGGAAATAAATAATTCAGCTGGTACTCCTCTCTTGTTTCTGTTTCATTTTCCTCTAACACAGCCTAACAGAAGGTGTAGAGACTACTTGCACGATTCCCCAGCGTAGGAACTCACACAGCCAGAAAGGTAGTTTTGCTGACTGAACCAGTAACCTCAGAGTTTTGCCATTGGCTTCTGCATACAGACACAGACATTCGAAAGAAGTAGTAGCTCCCATGCTCACTCGCCATTTCTGACTG
The DNA here is from genome assembly GCF_048455015.1 of Haemaphysalis longicornis. Lineage (NCBI taxonomy): Eukaryota > Metazoa > Arthropoda > Arachnida > Ixodida > Ixodidae > Haemaphysalis > Haemaphysalis longicornis. The sequence goes on from NW_027526422.1 coordinate 26,009,329, forward strand.
CACTTGTTTGGCTATGCAAAAACCCTGCATTCAAACAAGCCAACTTTACCACCAGTTGTGGTAACGGAACCTGATGATGATATTTTAAACACAATAGCTTGCATACATTCACTTCAAATTTTCTTGTACCTGCCTCAACGTTTCTTAAAAAAAAAAAAAAAGCCTAGACAAGCTGCACCATTCCCTTTTCACAATTTATGCTTGGCGACGTCACAAATTGCAAGTTCAGTGTACCGCAAGTGTACCGTGAGCGCTACCTTTGCATTCAGGACACTGTCATCAACCGATAGAAGTCAACTTTTTTCTGCACTTTAGTGCCCCTTTAAACAAATACTTTACAACAGCTTCATTGAATGCGTAAAATTACTTGGTTATCTCTCCCTTATTCACCCTAAACTTGAATATGCCTGCACTGTATGGGATCCATTCACTGATTCCAACATTAAAATACCCGAAAGGATTCAAAAGAAAACCGTCAGATTTATTTACTCATTTTTTTTTGTTCGATTCACCTCTGACCTTATGCAAGCCAGCAATATTCCAACCCTTCAACTATGCAGGAAAAAATTCTGCCTGGATTTTCTCGTGCAACTTGTTAACAACCAATTAAACATTGACATCACACCACATCTATTCCATTTAATGACTCGACAAACGCGTCATCACCACTCTCATTCCCTCACACCTTATTTCGGAATTGATACATTTAAACTCTCTCTTCCCTCCCACAATAGCTAAATGGAATTCCCTTACAGAGCCCATGTATCATTACCAGTGATGTCTGTTGTTTTGTTTCACTGTTCATGTTCGCATTGTATTCCTTGCTTTGATTACTATGTAAATACCCCCCCTCCCCCTGCATGAACCTTCAATGGTCTGCAATATGTAAAAAATAAAAATAAAAAATACTGCAGAAACACAGCCTTAAAAACAATATAAAGGAAATGTTCCCCTGCCCCTCCCCAAGCCCCAGATGCTTTTATTTTAAGCATATTCTCATCCCTGTTAGCAAAAGGCAACTTATCCCAGCTGGTCGAACAGCAGTCAATCAAATGTTTCACAGCGAAATACAGAGCGAGTGCTCAAAAAAGTGCCCACCTGACACCTTGTCCTCCAGCTTCATTATGCATTCTTTGCCCTTCGTGACCAGCCTCATTCGCCCCTTCCATTCAGGGGCATCGAGCTTCCAGTCAGCGGCTCTGCATACAAGGAGATGCAACTCCTAAGCACCAACATCTGGTACTTCCACCATCAGCGATACGAGCGCTCAGGGTTGCAACCATTTGGCATGTCCCCAACAAACTTGGAGGGGCACTACTGGCGGTGTAACATTTTTGTTTTAAACTGAAAGATGACACCTTTCATATCTCTTCCAGCGTTTTCTTGACGACGAATGGTGATATGTTTGGTTAGAAACAAACGGCATTTCTGCCTCCCATTCTCATACAACTTTTTTGGAATGCAAATGAGCGTGCCACAAAGCGCGCCGTCTTTTATGGAGCTGGCAGACCACCAAGCAAACTATAGGCCATTGGCTAATACGCCAACAGGGACCTGCACAATGCCTGCCACCTAGAAGGGCACGTTGGAGATACCTGAACTGGTCAACAGAAAAGCTGCCGCGGCGGCCGCTTTTCTGATGGAGGGGAAAAGCAAAAACGCCCGTGTGTTCGAGATTTCGGCGCACGTTAAAGATCCCCAGGTGGTCAAAATTAATCCGGAGCCCTCCACTACGGCGCGCCTCATCGCCTGCGTTGCGTCGGCGCGTTAAACCCCACAATCAATCAATCAACAGAAAAGCTGACTATCAGCTTAGTGCCGCAGTCATTTGTGCTATTAATCTGACTTTTACATTTTTTGTCATACTATGTGCATGCTGTTGCCATAGTTGCAGAAATGAAGTCCCACCAATGTTAAAAACAGAACAAAGATTCGTGACTGCTTTTTCTACTAGCAATACCACGCACGTGAAAAAAAATGGAATCTTCAGAATTTTTTTTTTTTGTGCCAGCTATGTGCTGTCTGTAGTTTGCCGCAGTCATTTGTGCTATTAATCTGACTTTTACATTTTTTGTCATACTATGTGCATGCTGTTGCCATAGTTGCAGAAATGAAGTCCCACCAATGTTAAAAACAGAACAAAGATTCGTGACTGCTTTTTCTACTAGCAATACCACGCACGTGAAAAAAAATGGAATCTTCAGAATTTTTTTTTTTTTGTGCCAGCTATGTGCTGTCTGTAGTTCGTTCCCACGATCAAAGAATTCAACGAGTGCAATGGCACTACAAGAGTACACTATCTCATTCATTTACACAAATCACTTGACCGCACTTGTGTACAAAGGCAAAACATTGGACCAAAATAAAAACTACAACGTGGCTAGCCACTTGTGGGAGTGAGGCACCTTATTCAGTATTTCGCAGCTGAAAGTTCTTTTAGCAAACACATGTTTGGTAAAAGTTGTCAGATAAAAAAAAAAAAAGACGTAAGTGAAATAATTAGATTTCACTTACGTGTCACTTAAATATATATAAAAACGCTTAAACAAGCTCTGCCAGTCCCATTTCACCATTCACATTTTGGGGTCACAAATTTTAGGGCAGAGAAGTGTGCTGGCTGCGATACTTGCCTCCCTCATTCTGCCATTTTATTAGTTATTAGGAAACAGCTACTACAGTACGTGGTATATTTGTTTTCGTGGCAGTGTAATCTACCTATGCCAACTTTCTTCAAACATCACTGTAGATTAAATTGAATGTTTTCAGCTGTACTAGGAGCTGCATCTATTTTAAATGGGTGCTCTCATCTTTTTTTCTCCCAGGCCAAGTAAATTGTGTACGTCTGATAACAACGAACAACACGTGAAAACGTGGTTGATGGACAGCAGGCACATCCTAGGCTTCTTGCAAATGATTAGCTCAGGTAATTGTGACCCGTGGGCAATGTTGGGAGGCAGGGTACACATTTTTCTTGCATATGCAACAGGTGGAACTGGGCAAACAAGCATAACAGTTGGTACCATTTTTACAATTTTACGTTTGCGTCCATTTCGAGGGCAACGCAAAAGCACAACGACCGCGCGAAAAAAGAAAAAGAAAAACACTTCCTTTTCCAGCGGATGACGGTCCCGGCAGCAATGTCCGCTTTGTGTTCTAGCCCAAGCGCGGACGATAAAAGCGTAGACAAGACAGCCGATCTGTGAACACAACTTGGACCTTTTTGTTCTCAATTAAAAACGGTCAATTAACTGCCACCCCGTACTGCGGGTGAACGAATCAAATAAGTAGACTATTTAAGTAGGTTATTCTTTAGCGAAGCTACGTTGTAATTCGGCTTTTTAAGTTATAAGGGATGCGTTTTGTACGGTTCCTTCACAAAACAGGTTAACCTTCACATGGTTTAAATCAGAATACGAGCGCCCTGCTGCTTCTGTGCTGTCCCCTCCTCCACTTTCACCGACGATAACGAACGCTGAGCGAAGTACGGAGCATCGGAACTCCCGGAACACTACAAATGTAGTCTTCCATTGAGCAATACAGCGAGCATAAACATATAACAACGGCGCGGCCTCGGCAATAACGCCGGAGGGTGGTACCACTGCGGCAACTGAGTAGCACAAGCGTCCGGTGGGCGGATCGCGAATGTCCGCATGCTACTGGGCTGTGTCGGGCTTTTGTTCGCGAACCGTTTTAACTGCGGCGCGATTATGAGCGAGGCGAAACAAGTACGCTGCCAAAAGAAACAAACGAGCAACCGACAAACAACATTAGCCGGGACAAGGAAATACGTGCTCAAGGATTTCTCCGCTGTAAAAGAGTGCGCGAACGACATACAAGCAGATCCGACGTAATGTAGGCGGCAGTCTGCTGCGTCGGCTGCCAGCGGCATTTCGCACCCATGCAGGGTTGATTCATTTAAAACCTCGACAGTCTTGTGAGCTGCGTAAGAACTTCAAAGAAAGAAGAATGATTCCTGGCGATGTGATCAGAACCGCAAACGCAAAACATCTGCACACGCAAGAGAAAAAGACAGCACCCCCACGAGCTCGTCGCTGCTGGCATGTAAAACGCGCTCAGTGCCCGCAAAACCTTTTGCAGCATTTTACCCGAGCGCTCTGGATGTGGGACTCACCTATAGCCTCTATTCGTTGTCCTCGGAGGAATTTTGTAGACGAATATTTCGTTTTTAACGAGTAAAATGCTCTCGTAGTCTTCCATACTGTCAACGATGGCAGTGACTCCTGGCGAGAAGATCGGCGCAGCTTGTCTTGGCTCGGCTCAGTAAACTAAACCAGCTCCATAAGGTTAATTTTGTTTTGACGTTTTTTCTTCTTTACAGATGCGGGAAATTTGAGTGACTTCGAGAGAGCACGCCTTGCGACAAATGCCAGCAAATAAATACACGGGAATGGACGGCACGACGGACGAGACTGCAGATGGTGAACTGTTCAGTGTTGCGAGATAGTCATTCGTTTTCAATAAATACTTCATTGATCTATTGATTCATGAAAAAAAAAAAAAGAAAAGAATTCGTTCGTAGACGACTACCACTCATGCGGCGAGTAGAAAGTAACAAAAAAAAGCAAATTCGCACAACAACAAACTACATATATAATGTGCCTAGGGCTATTTATAGGTGCACAAACACTTCATCAGATGATTAAACAAACGCTGGCTGTGAAATCACCGCTTGATAACAAAGTTAATCTTCACCGATCTCCCGGATGAATTTATTAGTACGCCTAAGTAAGGCTTCCATGGTGTCCATTTTTGGCCGGTTACCGGTATGGTTACAGCATTTCTTTTTTGAACTTGAAGGCAAGCTTGTTGGTGCCCGCATTTGATAACTGGAAAACAGCGCAATCGGACGAGTAAACAAGAGGTGCTGACTCACAAGTGAATATTTATTGTTTGGCCACGAGGTATAAATATTGACGTTATCAACGACAGCTAGCGAACCATGAAAAGTGGCGAAAAGCAGCCACCCCATATTAAAAATCTGACATAAGCCCCACGATAATATAGAAACAGTGCAATGCACTCTGGTTGCCCCTTCGTGACCGCACACCTAGTAAATATGTAGTCCCTTCGGGGAGAATGAAATCATACGCCGACAGGGTCTAGTTTTGGGCCTGTTGGTGATGCATGAATGACATCAAAAGCGCTTAATGAAAAACAAGACGAAAACACAAGAATACACTGCGAACGCTCGTGGTGTTTCCTTTTGTTTTCGTCCTTGTCAGTCCAGTTCATGCCGGCAGACATGGTGCTCGGTCGCACAAACCCAGACTCTTCAATGCTTTCACGAGTGGTTCCATTCTCGCGTATAACCGAGCTGCGATCACAGCGTGGTGAGCCCCCGCAGTTTCAGCAATGAAGAGCCCCCCATCTGCCCCCGTCAAAATGGAAAGAGCATTTCTAGCAAAAAAACATAATTTCCAGCTTCATTTCTGACTATATTCATAGATTCTAGCTGGAATGGACAGCGTCTAATTAGAAAAATTCTTATTCTAGCTAGATACGACTATTTCCAGCTTGCAGGTTTCTTTTTCTTCCAGCTGGACTGTCAAATGCTAGCCAGAAGTAATAGCTGCCAGCCGGAACAGAATCTCAATCCATTTAAAAATGAGCTAGAAACTGAACTTCTAACTAGAAATTCTGCTTATTTCTAGCTAGAAATATTTCTAGCTGGAAGAAATTTTTGTTTTAATAATCCAGCTAGAAAAAAATATTATTTTCACGTGGGTGTTTAAATTTGTACAGACAGTCACGCTACTTCAGTCTCCCACTGAGGCACAGGCCCCTCTGCCTGATGTATCTTTCCCCACACAATAAAAAATGGTTTAACGACTGACTTGCACTCTAACATGAACCGCAACCTTCAAATTGACTGTATCTTTCTTGACTTTTCCAAAGCATTTGTCCGCGTGCCCCACTGTCGCCTAATCTCTAAATTATCTGCTCTACGACTTGACTCTTTAACATTATCCTGGATTCGAAACTTCCTTTCTTTTCGGCAATAGTTCACAGTTGTTAACAATTTTTCTTTCCCACTTTCTTCTGTCAGTTCCGGTGTGCCGCAAGGCAGCGTCCTTGGGCCCTTACTCTTCTTAATCTACATTAACGACTTACCGACCCAAATAACTTCCTGCATGCGACTTTTTGCAGATGACTGTATTATTTACCGTCCCATTTACACTACTGATGATCACTTAGCACTCCAAGCAGATCTTAACCTTCTTTGTAATTGGTGCTCCAAATGGCTCATGACATTAAACTTTACCAAGTGCGTGGTGATGTGCTTCAGCCGTAAACATGTAAATTCGGAATTTTCTTATCACTTAAACAACACTGTGCTTTCCCATACCTCTTCGTACAAGTACCTTGGTGTTCTTCTTTCAGCCGATCTTTCATGGGTCCCTCATATCACGTCTTTATGCGCCAAAGCATCACGTTCGCTGGGTTATCTACGTCGCAACTTGCGAAATTCACCTACTAACATTCGTAAACTCGCCTTTCAAACATTCATCGTGCCACAATTAGAATTCGTCTCGCCAATCTGGTCGCCTCACCAGAATTACGTAATAAATATGATAGAAATGGTACAGAATAGAGCAGCCCGGTTCATATCACGTAACTACACTATCAATTCCAGCGTAACACAAATAAAACTAGACCTGCAACTTCCTCCATTAGACAGTCGCCGTAATATTGCTGCTTTGTGCCTTTTCCACAAATATATTTTCACCCATAAACGAACCCGGCTACCACTTCAAATACCTCATTGTTTATCACGCAGATTGCATAATCAGTGCAGTTTCATGCGCATATACGGTAAAACCAATGCATTTAATTCATCCGCACTGCCTCGTGTCATCCGCCTTTTGAATGATCTGCCACCATATCTAACCCCGAAACATTTCGCCGTCAGCTACTCCTGCATTACACAATTTAATGCTGTTAAAATATTTTTGTGTAACACCCATTACCAGGATTTTCGTGTATGTTGTGTATGTGTGTGTTTTTTTTCTCTCACAAATTGTAGGCCACAAGTGTTCATGTACGGTGAAAAAGTAATCGCCTTGTTCTTGCAAAATATGTATAATGCATTTGCATTTTGTTGTTACGATGTTCCTGTCTTCAATTTATGCTTTGTATTGTTATTACGTTTTCACACGCCCCCCTTACTCCATGCCCTCCAGTAGGGCCTGTAAGGTTTCTATGAATAAATAAATAAATAAATAAATATACACCTTTACAGCAGGAAGCGAACTTGTTGCCGTGCTTTGTAACACATGCCGGCCTTCTGCGGGAGCATGTAGTTAGTCTTCTTCGGATGCTCATCACAGTCATCAGTGTCTCGGGGACAGGAAGAACAACCTTTTCGTCACTGCGACTCGACAAGGGGCCGACCAGCGAGACTTACAACAGTGTGGAGTCTCACCAGAGCACCATATTTTTCGTACCTTCGCCGATTTCCGTCAGCAGTGAAGTTGAGCTGTGGTGACTTTATCATCAAGTTTCAAGTTTATTGTACTACAATGAAATACATGTGCGTATAAATATACAGGCGATTTAAGTGGGAGTCAGAACGCACGCAGCAGTAGGGTTGCTTCACGTGTGTACGGCAGAGCGGCCGTATATGCCCCAATGGCTGTTACATCTAAGGCTAAGTGCCGGGCGCCCTGGGGCCAGAAAAATTACTCGGGTCGCATGTTTACGCATTTTGAATGCGAAAGCGTTATGGCTTCTCCTGGTAGGTTTAAGTGCCCCGAGTAATCTTACAGCGAAGCAGTTTATGACTACCGGGGTACCGCGCATTTTTGTTCTTCGTCAACAAAAACACTTCCCTATGTTTGTTCCTCCGGCTCCCTCAAGGTGGCGGTAGTCATCCACGCAGAAGCACAATCCCGAGGCTTAACGTGTTTTTGAGGCGGGAGGTGTTTTCAAGGAGGTTATACTAAGTTCTAGTATAACCTCCTTGGTGTTTTCAAGGGTGTTTTATGACACCTGAGGGGTTGTAGGCGGCTGCTTCCGAAGGAGGCGTCCGCCGAGGCAGAAATTTCAACTCTGCCGCCCGCGCACGCAGCAACAAAGCCGCACCGTCGGCGTTGTCGTCGCCGATAATTTTCACAGCAGCACGGCCCCTGTGGTGCTACGCGAGGGCCGGGATCGCTTCACGACTTCAACTTCAATATCACGAAAAAAAAAATAAATCTATCGTTGCTACGAGTTCGTATCTTTGTTCAAATTCTGCGTCACCTCAGCTTCGCTGGTCACCCACCTTCACAGACTGGAATGGCTCATGATCTTTTTTACCCTATTTATTTATTTACTATTACATAAATGCAACCAGGTTTCACTTCACGCCCCTGCTTCCCCTAAATCGGGAAAGTGTCGCGGAGCCCCCCGTTCTGTTTGCTTTTTCTATTTTGTAGCACCCCTCTTCGGTCGCCGAGCCCTGTTTTTTCTAAGTGTTTAAGGTTAACAGGTTTACTTTACTGGCGACATTACTGATCTTTAACGCTTACAATTTTGGAAGACTACACTTATTACATCAAATGAGAAAAACAGTCAATAGAGCTTGACGTTGATGTCGAGAGGAGTATAGTGATGCGTATCACGGTAATGCAGTTTTAAGAAGTGTGATAAGCAATGAAAAGCAATGTGATAGGCAACGACCATGATAGGCAATGGGATGCTTATTGCGGTCATACTTACCACGGCCATTCTTATCATGGAGGTACCGGTTCGCTCGGGTATACGAGCTATGCAGACATGCACAGGTGCGCCCCGCACGGCGCACAATCGCGTGAAGTGACATCGCGTGAAGTGAAGTGAGAAGCACAATCGCGTGAAGTGAAGTGATTGAAGATAATCTAGCCCGCGGGCTATCAGTCTCACTGCTTTCAAGAGAGACATTGAGAAATTGAAGCACGGGTCACTGATCACGCGAATAACAAAATGATGTTTCTGGTTCATTAAGGTTTTTTTTATCACAATATGCACAGTCATGACGACGATTGAAAGAGCCTCCAGTAATCTTGTGAGAGATTGTGCATATCTGAGATTCATGCAGACGTCAGTTCTGTTAATCGTGTGTGCCGTTGTGTGGATATAGAAGGTGTTCGAGATTAAGGCATGCCCATATGTTGCGCCCCGTGTTTGAATATTTTTCATCTCGATAGCATCTATGGGTCTTCTCCCAGTTTCCCCGCAATATTTCTTTATGTTGACGAGTCAGTGCTGTTCATGAGGTTATTCGTTGACAACAATAATGCGACTTCTAAGCAAGGCTTATCTGCATCTCTTCTTTCTGCAGTGCCGTACCTCTACTGCGTTATTTTAGTTTCATGATCGTGCGTCAACCAGCTCAAACTAGCACCTAAAATATGTATTTTATACATTTTCCCGTCTGCCTAAGGTCAAGATGCTCTTGAAGGCTTCTTTTTAATTTAAGAATATGTACTGTATGCGGAATTCATAGGAACCATCAGCATGCTTACACAGAAATACTTAAAATTTGTGGAATTCCCTCTTCAGCGGTAAATGAGCCATTTTCGAGAGCATGCCATTCCTAGGGTCAGTAAAACGAATTGCTTTGGAAGCCCATGCGATGTGAACATTTGTCCACATTTTTCTAGTTCAAATCTCAAGCGTTTAAAACTTCTTGAAATCTCCGTGCGTCATAATCATGTTGCGAATATGTGTTGCTGGAACCTCCGCTTTTCGTGAACCGCTGGTTGGAGAAACGTCATCGATGGTCATTGCAGGCCGCAAATATGCAAACATTTAAATGCATTTTTATTTTATAGAATCGCCCAGTGTATGCCGGTTCACTGATATAGGCTATATTGGCCGCAGTAAATGCATTAAGTCAAAAATAGCTTTTCTGCTTGGTGCGTTTCCTGCGAAAGCTGCGGTTTTGGTGCGAGGGGCCAACATAGAAGAATAAAAACGAGGGTATATAACGTATTGCGGCGCTTATTATTATATTTTTCAGCTCATGACTACTTCTGTTGATTTTGGCATTATGTTATAAGCAGAACTTGACGTCAAAACATGACTCTGGGAACAATAGCACTAAAGAATGAGCGCTTGTTTGCAGACCTATTTCTACAGATGTCGTATTCATGAATACCTGAATGCGTTATGGTGGACGCTTTATTACCTATCTGCATTGTGGTTTTGTGCCAGAAACTACTCCGATGTCAATGATATTTAAAATATTGCTTTCACGCACACTGAGAAACCGGATGACAAAGCGTTTCCGGTTGAGCGTGGTCAGCTGAACGGGTGGCTCCATCCCTCGGCGCTTCCCACGTTGCCGGAATGGGCCAGCACATTACAGTGCGCGGCGTCCTCAGAGGCTTCGGAAGTGTTTTTCAGGTGGTGGTGGTGGGGATGGGGGTAAAGACAATTACTGCTACTGCTGATTATTTAGTGGTTCTAGAAATCAAACTGCGTTTTCTTTAGGGGTTGAAATGAATAGTTTTTTTCCCACAATGTCGGCTCTGGCTTTTCCAACTGAATCTTTAACCGAACACCATTTATTCTAACTAGCAGCTTTTTACCCGCCTTAAACATCTTACGTAATGTATTTCTTAAGCTGCAGCGCAATAAAAACACACACAAGGGTAAGTAAGGGACATACGCAGCGCTGACTCCTCCCAAACATCAACGTTAGTAAGTTACATAATGTAGCAATTAAGAAATTAGGGCTTTTTGTTTGTATAGGGAAGATAAATTGTACTGTCTGCGTGCCCCTCCAAATGCACTCGCAAGTGCTCCGCGTGTGTTATAAAGGACATCATCAATAAAACCACGGGAAGGAAATTATTGTCTCCCCCTTGAATGAGGAGCAAAACTCTAATGGTAGTAATAAGTTGTAAGAAACGAGGTGAACGAAATATTAAATAACGATTACCCTTGGCAGGCTTGACGTGTGTTCTGGCGCAGTGCTCGTTTGAGCCTCTTCCTCCGGTTTTTTTTTTCATTGGGTTCTGGAGCCATGAATTGTCTAGTCATGCGAATCCTACTGGGGCATGCCCCTTCTTTTTTTTTTAAAAAAAAGGGAGTGGGAAGGGAGGGCTGGAAACCCCCCTGACCGCCTCCCCCACTCCGTAGCCCCTGCACCTTCTGCATGTTTCGTCGTTTTTGCTTCGGCGCTGTTAATGCTTATGTGTAGTTGTGAGCTAATATTGTCACGGAACTCACATATATGCGGACAATCCCCCACAGGGTCATGACCCAATTAGGACTACGATGATGACGACGACAACGAAGTTGCGGGCGCGGGCTCTCTAATGGAAGCCATGTAAATACTGTACATAGTTCATTCTACCTTTTAATACATCGCTTCATCTTCAACATGGTTCGAGTCATTTGCTCTGCCGCCACGTAACATTTGGTGGAGGTGCGGGGTACATCCCATGCTAGCCCCAGCTTTGCAAGACATCGGCGTGGACCCAGCCATCAACGTTAAGGGAGCCGCGCCGGGCAGCCCCAGCCCCGCCGTGGCCACAGCTCGACCATGTCCTCCGCCCCGTACCCCAGCCCATGAGACGCCGACGAAGACCTGCAGAGAACCGCTGTGACGAGACAAGCCGCAAATGTCGTATCCCCAGCCCTTTCGTCCAACGTGGCTCCTACAACCGCCGACGCTGTCACGCATGAAGACATCGCTGCTGAGGGGCCAGCATCCCCAAGAACATCATCGGCATCCGTGGCGGCAAGCGATTATTCCTTGTACATGCTCATCGCATTCCTCATCTGCATCACAAGTTCATCCTGCCGCGGCGTCGACCGGGATGGTCTCCCTTGACCGGGGGGTCATTTCACGGAACTCACATATACGCGGACAATCCCCCACAGGGTCATGACCTAATTAGGACTACGATGATGACGACGACAACGAAGTTGTGGGCGCGGGCTCTCTAATGAAAGCCATGTAAATACTGTACATAGTTCATTCTACCTTCTAATACATCGCTTCATCTTCAACATGGTTCGAGTCATTTGCTCTGCCGCCACGTAACAATATGTCCAGTCAAAAGAAGTCTAGGCGGACGTAATGTGTTAGCTGCACTAACATCCAAGGAAACGCGTACGCTTCTAAGCAGATTCACTTCTACCGGTTTCATTTACAACGGTTTCCGCGCCAGCCTGAACGGCGGGATACCTGATACCAGACGCGTGTGACTATTTGAAACCTCTGAAATTCGAAGTGAATAGCGGGATATTAGATTCGGTTTCGAATCGAATAGCACTGTCAGAAAATTCAAAATTTTCGAAGTGTTTCGGCGTTCGAAAACCCCAAGAGACAGTTGTTCAGTGAACTCGCATGGTCAAATTGTGCCTCGTTTAAAACTGGAAATCCCCCGATAAAACACATGCAAAGCATGTTGAGGTGAAATCATGCGAAGCAAAACTATTGTGGCATCGGATGTACCAAACTTTGGTCGCTAACGATCGGCCGGCGCAGATATGCACCGACGTTCTCCGCTTGCGGCGACAGGCTTTCCCGCACCACTCCGGTGACGTGCGGCTGAACGGCAACAGAACAGGCAGGGGTCTTCATAAGAGTTGCTGTTGGGAGAGTTGGTTCATTATTATTTTTAGGAGCGAAGTACTTTAGGGTCTCGGGCTGTCGGAGTCTCATGCCGTTGTCGTTCGTCATCGTATTCTGATGTGGTCATGTTTCTAAAACACTGAGACACTGGTTTTCCAACGCCTCGCGCTAGAACGTAACGCGCACTAAAAGAATACACCGGGACACTCGTTTCCCAATGCCTCATGCTAGAACGTTTCTTCTCCATGGGCAAAAACACGTACTAAAAGAACACACCGGGACACTCATTTTTCGTTCGCGCTTGCTTGCTTGCTTCTATATTTCGCTCCGTGCTCGCTTTATCTTAAAAGTTTGCAGTTCTCCATTTCGAACTTCACTTCTCCTCAGTCTTCGTAATTGGGATGTCGCGTATAATCAGCGCGCGCCATGTGGCAAGAGAGAGACTTACAATCTTTGAATACACTTATACACTGCATGCTTCGCCCCTCTCCAGGTTTCACGTTAGTGTATATGGCCCATTTATTCTAAAAAAAATAAAAGAGCGAAAGGAATAGGCAGGCCTAGCGCTCCTGTCTATTGTTCGAAAGTCCTGGGTTCATTTTCTGTGCTCCTTTTAAAAGAAGGAGGAAGGTGCTTTTGAGGAGCCCCTCTTATCTCTTTGGGGCTAAATCTACCCCCGCGCTTCTGTTTTCCTATCATGGTAAATTAAATCGCGCTCAAGCTGTCCTGGTCAACACTCTCTTGGGACCACTCCAGCCGGTCCTTTTGTTTTTGTTTTGGAGCATTTGTCTTTTCTGTTAGAAGAATATAGACGTCTCACGAAAATAGGCGAATAGACGTTTGGAGCAATGCATGCCTTATCTAATTAGGCCACGACCAGGGGGGGGGGGGGGGGCGGTGTGTCCATTTATTTTGACAAAAAGGGGGGGGGGGGACTTGAGCCCCTCCTGACACCCCCTTCCGAAGCCCCTGAAAATACGTTGTATTGTCTAGCTTCGTATTCCTATACGAACTCCGATCAAGCTTTCTCAACCACAATAACAGCAAAAAAAAAAAAAAAAAAAGGGGCTAAGCTTGCACTAAGTCGCGCAAGGCTTGAGCGGTAGCGAAGCTGGAGGATTTCTTTCTATAAAACATTGAAGGACGCACCACAACGCATTGCATTAGGTTTGAAATTGTTTATTTACATGTTCCGTACTCACCGCACCCGTGCTAGAAGCACTAAAAGACCAGGGAATACAGGATACCTAGATAAGACTTCTAGAAGACATATATAAATAATGCACGGGCACGATAATCCTCCACAAGCAAAGCGATACAGTCCCGCTCCGAAAGGGAGTAAGACAGGGAGATACCATCTCGCCGAAACTATTCGCAGCATGCCTGGAGGGGTTTTTAGAGAGCTTGACTGGGAAAACTTAGGACTAAGGATAAATGGGAACTACTTGACTGCAGAACACCTGCAAACAATGCCTGAGGAACTATAACCAGAAAGTATGGCCCTGGGGCTCAAAGTAAATATGAATAAATCTAAAGTAATGAGAAATAAGCATGCGAAAAACGTCATCTTCAGCTTAGGAAACGAAACGCTAGAAGAAGTAAAAGAAAACAGCTACCCCGGACAGATGCATGGTTAGCGCTGACCCCAACCACGAAAGAGAAATCAGGCGCAGAATAGGTATGAGTTGGGGAGCACTCGGCAAGCACTCCCAAATAATGAAAAGTAAGCTACCTCTGTCACTCAGAAGAAAAATGTACAACCAGTGCATACTGCCGATTATGACGTTTGGAGCAGAAACTTGACGCGCTAGAAAAACAATAAAAGCAAACTTACGTCGGCTCAACGGGCTCAATGTTAGGAGCAATACTCAGGCACAGGAAATGAGGTATCTGGAACAGAGAACAAACTGGAGTAGAAGACATCATAGTTGAAATAAATAAAAAAGAAATGGACTTGGGCTGGCCATCTGGTGAGGCGAACCGGCAACCGGTGGACAATTAGGGTAACAGAGTGTATACCATGAGATGGGTCTAGAAGAAGGGGAAGGCCAGTGATCCGTTGGAGGGATGAAATAAGGAAATCCAGTGGTAAACTGTGGACCCGAGCAGCGCAGGACAGGAGAAGGTCGAAGTTAATGGGAGAGGCCTTCGTCCTGCAGTGAACTTGAGGATGATGATGATGATGATGATGTTCCGCCGTCGCTTTTCAGTATGGTAGTAGTGGTAATCGTCATATCCATCTATATCGTCGTCTTCCTCATGCATGACTGGTGGGCCCTGATCATTTTGCCTGCGGGCTTCCACATTTCTCACAAAGTGGAACGCGTCAGTACGCGCTAGAACTGGCGGCAACCGGCTTCGCGAACTGGGCATCTGTAGCGTGAGCTGTCTTGTGCAACTATGATAGCACTTGAGGCGCGGACGCACGTGAACTGTTTTATTGGTATTTGTTTTGCGATCGCCACGCGCAAGCCGTGCGTTCCTTATAAAACGCGTGCTAACAGGCGCGGTAAACGGCAGGAGTAACTGTGACCTGGGGTTTTTTTGATGTACTGCGGGGATACGCAAGAGAATGTAGACGCTATCACCTTCTTTACCGCCTTCCCCATCTCTGACTAGACCTTGAGTCTCCCCTTCCGAATAAAGAATTATAATAATAATAATATTGATGCCGCACACATTACGGCCAGCAACAACAGCTCCGCTGTTAAAGGCGTGAACAGCGCGCCCCAGATAAACTGGTTTGCGTACAGCGCATGGACTCGACTCTCTTCTCGTCCTCGTTCTCGTCCCTAGCCTGTTTTATGTCATCATAATTAACCAACTTGCCCAGGCTAATGTCGTGTCTTTTCTAATATTTATATTAGGCATAAAATGCCCTTCTTGGAAAACATTTTTGAGCGAGGGGCACACGTGTTTCTAGTGTCACTAACCTTATTTAGTGTCACTAAGTGTGTCTTTAAAGTTCGTGCGTTGTTAGTACCGGCAAAGGGTACGCGAGCAGAGGGTTGCAAAACGGGAATGATACCGTAACGCCATTAAGGCACGCGTTTGTAAATCAGGCTAACTTTTTGTGTTTTGCGTTGCCCCATATGCCAAGCTGTTTTCCTCGAGTTGACATAAATGTTCGTGGAACTACATTTATTTTTCATAAGGCGATTTTGTTAATTATACAGCTTCTCAAAATATACTGTTATGCCCTTATTGAAGTTGAAGTCTTTAAACGAGCCCTCTAATTTTCTACAGGCCATTTACTGAAGCATGCTTGATAAACTGCAATTTTCAATGGTTGTTATTGAAAATCGCTGAATATTGCAATTTATTCGAAAATGCTAGCTTCGATGATCAATTATTCGAACAAAAATTATTATCCTCTTCGTATTCCTCCTCAAGCAAAAATCACTATTCGCACACTGGGTACGGTTGGTTCGATAAGAGAGGAGCTTACGTAAGAGTTCAATTACTGTGTGGTCGTGAAAACCTAGTGGCAATTCAAAAATTTCTTTCTGTAACCACATGTTTTGTGTCTTCTACTTTCAAGGAATGACGGAGCGGGAGCCTGGGAGCTGAAGTCACACTGCCGCGTCTGGAGTCGTCATTTTATCGAGAATAGAAGTAATCCAATCAACAGCCCAAGCTGCAAGCCCACATTTCCCCACTGGTATGAAATAAAGGCCAATGGACTGCCAATGGCGTTGAAGAATGTGACCGGTCAACCTGTCATTTTTAATGCGCACGCCAACATTGCCGTGTACTTAACGCGAGCCATATGTAATGCCTTGTCGAAGCATGTAATCGTTATAATAATGTAAACACAAGTCATTGCAAAAAAAAAGGCGTTGAAACGAAACAAAAGTAACAGAATTTGGATATTCATAGGCAAATCTGGCAACTGTTGTATCTCTCTATGCTGATGACATCTGTATCTGGGCTTCTGGCAAAAACCGGAGAAGTATACGATCAAAACTGCAGAAAGCTCTTCTTGCAATTCAAAAGTACCTTAGCACCTGCGGCTTGGTAATTTCACCCGAAAAGTGTGCCGCGGTCGCCTTTACGAGGCGGGATTTATCCCGCTATCCTCTGGTCATAAATGAAACAGAAATACCATACGTTCACAACCATAAATTACTCGGAGTTACATTAGATCGCTCACTATCTTGGGCCCCCCATATCCGTATCCTTAGAGAACGCCTGCGTTCATTTGTGCCCATTTTCCGGATGATGACAGGAAAAACATGGGGCTGCTCAGTGCCTTCACTACTACGACTTTATAAGGCACTATTCCTTGGCCGTCTGCAGTACAGCCTCCCAGCGCTGATTGGTTTGTCTAAGACAAACTTCAGAGTGATAGAGTGTGCACAGGCTCAAGTTCTGCGCATCTGCCTGGGCCTTCCAAGGTGCACATCCACGAATGGAACTCTCTGCGAAGCAAGGTGTATGTCCGCCCAGACACTCCAAGCCCAAGAGTTCCTTCGCACCAGCCTCCGTCACGTAACCCGGTGTGCTGACCATCCTCTAGCACAGGTGTCTTCCCCGCATGTACGGAGCCTCCTACCGGCCAACTTCTAACGCCCAAGCAAGCCTGCCTTTCCGCCATGGAAAGCTGCACCATGGGATATAGGCCTCACCATACCAGGTATAGGCAAGAAATCATCTCTGCCTGAGCCAGCCTTGCGATACTACACGCTGGAGCATATCAGTTCGCGTTATCTTGGCCATATTCAGGTATATACAGACGGATCCGTGAAGTCTGACTCGTCAGCCATTGGAGTTTGGATTCCGTCGGTGGGACTAACTGTGAAAGAGAAACTCAGTCACAAGACGTCGTCCACCTTCACTGAGTTAACTGCTATTAGGGCGGCACTCCTTCACATCACCAATAGTCCCTCTCGACAATGGGTGATTTTTACCGACTCGCGGCCTGCCTTGCAAGCACTGATGAAGCCATCCCACCGCTGCGGCCAACTTGTGCGTGAGCTAAACGCATTGCACACACTAGGGCTACGAGACGGGCACCGCATCTCGCTTCAATGGCTACCAGGTCATTCCGGCATCAAGGGGAACGTCATCTCTGACGCAGCGGTGAAAGAGGCGCACAATCTGCTTGTGTCTATCGGAATCCCGTATTCCAGACAAGACGGAAGTACGGCCGTGAATGCGCTTGGATGGAAACTGCAGTTATCAGCTTGGCAGGACCCTCTTAAGATACCCTTGCCTCTGCACGCCATTGACCCTCAGTGCAATTTCCAGTTTCCGCGAGGTCTGCAAAAGAAAACTGAGGGTGTCCTTCACCTACTACGCCTGAACGTTGCCTTCACTGGTAATTTTCTTTTTAAGATAGGCTGGGCGGACTCGCCATTGTGCTCTGTGTGCTCTGTGAGAGACGACGTACAGCATGTCTTGTGTTACTGCCCGAAGCATACAACTCAACGCGAAACAGCTAAAAGAACTCTAGTGCGACTGCTACGAGGACACTCTTTAGAGCTGCGTCACTTTCTTGGTCCGTGGCAAAATCACGCTGACGCGGCGCGAGGGACAAAGGCTCTCTTAACTTTTCTGTCTGACACGGGACTAACCGATGTTCTTTAAACTTGGAATCCTCAGATTTTTTCTCCTAGTGCTGTAATTTTTTTATACGTTCCGAACTGATTGTATTTTCTTCTCCCTCTTATTCATTGTTGGTGCGCACTTCTTCCCCTCTTTTTTTTTTTCACCTCACTATGTTCACTCCCATCTGAAGTAGCAAGCCCTGCCGTTTGTGGGGCTAACCTCTTCAGTATTCATTAAAGTTTTCTCTCTCTCTCTCTCTCTGTTGTCTGTTGCAAGAAAAAGAACGCGCGCAAAAATAAAAAAAGGAAATGAAGTAACGAAATCGCAAAGTTCTCCCTAACCGAACGCCTTCATGCAATTATATATATATATAAAAAAACTAAGCATGAACTGATGAAATCACTTATCTGTGTTGTGATCTCGCACCCTCACGTGATCAACTCAACCTAGGAAAAAAAGAGACGCTGTCTCGTTTGACGCGTTTAATTCCACAAAGAAAATGCAAGGTTGCTGAAATGAAGAGGCCGCGTAACACTTTTCGCGTACTAATAGACAATTCGCCGAATTCCTGCAGCTTTTTTTTTTTTTTTTCATGTTGAGCGTTTTGCTTCACTAAACGCTTGTGACAGCTGACGCAGTTTTTGTTTATGCGAGCGTAGGCGATAGAAACGTGGTAAAACGTGATCACAGCATTCTGATGTGAAACTAAAGGAAGCTCTTCAGAGAGAAAAAGACCTTGTCCTGGAGAGAGAGAGAGAGAGAGAGAGAGAGAGAGAGAGAGAGAGAGAGAGAGAGAGAGAGAGAGAGAGAGAGAGAGAGAGAGAGAGAGAGAGAATGATCTTTATCTTTAATGAAGTCGGCGATGCTAGCCGGGCTAAAATGCCTTGCTTGCTACTCCAGACGAATGTGGTGACAATGCATGATAGATATGATAGGAATGATATGTTGAAGAAGAATTTGATGTTCACGAATGCGTTCATAGCTTCTGTGGCCCGGGAAGCACGTTTGGGACATGACCACGCGGTATTTATTCTTGAAACGCATACCGGTGGGCGCTGCAAACACCCCGTATAGCCGCGAAATTAACCAATACGGCATGAAAAATTCTGTTGTGTATTTAAAACGTTCCCACAAAGGAATAATTTTGCACAGCCCCGCCGGTAGCGTAGTGTTCATCGCACCGGACGCGTATTCGCGAGGTCGTGGGTTCGGATCCAACCGGCGGGCATGTTTTTCCCAACTTTCTTTCTTTCAAGAACCAGTATCTGGTTCGATGATCATAAAAATGACCTACCACATTATCCTCTTTGCCTTCCTTGGCTTTCTTGATTGCCTACCCTTATTTTTGTGTTAATTGAATAAGTCCCTCATTTCCCATCCTGACTCGCTACATGCAAAGCGAGGATCTCTGTTGCAGTCTTGGTGCCATAGGTAGCTTAAAGAGGGTTCAACGCTGGTCGGTAGCTCTCGACATGTCGTAGACGCTCGAGTCACGGCTCGGGGGTTAATAAGAAGGACCCCTTAACCCCGAGTAGTCGGAGTGGATCTGGCTACCACCCCCAACCACAGGAAACAATCCCCTTAAAGTGGAGGGGAGCACAGCCCCACCGCTAGCTTATGGTCATCGCACCAGACGCGTGTTCTGGAGGTCATGAGTTCAGATCCCAACCGTCAGGCATGTTTCTCTCCACTTTCTTTCTTTCAAAAAACTGTTGTTTTAATTATAATAAAAATAACCTACCACATTTTCCCCTTTGCTTTCCTTGGTTTTCTTGACTTCCCACCTTGTCTCTGCCGTATGTATGTATGTATATATATATATATATATATATATATATATATATATATATATATATATATATATATATATATATATATATATATATATATATATATATATATATATATATATATATATATATATATATATATATATATAAACGCTTGGAGAAATGGCTTTACTCCTTATGCCCGATGTGAGGTACGTTTCCTTGAGACCAAGAAGTTACCATCTGAATGTCGCAAACGACAATTAAAAATCAACTCAGTTGGTTAGTCCATGGCGTGAAAAAGTGTGCCTATATATAAATCCTTACGTGTCATCCTCATTAGTGAGATCGGGAAGAATTTCGACGAAAGTTTATGTTCGGCAGTTCCTTAGGAATGTGGGTAAATTCTGCCAAGCGCTGGGCGGGTTCACCAGGGTTGACTTGCGGTGGTGCCTCACGCGATTTTTTCGGCGCACACTTATCCATGGCGTTTCTGCGCGAGGAGCCAATTTCGTGCACCGACAATACCGTACCCCAGCCTCTCCGTATTCGCCAGGTGCTTGGTTGGATTTTGCTTAGTGTTAACGCGTTGACTGAATGTGTACTTCTCTTCAAAAGCGCCACCCTAAAAATAGATGTAACCCCTAGAAAAAGAACTCCTTAGTGACGACACTCAATATTCTTCAATAGACAAGTCATTAAATTATTCACATTCTTAAAATGAGCGGACGCACGCACACACACACACACACAAACACACACACGCACACACAAACACACACACAAAACACCCACACAAACACAACACCCACACACAAACACACACTCAAAAACACACACACGCACAAACACACACGCACGCAAACAGACACAAACACACACACGCATACGTACACACACAAACACACACACAAAAACACACACGCATACGCACACACGCTAACGCACACACAAAAACACAAACACACACACACAAAACCCACACAAATACACACACGCACACACAAACACACACACAAACCCACACACACACGCAAACACACACACAAACACGTACACACAAACACACACACAAATACACACACCAACACACACACGTGCACACACGCGCACACACAAACACACACACGCATACGCACGCCACACACACACGCACACACAAACACACACACGCAAACACACACGCGAACACACACACATACACACGCAAACGCCCACAGAAACACACACACACACACACACACACACACACACACACACACACACACACACACACACACACACACACACACACACACACACACACACAGCTGTGGTAGCAATGAGCGGATAACGGTGCCACATGCAGCCTCCCTTGCGAATCACTGTTCTGCACTTTCGACAGCTTTCACGTTGAGTGGAACTGCTTTGATTTTGTTGTATTTTTTGGTGAAAATATTGTTTTCAACGCGTATTTTTATTTGATATTGTCACGAAGCCAAAGACGACGCAGTTGTCTTCAAGGAAAATAAGTTTATTGGAGTTGACTTGTGCTCCCCTAACAACTCAAAGAATACACAGGCGGCGAAACAGCAGTCAAGAAAGTGACGTACGTAGTCGAGCGTCGAGAGTCGAATCGAATTAAAGCCGCGGCGTCTGCTTTGCAGGCTTTTATCTTTAGACGCGAGTGTTTCTCGAACCGTTGATTTACACCCAGAACAAAGAATATTATTCTAGGCTGTTCACATTAGTTCGGAACGCTCTCCCTATCAGAAGAGATAACACATGCGGCATAGAAAGAAAGAATGGAACACGCCCTTCCTTGCACAGATAACACAGACCGGCGCAGCCGGTCGGTAAAAGCAAAACATAAATAAACAAACAAACCCAATGCATGGTTCGCAGCAATATCGCAAATACGAAGCCCAGATTTATTTTCAAATAGAAGAACACTGTGACTACCAATTGTGCATTGATGTTGTGTCTCAAATATGCCTAATGTTTTCTTTTTGCTCAACGATGTTGACAAGTACGAAGTACGTTTCCAGATTTAGTGGTTCGGAAACGTTTTGACTATATAAACTTATCATTCGAGAATTCTTTTAACTTTTGGCCGGATCGCTCAATCAAGGGACGTAAAGGCAAACAGACAGCAGGACACACGAAAATTTTCGTATTTAAGTAGCTCAAGAAAGACTTGTCCTTAATAAAAGAGTGGTTTCGATGACACAGAACTGTTCCTTTGTTTTCAAGTTCGCTTATAGTAGTAATGCAATAGAAGCTATCGCCCAGAATTACGTTGTCTCCCACAGAGCCGCACGCGCACGAGGATGAAGAGAGCTTAGGCATGAAAATTTTCAAAATACGTAATTTGGCTGCGGCCACAATTTGTGGGAAGGGGGCTAAAAGCTCGGAGGCGGGTTATAAAACTATATAGCGTTGCCTGCCAAGGACTAAAAAAGGAGAAGCAAAATTTTGCGGTTACTTCTAATGTTAACCCAGCATAGCTAAATAACGTCACCAGACTATATGGCTTTTCTGTTCTCCGAAACAACTCTGAAACAAATCTGAAACTACTTTCCGTGATGCAAATTAGCTTAAAATGACACTGCGATTCACGAAAGTGATTTGTAATGTCTCTGTAGGACACGAGACGAATTCATTCGTATCCAAACCCTGTTACGTCCACCTACTGCTACCCAGGGCAATATTCTGACAAATACCTCAAACGTAAGGACACGGCAGACCTAGCACATGTACTATGGGCTATAGCCTGCAGGTGGCTACAACCGCTCGCAGAATCACTCAGGCGGAGCAATGGGAGACCGTGTTGCTCAGCTGCCACCCAGCAGATCAAGTGTGGGCCATGCAGCTGGCCTAGGACGCTGCTAGAGCCCAAGTTCGCTTTGCCGAGGCCTAGGATCACCAGGTTTTCCCAATGATGTTGTTTCTCTCTGCGTGTGATTTACGGAAGAAGCCGTTGAAACAAAACGCGCTAATGACAAGAGCACAATTCCGAACGCCATGTTATCTCCAGCCGTTGCTTCCGCTTCGATAAACAGAAGGCACGAGCTATTCTAGTTACAGAATTGTTTTAGGCCGCACACATCTATACGGCACAGCGACTCCTATGGGAAATGACTTGACCTTCAAAGCGAATAATGTCAACGAGTGCTCAAAGTTGAAGTATTTTTTCTCTCGCATCTTCATTAGGCGGAGGTTGATGATGGCGATTAACAATGATACAACAGAACACGCGCGAGGAAGCCCAGACAAGCCACGAAATAACACTCATTTGTTGACAGTTTCGTGAACGCGTCACGCGGTCTGACACAAACTGCGTATCACAATCCAGACGTTCTTTATTTTCATTGCTAAAAATATGGAACGACAAGTGGAAATTTTCTCTTGATTGATGTCCCTGTTTTTTGTGCTAATTTCGATGACGCCGGATATCCATTGCCAAAAGCCAAAAGCCGTATAACCTGTACGGCTATTTTATGCCGCTGGAGAAAACGTGCGCTAGCTTTTTTCCGACTTTAAAAACCGCATGTAACCTTTTCAGCAATGTAGCGGCCGTTGAATTTTTCTAAAACCCGCAATGTGCAGCGGCCATCCAATACCGGCATCGATAAATCCTTACATGCTAGGAGGGTCCGAAGTTCGCCACCTTTTTCCACTTGCTGAGTGAGTGCCGAATCACGACTAACAACCACGCTTACTTAAAAAAACCCCGTTATGGGTCAGGAAAGCTCTACTGCTTACCGCCGTGATGGTACACTATAGGAGGAATGGGTGTCGACGTAGAAGCTAATGCACGCTGGTATTTCGGCGTTCATCTGGTCGTTTACTCTTTCAAATTAAGTTTTTACAGCGAAAATGTTTATAACGAAAGTTCCGCAGATTTTTCGCGACCGTCCAAAAATTCGGGCGGCTAAGACGCCTTGCGGCAAAGCCAACTTATCGCCGGAGCTCAGCAGAAAACAGCTGTAACTCGTTTAATCAAATTTTTTCCTAAAACAGTTACACGACAGCTAAGACAACTTTATCATTACTCTGAGTTTAATTTACTTGCAATAATTAGTTCGGAGAAGTGTAATAAACATTGCAAAATTTCCCTCTGCTCCCTTGTTCGTCTGCTCTTGTTCCCTTGTTCGTCTGTTAGCCAGGACAGAACTCTAGCGCTCCTAAGTTTTATTAAGTAATCCCAAATAAATAATCACTACCATCTAAAAATATGAGGAAAATGAATACGAGTGCATTCTCTAACCGTGTGCGCGCGTGTGTTATACAGCTTCGCTCATTAACAACCTTCACAGAGTGGAATTGTTCTTAACTTTTTCTCAAGGGTAGATATTACACTGGAAGGGAGACGGGAGTTTGGTATGTCACTATTTGATATGAATCGACATATTTCGGAGCTTCCAATGATTTTTTCTGGCAACAGAAGTGGTGAAAACAAGAGTATGTAAGAAAAAATCTCCCGCCTTTCTCTCTATTTCGTGGCAAGTGCCAATGAATAACTTCGTACTAGAATTGCAGTTATGCAACTAGGTTTTAGAACGATATAAACGAAACCGCTTTAAATACACTGCTTAAAGTCACTCCTTTGACTCATAAATCACCCAGCGGAGAAAAAAGAGAAGGGGGGAAGCTGGTTCATTGGCTGAACACAATTCCAGCTAACTAAAAGCGCAGTACTTATTAGTGGGCCACCTACGATGCCGGCGTATGTGCATCTTTCAAAAATTGCAATAATATTATGAATAGTCATAATTATCAAGTGACCCGGCCATTGGATTGTCGTGACAATGCCCGCGTGCCATCAACACGAAATACCTGAAATGCCAGAAGATGACAACCTCTACACGCCCGCCCGTGACGACATTGCCGGGCTGTAGCGAGCAGCCGCACCTACGCCATGCTCAGGGCCAGTTTTCCTGAACGATATCACGAACTTCTGCAAATTCATATCTCCTGCCAACCGGAGCAAAACAAACCCGACTTCAGAGTCAGTGACATTCACATCTCCTGCCAACTGGAGAAAAATAAACCCGACTTCAGAGTCAGTGACATTCACATCTCCTGCCAACTGGAGCAAAACAAACCCGACTTCAGAGTCAGTGACATTCACATCTTCTGCCAACTGGAGCAAAACAAACCCGACTTCAGAGTCAGTGATGCCACCTTGCTTCTCCCACTTTACTCTATTTCAAAGAACTTACTTTTTCTCATGCCGACGGCTACTGCGTAGGCTGCGGGTGATGCCGTTCTAACATATATCTACACACAAGCCCCAGACCTTACTGGGCTATGTAAGTCCTTCTGCGCCTCCGCTTGGCCCAAGGAGCGGAAGAGAGTTTCTCAAAATTCTCAGGGCTGTGGAGCATTAATGGCGGCAGAAGCATCGCGAGATGTCTAAAAGGAGAGAGGACTGCAGGGAGCAGTATAAGTTACCTTAAAAAAAAATGTCTGAAAGCACAAGAGTTCGCGTTGTCCTATCTACCGCAATTGCGAACTGAGAAAAGTCTTTTGTGGTTTCGAGTAGCGCTTAGTTTCCCTTGAATAGAAGCAGAATTATCAAACTCAAGGGTATATCCATGGCTGAAGACGATGGTATTATGATCAAGATGTAAAGAATTATGACGCTCTGGAGGAACATGTCACACACCTATAGCCATCGCTTTCTCTTTTTATGCCGAGCGGCAAAATAAATATTTCGTTAAATAGTTCTGACGAAAGTCACGCCCATAGATGTATAGATAATGCGGCATTCAGCGTTAGCCTTAGTACTACGACACAATGCGCCGACATTGCATACAGAGCGTGATACTACAATCAATCTTGCAGTTGAACGCCGCATTATACCTTCGCAGTGGTCGTCCTCATTTGAATTTCAGGATCAAGATAGCACGCTCAGTCACAACGACGTTCCCGCCGTCGCAAGACCTCCACTGCAAGCGTTGTCACTCACTTTACGCCGATATGTCACGCGAGAACTAGAAGACACAGTTGGGTATACGGCGGGCGGAGACACGAGGATTGGCGCGTCTCGTGAACAACGCCAGCAACAACAAGAATGACGACGACAACGACGATGGCGACAATGACGCAAAAAAATGTTGATGATGTCGGTGTTCGTTTACAGGAGGCAACAGCAGATCCTTCTAAAAATGTCGAGGCAAAATCAAGTTGCATCTTCTGTTGAACTTTGCGACCGCTCCCGTCACCAGTTGACCAGCCCCCTGGACAGCCCACTTCCAAAGCTCGTTCCGCTTACTCGCCAATGCCCGGAGCATCCTGGTACCTTAACCTGGTGGCTCTTATTGCATGTGGGGAGCGGACGACCCCCCTTTGACGCCTCCCTTTCTCGGCGCGTGCTGCGTCGTCTTCTCTCAGAGCCCTCTTCTGACGCTCCTCACACACTGCTGCCTCCTTTTCTTAGCGTGCGATACCGCGCTCATGCTGCCCGGCTCGCGCAGCTTCAGTTTTTCTCTGTTTCAAGCACGCGCGTTGTGAGGTACAAAAAATCTTTCCGAAGAAAACGTAGATATTAGTTTTCAGCGCTCTACATTTTTTTGTGACTTAGACAGCTTTTTAGTGTTTCCGTAGTGCAACTAGCTGCCTGTACATATATTATACACAATATTAATATATTATACAAAATATTCAGCGTAACATTGATGCTAGTTTCACTATAGCGGCCATCCTTTTCACCATGTACCTGGCCACGCAGCCTTGTCATCAATACCAGATGCCGGAAGTGCCAAGCTCCCGACCTTTATATCGCCACCTGTGACGACAGTGCCGGACCGTCGCAGCCGCGCCTACGTCACTTGATAGGGCGAGTTTTTTTTGCATGACATCATGAAATGCCATCTGCAAATCAATCTTTCCTGCCAACTATAGCAAGACAAACACTTATTTGTAGCCAGTGACGACAACCAGCTTCCCCCACTTTATTCCATTTCCTGCATTTCAGCGAACTTATTTTGTCTTATGTCAACGGCTACTGAGTATTCGCCAGGGCCGAGATCAAACGCAGTCGGCCCCTTGTGGCGGAGGGTCGTCCGCTCTCGCGTCGGCTGCTCGTTCACATTGCGCACGGCGCAAGACGCGGGCTGCACATGATTAAAAAAAAAACAAATAGGTGTAATTGTCTCACGGTAAGCAATGACATAGTTACCTCTGATCGCGGATTTTATCTAGGAACGCAGCAATGAGTGACCGTTGCGGGTTAGTACGCTACTTAATTTCCACGAAATGTCGTCACCACGCTCATCGCTTGAGCGTGAAATGTGTTAACAACATTGGTTCGACAGTTTGCACTTTTCCTACCCATGAGTGCAGTCGCCTTCCGTCTTGGGGACGTGAAAGTGTGCTTTGGTGAAGGTGGCGTGGTGCTTATTTAGAGGACAAAAGTTAACTACATGGGATGTTCAAGAGATGAACATTCGTCACACCATTGTAAAATTTAACTGTTTCCATTTACAAATAAGAAACAAACAAAAACAATTATTATTCACAGGACCCAGTCGCTATGACCTGCCCATAAATTACGGGGAAGTGTTTCCCACACGCTAAAGAGTCTTTGTCAGGGAATTCGCGACGTTCGTATTTAAAAATAAGTACGGTTTTTATGGAGTCGTTGCTGGCACTGTTCAACACATTTGATAATTTTTAATGTGTAACTTATGTATATTTTTGAGGATGTGACAAAATATTTCAGGCGGACCTGTCGGTAGAATTAAGCAGTTGTGAGTGAGTTCGCGTTTGCCCTTGCCTAGCTTAGGGTTTCATTTTCACGTATCCCATTTTTAAATCACGACAGGAATCAGCTTGCACAAAAACGTGTTTTTCTCACCATAACCGTATGCTTGAAATTGTCAGGTCTATCCCTTAAGATGGACCCAAGTTCAAAAAGTAAAGATCGCGTAATTAAACATTACCCGGCCGGTCGCGCGATTCACAAATATTTTCTACAGCATGTACGTCGTTGCACTCATGTGGGCGCGGCGTGCTTTTTTTATTCCATAGTTTTTTTTATTCTTGCCACACTGCCGGCGTTCAATACCATTTTGAAAAAAGACCAGGCATAGTTCCTGTACAATCAAAAAGGGGCTGATTAGTTTTCGAAATTGTGATGTTTATTACTTGTTGGAATACTGTTTTTTTTACCGTTACGGAACACGACGCCGAGGGTGATTTCAATTTCAAGTAATACTTGTTGCCATCGCTTGGCTTTTCGTATTACATGCGGTCTCTTCGCACGGTGACTGGGGCACCGGCAGGAACTTAAGGAAAAGCACAAAAAACTTTATTTGTTCCTTTCCCAATCAACCTCAAAAATTTAATTCGAATACAAATTCAGTCAGGTTCAGTCAGGGCCGGATTAAGGGGGTGGCTACGGGGGCTGCAGCCCTGGGCCCCCAGCTGTCAGGGGCCCCGCTCGATCATATGAAAAAAAATATATATATATATCTAGAGTGTGCTCGCTGCCCGCATTGAAAGCTGAAGTTAGGAACTTCAACCTCACATTCACACCGAAGCTAACTCGTGTGGGGGCCCTTCACGTTATGGTTGAGAACCTTCGAGTCCATTTCAATTTAATTTAGTTATTCCTATTCCTCTTCCTTGTTTTCCCGAGGTTAATGAGAAGACGTCTTGGACCAAAAGTCGTGGGTACACAGCTTGACCGGGCCTCGTAAGCCACATAAAAAAGGCCCCGAACTCGGCTCCGGTCTTTTTCGGCACGCGTTGTTTCGGTAGTTTTTTGGGTACGGGGACATCTAAGTACACCGATGTTTCGGCGCGCGCACGTTTCGGTATAAGAAAGGGCCAAGCATGCGAATAATGAAATAATGTCTGAAGAACATTGTAAATTGTTTAAGCCTGAGGGACGTTATATATAAATATTGTCAAGTTATGCACTGCCCTGCGGGCTCATACACAGTTTTTGCCAGAAATTTCAATGTGTAGCGCTTGACAAGGAAGTTCATTGCGATGACGACCCGTTCAATAAAACTAGTGGATTAGTTGAATCGCATAGGCGTGATATGGACTCGATATTTCTGGCTGAATGTCAGCGTATATATGGTTATTTAAATCTTCAAAGGTTGTGTAGGCCACTAGCGGGGTCGTTCGGCTTCAGCCCGTGCCTCTGTGCTGTAGCCTCTGCAGGCTGTCTGAGCAACAAGCGTTCAGGAAGCTACATGTCCACACGACTCCATTCGTAGCGTAATTCTCTAGGCGAGACTCCGTCTGGACGCAGAAGCCGCCGGGCCAGACCGACCCTAGCAGCTCCCTTCAAGCTGGGGAATCAGCAGGCCTAGTGCGGTGTGAAGAGCTCAGGCGTGGACGCCAAACAAAGCAACAACAACGTCTTTTTCCTCTCGGGATCACGAAAGCTGTGTCCACTTAAAAACGCATCCTGCGTGCGACTCCTTCGATGCCATCTTGAAAGCGGACCCCGCCGCGACTCGGGGACGGTAAGCTGTTTGTTCCGGTGGGCGCTTTTCGCTTTGGAATGAGCCGGTGGACGGCGCGGACCAAAGGGCGGCCCGCAGATCTGGTCCCACTTGTGCGCGGCGGCAAGAGGAGAGGAACCCCTGAAGGAGCGCGGGAAAAACAGTGGACGTGGCACACGTGTTGAGGACTCGACAACGAGAGGTCCACCCATACTCGCCTCCGTCGTAGACCCCGAATCTAGACGAGATGCTTCAGCGTGTTTCCACTGCCGGTTACGACCGAACAACGACCTGACCGATCGACAACGAACTACTAACTGCTGGAACTGTTGTGCGGCACCGACGGGAGCCACAGCGCGGGAATGAGCAGATACATTCTATACCTATTAAACTGTTGTCTGATGCCATCTCTCGTGCTCACTTGTCGCCCTCCAACCCAAAGGGGACCCTTTATTGTGTAACGGCTTACCGACTAGCAAGATTATCACAGCTGCGCAACAGGAGTTCATCACCGCTGAAAGTTCGACGGCCATGCGCAAACCCACGCACGAAACGGACCGCTCCCTAGCCCAAAAAGCGAGATTTTTCTGCTTATCGTCTTTGTGCTAATCGTGCTGTGATAGACAGGTTGCGTTACGCGACACGTCCGAGCCCCCCCCCCCCCCCCCCCCCCCCCCCTCCCCCCTCTCCTCCCCCATCAACCTCTTTCATAGGTGGTGCGTGGTCTAACCGTCGCGTGCTTTCTCGTCTGCGCGGGTAACCTACAGGATTTTGGCCCGTTAGCCGTGGCGGCCAACTGTTTGGCAGATGTCTGTGAGTGAAAGCTGCCTGCGCGGACTTTGAGCCCTCCCATATATGCAGGTGGAGAACTTTACAACAAAACTAAAACCTTACAGGCTTAATAAAATGTGCTTCTTCTAAGAAAATACTCTTCTGTACACCATGGTGTGTGCAGACCGACACGACGCTTCGATTAATTGTGAATCTGTGATGGACCGGCATTCAAACCATACCAACCTTTACGCCTGATAAAATTCGTTATATAATACCAAACATCAAGCCAAGAAATTAGTTTCCGGAAAGCGTAAAATTATGTATAAATTATCACTGATCAGAGAGCATAACATGGGCTTCGAAAATTTTCGCATACTAAAGCGGAATCATTATCATCATCATCGTCATCATAAGCATCATCATCATTAGGGCCCCAAGGATGCAGTAGCCCCGGGCCATAAAGTTTCCTAATACGGCACTGGGTTCAGTGGACAACATAGCGCAGTTATCGGGAACCCGCTGGGGTATTTTGTAACAAGAAAATTGGTTAGAACGTGTTTCCACCCCTGTAACTGGCCAAGTTCAAGGTTTTGTGATTTATTGTTGTTTAAATGTCTCTGTAAGCGACATTTTGCAAGATTGGAAACAGATATCGTTGTTCTAGGAAGCTGTTAGATTTTAGGACCACAAATGGCCAACAGCGAAGCCGTGACAAAAAATTAGTGCTCACTTTAAGGAAAGCGTCCAAGAAGCTTGGTTTATAATGCTGTTAACCTTGCTGGTAACGTTGCAAAAATATACCTAATGGTGAGATGTTGACTGTACTGGGCGCGTTAACAATTTCATTCGCAACCTCACTTGCTACGAAAGACTTAAATAACTGACACGACAGCGTTATTCATCAAACCTGCCTTCAATGTGACTAAAATTTGAGTTCACTGTAGCTGGGCGTATCAAAACCCGATTGAATGTTTGCATTTATATCTCACCCGCCGCGGTGGCTCAGTGGCTAAGGCGTTGTGCTGCTGAGCACGATGTCGCGGGTTCGATTCTCGGCCGCGGCGGCCTTTTTTCTGGTGGAGGCGAAAAAGCAAAAAACGCCCGTGTGTACGAGATTCCTTTGGAGGCGTGGTTTTTGGGATCAAAACCAGACTGTTGGGTTTTGTCCGGGGGTCGTTCGAGAGGGATCTAGTTCAGTATAGATCTTGGCTGAACAGGATGCTGCGGGCAGAGTGACAATGTAACCGTCATTCTGTCCTGATGTAAATACTTGGAGTAATGTAAATAGAGTAAATAAACCTAATAACCAGCAAGAAAGGCAGTCCTCATCCCTCACCTGCTTCAAGCATCGGACGTCGGTCATCGGAGTGAGTCGAGGTCGTTTCTCGGCTCGAGCATCAAAAGAACTTCATTATTTCGTCTTCATCATTCATCAAGAAGATGGAGAGCCGAAATCTAACTCGTACTAAATTACATTAATAGTTGTTGTTATTTTATGCATTGCTTGGTGCTATGTATATTCAGTTGTGTTATGAATTATGAAACAAAACGTATTAAATTTTTCCGTGACGACGTTAAGCATAACATGGACGCACGAGCAGGGCTTGTTTCGGAGGATTTCAGCGTTACTTGCATTTGAACCCCAAAAAATGTGTCAAAATTTTTCATCATAATTTGGTTCCACGTTTGCCTTTGTTCCGATTACTCTCAGTGTGTACCTCCCGACTGTAATTTCCCCATTCGAGTTCTTACGAGAGCGGGGGCATTGAAAAATTCCCCGCATTTCCCCGAGGGGAAGAATGTGAAAGTGCGAATGCAGGAGTTGAATTTGCGTGGTTCGGTAATGTTCGCGAAAGAGAGATCACACACACACACACACACAACTACAAAGAAAGAAAGATGCATTTATTCACAGACACCTATTTGTGTTGTCGTTGTACTTGATTGCTAGAGCGGATCTCAGCTTTGAAATTTCGTGTCAGTACACCTTTAAGCGGGTGCATTAGCCCTTCTCACGCCCGATTCCTGGCCAATCCCCCACGTGGGTATGTGCCATGCACAGACACCTATTTGTGTTGTCGTTGTACTTGATTGCTAGAGCGGATCTCAGCTTTGAAATTTCGTGTCAGTACTCCTTTAAGCGGGTGCATTAGCCCTTCTCACGCCCGATTCCTGGCCAATCCCCCACGTTGGTATGTGCCATGTCAGCGGCCAGGCAGCGCGCGCCCAGCTCCCCCCGTTGCCAAGGAAGACGAGGAGATTCCTGGCCAATCCCCCACGTGGGTATGTGCCATGTCAGCGGCCAGGCAGCGCGCGCCCATCTCCCCCCGTTGCCAAGGAAGACGAGGAGCGCGCGCACCCGCAGCTGTTGCTATGTGGACAGACGGCGGTCACGTGAATTCAGGGTCGCCTATAAAGTGCATTCGCACTTAAAATATGACCCCATTTTCATGATGTCTTGTAACACGCAACACCTACTCCACCCTATGATGGATGGGATAGTGCGCGTTTGCATATTGTGTTTTACTGGGACGCAAATACTTTAAATGTAAAAGTTCTAAATGTCAAAGCGCGCTCATTAAGCAATGCAGCGGCGTAACAAAGCTTACCCGATACACGCGTGCCGCACGTGTAGTAGGCTGATGCAGGATATGATGACAGAACAATGTTATATACCGGGAACATACATACTGGTGCGGCCGGTATTTAGTCGTGTAAGACCGCGATGCTGTCTTCACTAATGGCGGTAATAAATTTTGGATAGGCTGTGTAGCCATTGAGTAAGGTAAGTGTGTCTAGTTCGCCGTTCGAATGTAGGCAAGATGTATGATACGAAAGTTTTTCAAGTACGCTGAAGGAGGTGCAGTGTGGTAGTGGTTCATATCACCCGTACTGGTGACGACGTAATCCATGACATGTGACTGCGGGCACAACCCAGAATGCAAGAATATGGAAAGATGTTGAATTGAGTGGATTAGCCTGCACGAGAACTGTATTTAAAGGGAATATTCCATCGCTCGCCGGTGATTCTATACTGTCTGATCATCTTGAATTTATTGCTTCGTAAGCCTTGCTGATGCGAAGACCTTATTTGCCTCACGAGTCAGAAAATCCAGAGCCGTTGTTGACCGTCAACAGCAGGTGGTACCAAAAATAACCGACGGCTCAAGGACTTAAAACACGTCAAAAAAGCGAAGCTTGATGTCACATCTTTCAGGGCGGTTCATGTAAACAAAGTATATTTATGACCTTAAGAAAATTTGGTGCATAGCAAGTTTATTCCGTTTGCTATTCTTGTAGAAAGGCGAAACAATTATGGTGCCAAAGCATAAGCTTTGACCTCAGTGTAGAAAAGGGACAGACAACTGACCTTCCTCGCTAGTGCATATAAAAGCAGAAATTGTTCACAGGCAAAGTATGTAAAAAACATGATTACACTAAGGGAACGAGAACGACATTCGGTGCTTACGCTTCTGTGGGCGCATTACTTGACCTGCAAATGACACACCCAACTACACATTAGTAAAGCATACCGAAAGCGTATAGACTGAAATATTTACGCAGGCTGCTACGGTTTACTTCTTCACAGCAACGTTTCCTCCACCCCAAAAGACTTTAAAGTGCCGCTGTATTAATAGAAAGCAGAGGTGCCATAAGCTACCGCCCCACAGGGGCTTCAAAACAGAGAGAGAGAGAGAGAGAGAGAGAGAGAGAGAGAGAGAGAGAGAGAGAGAGAGAGGCAAAACGGTTATAGTGAGAATTTATGGTGTCCTTGTAGGAGTGGTCCCCTCTTCACAGGAATTCATGAGCCATCTTAGAATCAATGTTTTCCCAATAAACATGCTCTTTCCAGTTGGAATTTTCCGGGAAGATAGCCTTTCATAGTTATTTTGATTTGAACATCCGTATTATCGACTTTATTTACCATGGGCCTTATTCCCGGTTTCGCCTGGGCGCTGCTATACCGACATGACGCCGAAAACACCCTTTCCTGTTGAACAAACTTTTAGGAAGATGGTTATGACCAAGCAAAACTAAGAATAAGGCAGCAGGTTATTTGTAGATCAAATTCAGGTAATTTACTTATCGGCAGCTCTGCCTTGTTTACTCCATGGTTCAGAGAGCCCTTTACCAGCGTAACGACGAAACGCGTTACGCAGACCGGCTCTACAGTAATACATTCCATACTAGAATGTCACAATTGTGCCAGTAGCTACTGTTTTAGTTTAAATCAAGTTTTTAAGTAGTGTTTTTCTATCCTCACGTGAAGGTAAATTCAGGTTGCACTGTGGTTTAGCGTCATGATTCGCAGAATTGATCTTCGTGGCTGAAAAGCCCAATATCATCGATGGGGCTTCACGACGTTACCAGCAAGTCAAATTCTGTGTAACGCGCTCTAGGTAATTCTCTTTCGCTAGGCTAGAGAACATATACTCGGCGAATTTCAATAGTCTGTGTCTTCAGGAGCTGATGCATCACCCTGCAGCACTGTCAGGTCAGGGTCTTCTGACGCCACATCTAACTGTCCGCTGAATAGATTGCAGCCATACTGCCCAGGTTCAAATGGGAGATACAGTTCATTCTTTATCGCTCCACTTCTAGTGAATGATTATTCATTTTAATCGACAGTACAACATTTGTTGCCCTTTGAAAAGTATATGCCCCGTTTCTTCAGTTGGGTTGTAGTCAATGCTAGGGAAACTTGTATTTTAATGCCAATGTGCAACTTGCAATGTTTGAAATAAGACGGTTCAAGAATGGATAGACTTGAGCGTATTTAATATGTGAAGGAAAGCTTGACATCCACCTAAATGAAGCCATACGGCTACAAAGGAAAGCTATACAGTTTTCTCAGAAACTTCGCAGTTGAAGAAAAATTCGTCCTCGTCCTGGCCCGGTCGATTAGCGTATTTAATATTTTTGAATATTTGCACCTCCCTATTGAAAAATCCTGTTCAAAATCAAACAGGATCGTACGGGATCTGTCTAACGGCCGTACAGGTTAAAAGGGTTCAAACCAGACCCGTTTGAGAATTATACAGGATCAAACAGGCCCGGTCTGTCAATCATACAGGTCTAACCGGGCTTATTTGCCAGTATTATAATCGTTGCTCGCCTTTAAGCTGCGCAGTGTGTTGGGGGTTCGATGTCCTTCCTTATCATGACGAAGTGGTTGAACAGATACAAGGAAAGTCATCCGGCACAATCCTATCTCGTCATTTCGGCGCAAAATGCTCCAACAAGTAAAACTTTGCTACCTATTGCTTCCAGTCGGCGTCAATGTAGGTTGAAATGCAAGTGCCACCATTGCTTTTTCCGCGCCATTGTTTTGGGCACGGCGTTCACGGCAGAGACCTTTACCTCGGAAGCTCGAATCCCGCACTTTCATTTCGAGATGTTTTTTTGCCGCTTTTCAGTGACTCGAACTCTCGGCTTCTCCTGCTCTTGCTTCGCTCTATAATTGTCGCTTATGTCGCAGATGCAGAGACACATTTACATGCAGCATCTGGTCCCTGTGTCTGCGCAGAAATGTGGGTTGGACAAAAACAGGCTGCAGCCTTTTCCATGCTCTTTCCAGAATATATTGCAAAGCATGCATACACTGTATCCCTCGGCCTCCATTTTTATTAGGCACATGTGCTGTATAAACCATTGAACTACACAACAGTATTTTGCCTTAGAGTAGCCACGAAGACAAAAAAAAAAATGGCTGCGGCTTGTCTCAGCTAACCTTGGATATGCAAAGCAAAAACTTGGCTTAGTCTGGTTGAGTCTTGGTTTCTCTTGGTTAACCTTTGGTTTAGCTGTATTGCCGACCCCGTCTCAAAGCCGTTCGGTTGATGGACTGATGGACAGTGATGATGATGGACAGTGTAGAAAAATGATGGACAGTGTACTGTCGGACCTGAAATGGCAGTTCTGCTTAGTTTACCCGGATGACGTTGTCATTTTTTTCCCGGCCCTTCGACGAACATCTCGATCGCCTGCATGCCGTGTTGAACGCGATCCGTTTAGCGGGACTGTCGCTCAAACCGGAAAAATGTCACTTCGCGTTTCAACAGCTCAAGTTCCCCGGCCACGTAGTTAGTCCTGAGGGTGTCAGCCCCGACCCTGACAAGACGGCGGCGGTGTGCGCATTCCCGACGCCCGCTGACAAGCGCGCCGTGCGCCAATTTTTGAGTCTCTGCGCTTACTACCGGCGCTTCGTGGGTAACTACTCCAAGATAGCCGAGCCCTCACTCGTCTGACAAAGGACGACGTGCCATTTTTTTGGGGCGCTGAGCAGACAAAAGCTTTCTATGAGCTGAAGGCGCGCCTGCAAAGTACCCCTATTTTAGGACACTTTGACGAAGACGCCGACATTGAACTTCACACAGATGCGCGTAACGTCGGTCTGGGTGCACAGTAGCAGGATGGTGCTGAACGCGTCATTGCTTACGCAAGTAGCACGTTATCACGCGATGAGGCAAATTATTCCACGAACGAAAAGGAGTGCTTGGCCGTGATATGGGCAGTCACAAAATTCCGCCCGTACTTATACGGCAGGGCGTTTTGAGTGATCAGCGACCACCACTGTATGTGTTGGCTTGTCAACCTTAAAGATACGTCAGGACGTCAGAAGAGTTTGACGTGACGGTCGTATATAAGTCTGGAAGACGCCACACTCACGCTGATTGCCTGAGCCCCCCTGGAGCGAGTTACTGCTGACCAGGAAGACGAAACACCCTTTCTCGGAGCGTTGGGACCATCAGTCCTCGCCGAAGAACAAAAGAAGGACCCAGAACTTCCGCCGCTCATTGAGTACCTCGAAGGTCACAGCTCGAGTCCTCCACGGCTCTTCCAGCACTCGTTCTCGTCATTTTTGCTGCACAATGGAGTCCTTTACAAAAAAAGATTTGACCAGGAGCCACCCACCTTCTTCTTGTTGTGCCAACAGCGCTACGTGATGACATCCTACACGCCTCCCACGACGACCCTTCGTCGGGGCATATGGGTTTCAACCGCACACGCTTCGTAAGAAGTACTACTCGCCAAAGTTGGCTCTGACAGTCAAGC
Source organism: Haemaphysalis longicornis (assembly GCF_048455015.1). Lineage (NCBI taxonomy): Eukaryota > Metazoa > Arthropoda > Arachnida > Ixodida > Ixodidae > Haemaphysalis > Haemaphysalis longicornis. The sequence continues at coordinate 26,046,495 of NW_027526422.1, forward strand.
GCTACGTCAAAACATGCCGTGGCTGTCAACGGGGAAAGACACCGCCCACTAAACCAGCTGGTTTTCTTCAGCCTGTTGATCCACCAAGCAGGCCATTTAAGCAGGTCTGCATGGATTCTCTAGGGTAATTTCCTAAGTCATCAGCTGGGGATCGGTGGATTGTTGTCGCTACTGATTATCTTGCCCGTTATTGCGAAACCAAAGCATTGCCCAAAGGAACATCGGCTGAAATTGCCAGATTTTTCGTCCATAACATTGTGCTCCGTCACGGCGCCCCATCAGTCATCATAACCGATGGAGGCACAGCGTTCACCGCAGCAGTTACTGAAGAGGTAATGAAACTGTGTCATACCGACCATCACAAAACCACTGCATATCACCCCCAGACAAACGGGCCTACCGAAAGGCTGAACAAGACTATCGCTCACATGGTTTCGATGTACGTTGATCTTGACCCCAATAAATGGGATGACATACTGCCGTACGTGACCTTTGCAAACAATACGGTAGTTCAAGAAGCGACAAACTTTACTCCTTTCCGGTTGGTCCACGGCCGCGAAGTGACGACTATGTTGGATGCGATGCTGCTTCCGGGTGAAATCCACGAGTTTACTACAGACGCCACGGAATACGCTAGCCGCGTTGAAGCTGCCAGACAACTTGCGCAACAACGCATCCGTCACCAACAAATGACTGATGCCCGCCGCTCCAACTTACGGCACCGACAAGTAACTATCCAACCCGGTGACCAAGTCTGGGTGTGGAGCCCTGTGCGACTCCGAGAACGTTCCGAAAAACTTTTACGCCGCTACTTTGGGCCTTACAAAGTGATACGCCAAGTAAGCGCAGCGAACTATGAAGTTCTTCCCGAAGGAACACTGCGGGCACCGCGTATAGGACACTCCCTGAAGTGGTTCATGTTGCCCGGATGAAGACGTATCCCTCACGTTGACAGTGGCTTGCGAAATTTTTGCGTGTTGCGTCGTGCTGTTTTGCTTTGTGTTTTTTTACATTCTATTTAAATATGTTAAGCATCGAGACAATGCTTTGAAAAAGAGAGGGGGTATTGCCACGATGACATAGAATTAAGGAGGGGGGGGGCTCATGCTTTTAGCAAGCTGCTGCCGCTGCCAAGCGGTTGCACGGCTTTATGAGCGAGGGGCTCTGCCTGGTTGCTCTGTGTTCTTCTCTCCTGGCTTCGGCTGCTAGCTGTTCTGATCGCCGCTCTTCAACCATTAAAGCACCCCTCCATCCGGACTCGGCTTTGGGACGTGAAAATATTATAATAAAGCATTTTTATCGCTATACAGTCTTCAAAGGGTCCCTGACATTGAATAGTACTCTTTTCGAAACAGGGTTGGTTGATTGATTCCGTATTGACTGATTGTGACGCCTGACGCGCCGGCGCTACCCAGGAGATGAGGCGCTACACAGGCGCTGCACAGTAGAGGGCTCCGTATTAATTTTCACCGCATAGGGATCTTTAACGTGCGCCAAAATCTCGAAGCCACAGGCGTTCTCGCTTCTTGCCTCCATCTGAAAAGCAGCCGCCGCAACCGAGAATCGAACCCGCGTCCCCATCGATTCCATTTTGTAGGGCAAAACACGGCTTGCCATGATTAAAAATCATGTACAGGGGGGATTAAAAGAAATGCGAACAACCGAGCGCACAGCCTCCGACGCATGCCGCACCGTCTGGCTGCAAAGTCAGTAAACTGCGTGCATACGCAGTTCTTTCAGATCGTTTGAGACTGTGACCTACTGTTAGAGTAAATGCTTGATAAATACGCAACGCCGGCCATTTATTTTGAGGCGGCTTTTCACGCTGCGTCGCCACTGAACAGGATGTTCGTCGAAGGGCACCGTGCTAGCTGCAATCAGCCTGAACCCGCCGCGGTGGCTCAGTGGCTAAGGCATTGCGCTGCTGAGCACGAGGTCGCGGGTTCGATTCCCGGCCGCGGCGGCCGCTTTTCTGATGGAGGCGAAAAGCAAAAACGCCCGTGTGTGCGAGATTTCGGCGCACGTTAAAGATCCCCAGGTGGTCGAAATTAATCCGGAGCCCTCCACTACGGCGCGCCTCATCGCCTGCGTTGCGTCGGCGCGTTAAACCCTACAATCATGCCGCACGTGCCTCGTTACTCTGCGTGGTCCGCTCGAGCCACCGGAACGACTTTTGTACAATGGCTGCGTACTTCGGCCCCGCCTGTTCAAGGCCGGAGTGGTGCACTGTTACCGATGCTTTCGTCAGGGGCACATGAGCACTTCGTGCCCCTCCGCGACGTCAGAGCCACCGGCTACCTCTGAATCGGAACCACCAGCTACCCCGTCGGCCGCACCGCCAAAAGTCACGTTTCGATGCGGTCTGTGTCGTAGCGATGACCATGACATTACGGACAAGAAATGTCCTACGAAATGCAAAGCTGCGCTTGCTAAACGACGAGCGTGGCGACGCCGGTCTGAGCCCAAGGGAATCCACACGTCCAACCGCTTCGAGTGTTTGGCGGAGGATAACGAAGACGCTATGGAGGAAGCAACTGCAGAGCCTGCTGATTACACACAGCCTTCGTACCGTGATGTGCTCCGTCGCTCCAGCCGCCGACAGAATAAGCACAACAAAACTGGGAAGGCATCTCCAGTTACGGACGAGCTAGTGGAGGTGGACCAACAGTTGGCTGTGCTGCAAGCCGAGGTCACCAAGCTCAGCCAGCGCCGTGCTCGGCTAATTCGTCGGTCACAACGTCAGCAGCCAGAAAAACCAAGCCATTCCAGTCAGCCCGGTCTCTCACAACCGAGCCTGCACCAGCAAAAGCCAGTCCCTTCCATCCGCACCCAGCAAGAGCTCCTTCAGTTTGTGGTGCAGCAGCTACAGAATTTGGTGTCTGTGTTAGCAGCCCAACTTCGCTAGACCTCTTATTACTATGCCTGACCCACAATATGTAGTACAGTGGAACTGCCGGGGGCTCACAACGAAGATGGGCGAGCTTCGTGAACGTCTCCGCCTAGGCAAACTTCGAGCTTGGGCGTTCCTGCTCCAAGAGACGAACGGATTACCTCGCCTCCCCAATTTTAGAGCCTATGCTACGCCTTCCATACCTGATGGGCGCTGTGGCTCCACCACGTCTCCACCAGGCAAAGCCGCAATTTATGTGCACACGGCGTATGCACAAACTCCAATTCCATTAGAAGCATGGTGTACGGCTTGGCAGGAAGTGGTTGCGGTAAAGGTGCAACTGCCCAAGTGTGCAATAATTCTTGTATCGTGTTATGTGCGGCCTCACAGCGGACGTGCACCACGGCTACGATTAGGCTGGCTAACATCTCTGCGTCGTTCGAACGCTGGCTGTCCCATACTTGTAACTGGCGACTTCAATGCGTCCCATTGCAATTGGGGATACCCTACCTCAAGTGAACGTGGACGCATGTTACTTGAGCATTTCAACGATGCTCAATTCGCACTACTAAATGATATAGCAAGCCCTACGCGTCGATGCACTCATCCCCGGATGCCGCCCTACTCACCCGACTTAACCTGGTGGCTTGGGAGTGCAGTGGTATCTTGGCAGCGAGAGGCTGACTGCTGGGGTAGTGATCATCACCCTATCATGCTTGGCATTGCCCCGAACTCGACGCGTCGACTTCGGCGAAGCTGCACTCTAGTAAACTGGGATGAGTTCCGGTGCAACATCAATGCAACCATGACGGCCCCCAGCATAGACCCCACCACTGTGATTAAAGAAGCTCTGAGCAGTGCCAGTCGGAGGACGTGGGTAGAGGAGTCCCGGCCAAAGCCTGACCTCCGACTTTTGCAGCTGTGGGCCCAGCGCAAACAGGCTGAAGTGGCTGCCTCGCGAGATCCCTCGTGTGCGCCGGCTCGAATTCGTTTGCAACGCTTGACCGCTGCGGCCAGACGACATGAGAAGCGTCTTTCACGGCAACGATGGCTTAGCTGGTGCGAGTCACTCGGCCCTTCGTCCACCACATCGTCTATTTGGCGCACTTTTCGGGCAATGGAATCAGGCGGCCGCACTCCGGATGCAGCAGCCAGTGCGTGCCTGGCATCAGGCAAGAACCCGGACCAATTTGCCTTCGATGTGGTTCGCGCCTTGTACCCTGCATTTGACATCCTCCCGGCTAGCATCCCGTGCCCGTTTCCTCTACCGCGCCACGTCGGTGCCTCTCCGTCTGACGATGCAGTCCGTGGAATACAATCAGCTTTCACTATGGCAGAGTTCCTGGATGCGATAGACCAGGCGAAACTTCGGTCATCTCCCGGCCCAGACGGCGTTGCGTACGAGGTTTATAAAAACCTCGACGATCCGGCCCTGAGCCGTCTTCTCGACTCCATCAATGAGGTGTGGCTCTCGGGCCAAATACCAGAGTCATGGCTCCGGGCAGATATCGTCGCTATACCGAAGCCAGGCAAACCACCCGAGCATCTCCCCAATTTGCGCCCAATCGCATTAATGTGCACCTTGTGGAAACTGTTGGAGCGAATGCTGGCTACGCGACTTCAGTGGTGGATGGACACTTACCAGTGGTACCACCCGGCACAGATTGGGTTCAGACCTCGTCTGGGGACAGAAGATGGACTTGAGCACTTATCATCAATGGTGCTACTTGGCGGCCGATCTCACAAAGTGCGGACGTTGCTTGCCATGGACATTCACAAGGCATATGACAACGTCAGCCACAGCGCTATCCTGGAAGTTCTCCAAAGCCTACTTGTCCCGGAAAAGGTCCGCTCTTTCATCCGGACCTTCTTGTCTAAAAGATCATTTTCGGGTACGGATTGGTGGAACTAGTTATGGCCATTTTACGGCCGTCCGTGGAGTGCCTCAGGGGTCGGTGATTTCACCCTTCCTCTTTAATGTAGTTATGCTGCCGCTTGCCTGGCATCTTGGCTCCATATCGGACCTACACCTTCTGGTGTACGCGGACGACATTACAGTATGGACTGTCCACCCAGACCTGTCTCAGCAAGCCGCCAGCCTGCAACAAGCTTTAACGGACACACAGAAATGGTGTGAATACGCTGGACTCTCGCTTTCAGCTGAAAAGACAGCCATTCTGTCCGTGGCCAATGCTTGGGGCCGTCGTAGACTGGAGATGTCACCGATCTCGCTGCAACTCTCCGGCCAGCCTGTGCGCACTGCCACCTCGCTTCGTGTGCTGGGATTGGAGATTTCATCATCAGGGTCAGCTGCCTTGTGGCTTCGATCTGCCCGCCAACAAGCAGGTCAAATGCTACACCTTATACGACGCATTTCACAAAAGTCTGGAGGCTCCTGCTTCAAAATGGCCCGACTCTTGGTGCGGTCAATACTTCAGCCGCGACTTGTCTATCAGGCTCAATTCCAGCTAATGACCCAAGCGGAGTGGGCCCGACTTGAAGCAATTAATAGAGCTGCAATGCGGACGATCACCTGCCTCCCTCAAATAACGCCTATACCAGCTCTTCAGGCCGAAGCTCAACTTAACACCCTGGATGAGCTTGTACATCAACGCCGCTCCGCACGCCAGAACAAACTAAATTTTGTTCCGGAGGCAGCGGCGTTGGCGATCTACATGGGCCGTTCTCTACCCGCCTTACCAGCCCACCCTGTAGCTAGGCCGCCCTGGCTGTACCATCAAGTGACCGACAACCGGCCTCTCATTCGACTCCACAGTCTGTCGATGGGAAACGTAGTCGAGCAATCCGCGGGTGTGCCATTAATAGCGACTGCGAACCTGCCCCAGGTTGTAGAGGCATTTGTGGATGCTGGGGCCCAAGACGGCGTTTTAACTACAGCGATCGTATGCCCCTCTCATCCAGAAGCAAACCAAAACTGCGCATATGAAACACTCCGCACCTGGCCTTCTATGCTGGCGGAGCTTACAGCCATCCGGGACGGACTGCAAGCTCTCCTACCGGCACTTCTTGAAGCTCCTGGAAGTTTTACGGCACACATTTACACGGACTCAACGGCGGCCATACGGGATTTGCGACGTGTAGCCTCCAACTCGTCTGTCTCAAGAGACATTCATGACCTGCTGGACACGTGGCCCTGCCCTCTCCGACTGTCGTGGATACGGCGTAATACTATCACCGCTCATATTGCGGCGGATAGTTTCTGTCACGTTACGTCGGTTCCACGGCCCCTGCCCTTGCTGACAACTGACCCACATGACCAACTTGTCCAACTAAAGGAAGATCTGCGTCGCGCCACACGTGCTCTCATCCCACCGTGTGGAACAGACCTTCCCAGTGGGCTCGCTCGCTGGGAGGAGGTCCTGCTGCGTAGACTACGAGTTGGGGTGGCCCTCTCTCCTGCGGTAACCCGGGCGTGGCCACCGCGATACCATGCCCCGTTTTCCACGACCTGCCCCTTTTGTACGGCTCCTGCCGAAGAAGCCGACACCAACCACCTGCTATGGACGTGCCCTTCACTGAGTGCAGCGAGATCCCGGCACCTTCGCGGCACAGGCCTGCATCCGGGGAGACCCCCCGATCTTCAGCGATGGCTGTGGGGGCCCCACCATCGCTGTCTTCTGGACTTCATCCGGGAAACGGGTGCAAACTTGTACCTGTAGGAACTTATGCCAAAGGGCATACTGTCGCAATTAAAAAAAAATCAATCAGCAATCAGCCTGCTGTGCGCTGGGCTCCAGAATGTAGTAGATAACAGGATGCTCAGTGGCGAGAGGCCACAAAAAGACTCCGAAAAAATGAATGACCTGCGTCGCTTCTTTATCAAGCACTTCCCCTAACAATAGGCCTCACTCTCAAACGGTCTGTATAAACTACGCATGCGCGCAGTTTACTGAAAGAGCATCCAGACGGTGTGGCATGCGTCGGAGGCTGTGCGCTCCGTTGTTCGCATTTCTTTTAATCCCTCCTGTACCACGAGTCCTGAATGATCTATGCTCTAAAGAAATCAATTTACATAGTGTGCATTACACCTTCTCAACGGGAACTTTAAGGTCTCAACAGTCTTTCGTAAACTTTTTTTTCGCAGTCTTGAGCATTATTTTCTTTACCAGACTGCTATTGTTACTTGCTGTCAGTGTGATGTAATTGTATATTTTTATACATTTGAATTTCGCTTTCTTTCAATTGATAAATATTTGAAAAGAAAACTTTGTGTTGCACTACGAGAGGTCTGTGCCATCACCTTTTCGCTGCAGAGGGTAAAAGAAACATCAACAATGCCTTCCCTTCATTTCTTTTTTTTTTGCGAGAGTTTGCCTTACGGCATAACAGCTATATGTACAACATAACATTTGTTTCACGCAGAAACGTCAGCAGATGGCTAAGATAAAAGTCTTCTCGGCTTCTCGGCCTTTTAGTAAGGCTTCTCGGCCTTTTGGCTAAGATCAAAGTAAGTATAGTAAGTGTAGTAAGCTGTAGTACCTGACCCCTGGGGGCTCCTCTGAGAGCTCCTGTCCCTCCTGGACGCCTTCAACCCCTGAAACCCGGACCTGCTGCCTTCGGACCTGCTGCGCTGCTGACCAGCCGCCATCTTGAAGGCGCCGGCCGCCTGGATCGCCACGGTATAGTATATTCTAGGCACTATAGCCACGGATCGTCGCCCGGATTGCCTTGCCTGCCTCTCGGATTCATGCTGCCTGGAGGACCTGCTGCTGTTGCATCGGTTTTCTATTTTGAAGGGTCGTGCAGCCGCATGCCTGCATGTTTGTTTTTAACTGTTGCTATGCTGTAGTTGTGCATTCTAAAGTGTAGTTATGCAGCATGCCTGCCTGCATGGCACTCCCTGGCGCTTCGGCAATGTTCAGAGTGTAGTTTCGCACACGCACTTTGAAGAGATTGTCGTTTTGTGCCGAACTTCGCACCGCTTCTGCCCCGGACACCCGCTGACCCTCAGCGCTGCTCGGACCAGCTGCTTGCCTGCTGCCCGGACCCTCTCGGCTGCCCCGCTGGCTCTCGGATGCCTCCCGAACCCCTGCTGCTGCATGAGCCTGCTTCTTTGGAGCATTGTGCTACTGCATGCTTGCTCGTCTCTCATCTTCTTGCTATAGTTCTGCCCTGTGTTTTTCCGCATAATGGCTCATTTCGCTAACAAAACCGCCCTGCTCCTGCTTGACTAAACTCATCTGTAACAATGTAAACAAACCGCCATCTCCTCGCTTTTTCTGCTTTCTCCTACCCATCTTCTCTTCTTTCTTTCGCTTCCCCCCAGCACTAACAATGCACAAACCGCCCTAACAAGGCCCTGCCCACACGTAGGATGGTGTTTACAAAAAACACACCCCTACACGCTTGCTTCCTGCTTAACCTCGCATTGACTTCCTTGCTTTCTTGTTTCTCTTTCCGTTTGCAGGGGCAGAATGACCAGGCCCAGCGCAACCTGATGCACCACCACAATGGCAAACGACAGGGCTCCAGTAGCCAGGCGGCGCAACAGCGGAATCCCGGTGCCCACACCGCGGACACCTGAACCCCCCCCCCTTCCCCTCTCCACCACCAGATAAGGGGCACCAACCTCGCAGAGATGGAGACTCACTGTTTGTCTTTTTTCCAGCCCCCATGTCTTCAGGTGCACAGACATGGGCTGCACGTCAGCCTACACTGCTGCTGCCTGGACGAACAAGCACCAGTCGCTCGAAGGCACCTCGAAGGAGACCACGGCATGCGAATTCGCCGTACGGTCCACCTCTGTGCCCTGTGTGGGGACACGCTAGGCGCCAGGCCAACAACGCACTTCCCATTGGCAATGCAAAGGCCTGGCCAATGGGAAGGCCACTGCAGCCCCTCCCAGCAACGGTACCAGTGCACTGAATGCAGGCTGTCCCTAGTAACGTTGGGCTGTCCTTCCCTTCCATGAAGGGCCTGCACAACCACGTACAGTGGCACAGAAAAGAGGACGCCAAGCGACTGCGTGCAGCCAGCTCCCGGCCAAACACCGCCCCAGGAGATGAGGAGGGGGAGAATGAGGAGCAGCCGCCAACACAAGCCACTCCGGCAACAGGCGGCGCTGCGACCCGGCACAACGAGGGACCTTAGCACAACGCCCAAGCTTTCAGCAGCCCAGAACGTGGCAATGGGGAGGAGAGCCAACAGCCCACCCCCCGTCTAACAAACACCCCTCTCCCGCAGGCCAGCGGGCACTCTACTCCTAGCCAGTCGGACCAGTCTGCCACACCCTCACGCCTGTTCTCGCAGTATGGCCCCAGCCAGGAAGGGAGTCCGCAGGCTGACGACGGTGCACTAATCGATGACAGCTCTGTGCTGGGAGAGCACACGAAAAAGCTGCAGCGCGTGCGAAAACTTGCTCCGAATGCAGAGGCCTGGGACCAGTTCCTGGAGATCCTCAATGACGCAATGACCGCAGCGGCAAGCACAGTCAAGCTGCCCACAACCACAGGGGAGGGAAGACCCCGGCGCTGCCGCCAATGTCCAGCAGATCCAGACGCTGTACCGTCGCAACCGCCGCCGTGCAGTCCGCCTCATCGCATGGGCCCCTCCCAGATGTGTCCCATCCCACCAGAGGAGTTTCAGGCGCACTTTTCCACAGTGTGGGGGCCCAAAGAAGCAGACACAACGCTGCTAACACAGCATCTGCCTGCCCCCGGGGAGATGCACCTGACCCTACTCACTGCAACTGAAGTAGCGGAAAAAAATTTCCCCGCATTTCCCCGAGGGGAAGAATGTGAAAGTGCGAATGCAGGAGTTGAATTTGCGCGGTTCGGTAATGTTCGCGAAAGAGAGATCACACACACACACACAACTACAAAGAAAGAAAGATGCATTTATTCACAGACACCTATTTGTGTTGTCGTTGTACTTGATTGCTAGAGCGGATCTCAGCTTTGAAATTTTGTGTCAGTACTCCTTTAAGCGGGTGCATTAGCCCTTCTCACGCCCGATTCTTGGCCAATCGCCCTAAGTGGGTATGTGCTAAAGAAATTAGGAACTCTTCTTGGCCAATCGCCCTAAGTGGGTATGTGGTGCGGACGGACGGACGGCGGTGGACGCGTGATTCAGATTACTTGGCCAATCGCCCTAAGTGGGTATGTGCTAAAGAAATTAGGAACTCTTCTTGGCCAATCGCCCTAAGTGGGTATGTGGTGCGGACGGACGGACGGCGGTGGACGCGTGATTCAGGGTCGCTTAAGAAGTGCATTCGCACTTAAAACTCCTCCGCTGTGACAACACTGCCCCCGGTAGCGACCGACTTACCTACCACCATTGGAAGTCCGTCGACCCCGAAGGTTGCTTCCTTGCAGCACTCTTCAATGTCTGCTTGCAGCACCGCCGGGTTCCTGACTCCCGGAAGGCGTCCCGCACGGTACTCATCCACAAGAAAGGCGAGAAGAGCGATCCCACAAACTGGCGCCCCATCTCCCTTGGGAACACGATTGCAAAAACTGTCCGTCGGATGCCTTGCGTCCCAGCTTCAGGGGTGGTTGTGCGGCCATGGGGTACTGTCGCAATGCCAAAAGGGCTTCATGCCACACGATGGAGTGTTCAAAACAAACTTTGTGCTGCAGGAGCGCCTGGCCGCAGCGCGCACAGAGAGGGGGGAGGGACCCTCTGCGTGGCGTTCCTCGACTATGCAAACGCCTTTGGGTCCGTGGCCCACAATGCCCTCGTTGAAGCGGTTCGAGGTGCGGAGGCTGGAGATTCCTTCACCAGTATTGTGCAGGATTTGTACGAGGGCAACTCCACCGCCATCATAAGCGAAGGAGGAATGACGGAGCCGGTCAGCATCAAGGCAGCAATTCGTCAAGGCTGCCCACTAAGCGGCCTCCTGTTCAACATTGTGCTGGACCCAGTGATCCGGGCGGTTCAAGGAGGAGAGCACCAGCACAAAATCCTCGCGTATGAGGATGACCTGACCCCAATAGGCAGCAGCCCAGCAGAGCTACAAACACGCATCAACGTGGTAGCGGCACTGTCCTCAAAATTGGGGCTAGAGCTGAACCACAGAAAATGTCGAACGCTCCATTTGTCTGGGCAGACTCCCGTGGGAACCAGGCCCACCACGTTCAAAGTCGGCGCGGCAGAGATTCCCCACATCGGCGACTTCGAGAGCCACGAATTCCTTGGCCACCCTGTGGGCCACAGAGTCCTGCCCGACACAGCCTGCGTAGACGACGCAATCGCCCTAGGAAAGCGCCTCCTGTCATCAATGCTGGCCCCCTGGCAGAGGCTGGACGCCATCAAGACATTTCTATACCCGGCACTGAACTTCGCCTCGCGAGTCGGGGCTGTGGGCAAGGAGGAGCGGCGCCGCCTCGATGACACTCTGCGACCCCTCATCAAGCAGACGCTGTACTTGCCTGCCAATGCGTCCAACAAGTATCTGTATGGCAGCGCAGGTGCAGGAACTGCGAGGATCCCGGAGGCCGCTGAGATCAGCGATGCATGCCGCATTGACGGCGCCTTCAAGCTGCTCTCATCACCAGACAGCGAGGTTCGCGACCTGGCCCTGCAGGCGCTGACTTAGGTGACGGAGCGAAGGTTGCGGCGACCCGTGACAGAGGAGGACGGTGGAGGCCTTCCTGTCGGGTGAAACCGAAGGAGACTTCCAAGCTACAGCTACCCAAGTCCAGTCGGTGTGGACAGAGGCCCGCAAAGCCTCTCTACGCATGGGAGTAGCCTGGGAGCTCGGAATAGAGGGGGCGCGGATCACCTGTGGAGACATGACAATCTCGGCCAAACACAGGAACCAGGTGGTTCGCACGCTGCGAGGCATCCCCACAGCAGCAAATTATCGGGCACTGCAGGAACAACCCATCCAGGGCAAGGTGATGAATGTGTCGCCGCCGACCGCGCCAGCTTCCACTTCATGCGTTCTGGGCGCTTCACGTGATTCGCCGACTGGCGCTTCGTCCACCGAGCCCGGCTGAACCTGCTGCCCCTCAACGGCACGCGACCTTGGGCCTCCGCAGTTGACCAGAGGTGCAGAGCGTGTGGCTACCAGCAAGAAACCCTGCCACACGTCGTCCGACACTGCATGGTTCGAAGCCAGGCCCCCACCTGCCGCCACAACGCCATCGTGGACCGCACCAAAGCGGCAGCCATGCCGCGGTTCACAGTGAGCCATGAGAACCGGCCGGTCGGCAACTCGAGTCTGAGACCGGACCTGGTCCTGGTTCGAGGGGAGGAGGCCATCGTCATTGATGTAGCCTGCCCCTTCGACAACCGCCGGGCTGCCCTCCAGGAAGCTCGGCGGACAAAAGAGGACAAGTACGCCAGCATCAAAGAGTACTTGTCCCGGCGCTTCCAGCGTGTCACTGTGGAGGCGGTCATCATCGGGGCCCTTGGGTCCTGGGATCCAGATAACGACCGTGTCCTCCACTGGCTGTGCAGCAAGGCCTACCTGCGCAAGACAAAGCGGCTCATTGTCAGTGAGACCATCATACGCACTAGAGACATCTATGCTGCACACATTGCTGGAAAGCGCTAGGCACCCTGCTCATAAAGGGATTGCTTTTTTAAAGTTACGTTTTTGTACATATTGCAGATAGTGTATTTAGTATTGTATAACTTCTTGCTGTTTTTTGTGTATAGTTTTGTATAAATTCTGTTCTTATCAGCTTTATTTATTTTCTTTGTTGATGCTCTTTAAGGTGCAAGAATATTTAGAAATTGTTCGCTGTCTGCTACTGTTAAGGAAGTTAGCTCATCGTCAATCTGGCTCCGACCAAATTTTGACACTGTTTCCTCTATTTTTTATTGTTATTGTGAAGGAAGTGCAATAAATTGAAACTGAATGTGAAACTGGGACGCGCTATGCATCGACCTTACGTTAGGCCCGCAGTGACCTCCCGCTAGGCTTTAAAGAACACCTTGCCTAAACTAGAGTAAAGTTTGGTCGTATCTGAATCAGAAAAGGTTTATTTGTACGAAATACACATAACATGTGCAGGATATACAGACAGAGGTCCCAAAAGTCACTGACTGTAAGGGGACCTCTTGTACAATGTAGAAGTGGAAATAGTTTTAATGTACATAGCAGAGAAACGGAACTTCAGTAAATTGCAATTGAGACAAAGAAAGTGTCGATATACGCTTACAATGTCACAGAAACAATTGAAAATCAAGAAAACACGCTGTCATTACAAAAACAAGTTATTACAGAAAGCAACTCACAATCCACCATAAACAACTAAGAAATAGAAAAACAGGCTAGCTACTTGACATAACATGATTTTTTATCTTCGTTTTAATTACATTCATAGAACGGGATGCTTTCAGGTCAAAAGGTAAACTATTCTAAAAAGAAATTTCTGAAAAATAAATGATTTGCTTGCCGCAATTAGTGCGAACTTTAGGCAAGAGAAAATTATTGTGAACCGCAAACCTCGTGACATTGCTATTCGAAAGAATCGAAGTTAAGGGCGGAAGTTGATTGTTTCTTATCCTAAATACCAAGGTTATATTTAACAAGTTCGGCAACAGTTAATATATTGTTTTCGTGAAGCAATGACGTAGCTTTAGAATGGGCTTGACGTGGCAATTCTTATTGCTTGGTTTTGAATTGTCTGAACTGAAGTAAGATGACTGCTGTATGTGTTACCCCATCAAATAATACAGTAAGAAGAGTGTAGCCCGAAACAACCGATCCCCGTTTGAACCCGCCCCGCTTTAACCTATTCCCAAAACACCCTTCCCGTTTGACCGCTTTCTGTTTCAACCCGTTCCCAAAACACCCTTCCCGTTTTAACCCCTCCGAAAACGCCCGCCTCAAATAGTTCAGATAAGTTTCTAAGCACGCAGTGCTTTTGAGCCCCCAGAATTGGGCTGAGCAAGGTAGTCTAGGTTACTGAGTAATCACTACAACATATTTTACTCGTTTCTTGCCTAAATATTTAGCGCAGGGTCAAATTCTATTTTACCTTGACCCTAACTCTATTCGGTAGATGGCGCCACCGACATGTTCTCTTTTTTAAAGCTCTGTTAGGTGACGGATGGCTACAGTATTATCAAAACAACTACAGTAATTGTGAACGCTTCACCCGAAAAGTGAAGTATTCAAGCTACTTTAAACGGAAGGAAATGGATATGAGCAACAAAATTATGCGTGATTTGTTTTGAGACTAATTCATCAGATATCGCTACCTGGGCCGCGGCGGCCGGATTACGCAAACCGCAGACGGTGTGCTAAAGTGCCCCACCATTTCCAGCGGCAAACGGAAACTCCGGCTCCGGGTAGGCCCTCATTCACACAGCCGTTTTACAACCCGCCACGTCACCGTCATGTCACCGTCTTCCGTCCTGAGCAACGGTTTCTCGGACGATTTCTCGCCGAAAACGGTGCGACGGTGACGGGAAGCCGAGCTCTACGTTTCCGTTCCGTCAACGCGACGGGACCACGTCCATGGTAAACCAGTTAACCAGAAAAAAAATTTTTACGACTAAATTTAGCGAAAAGTGAGCACACGTAAAAATCTAAGCCATTTTCTTTACTCTTCGGATTAAGCACGCTCAATTTTAGGCTAAACTGACCACTAGGCAGACGACCCTGTACTCTGACGGAGAGCTCCGGTACGAACGCTACTCCGTTTACGTCTCTGTCGCGGTTTTTTGACGTGAGGGTGCCATGACGCAGAAGGTGATGGCAGTGTGATTGAGGGCTAACCCGATAAATGGTGACGCAAACACGGTAAAAATATGCTAAAACTCTAAGACGGATAACTACCTAAATGTTTGCTTTTGCTTTTCCGTGCACTGCATGCCCGCCTATGTATCATCCGTAAAAAAGTACACGCAAGAGAATACAGCGTGGGGTTTTCTTAACGCTTGGATGAAAATTGTGTGCGAACCATTTCCTCCTAGCAAAAATTGCAGCTTTAGGCTGCAATGGCCATTCTTTTACCGACATTTGCGTATAAAGTGACGGTTCGCCACGTACACATTAAAACGGATCGTACCACTGGTTTAAATACGCTTTTCTGGAGTTAGCTAGATTTGGTCATTCTATATCGCGAGATCTTTTTTTCTGCGCAGAAATAAATCAGTAGTACTGTACTACACCTAATAAATTAATAGTTGCATTTGTTAAAACACCCAACTTCATTCTCGGCCGGAGGTACGGACGCTATACAAACTGGCACTACGACCACGGAAAAGTTCCATTTTTTAATTCTCGCACTTTCTTTTTTTGTGTGTTTTGCATATATGTGCATGTGAGTTCGTATATGAAACTGTAGCGACTGGAACCATCACAGCTGCCGCGTAGTACGCATGCGAGCAACACATTCCAGACCGCTCGACCAACGCAGAAGCAGACGTAAGGGTGTGGTTTCAGCTGTGATTCACCAACGCTGTACCGGGTCGGACGTAACGCAGCAACCTACGTGTTGTTTTTTAATTGGTGCCGCGTATCATAAAACGGACCATTGCAAAAAGGTTGCAGGTTAAAGGTTGCAAAGTATGCAGGTCTGCATACTTCGGCTCCGCAGCCGTAACGTTTTTTTTTTTTTTTTTTTACGGTGAAATACGTCTGACGAAACTTCAGTTTAATTTTCAGGTTACGGTGGACGCAAGTAATTTTTGACTTTCGGTTACGTCGGACGTAACTCAAAACATGAGGTTAAAACACAGTTGGACGCAGCTTTAATTTCAAAAATCGCACGCCTCGGTTCGAGTCACCCAAGTCGAAACTGGGTTCGTTATTCCGGCAAAGGGGCATATGGGAAAATACGGAACGGGAAGGGCGTTTTCTACCGGGTTGAAGCGGCAGGGAACAAACGAGAAGGTCCGAATGGGAACGGGTTCAAATGGGAACACGCGAGGTTGGAAAGGGCGAAAAGGGAAGGTCGTTTTGCGCCCGGTTGAAACGGGAGGGAACAAGCGGGAAGGATGAAATGGGAATGGGTTCAAACGGGAATATCCTCGCCCATTACCGCCACGAACGACGACAGTTCCCGCCACCGCAGTCCCATCTGTCCAGATACGAAGCGACTGCCTTTCGCCGACTTCAGACGAATTCCTATCCCCACGGCGCTGTTCTCCGTGCCATGTACCCCACCCTCTACTACACTACATGTAATTTCTGTCCCAAACATGGCACCCTGTACCACATGGTATGGGAGTGTCAGAAAACCCTATCTCTTACCCCCAATCCTCACCCAACGTACGAGCTGTGGGCGGGCAAGCTGGCCAGCACCGACCTCTCAGTCTAGCCTGGTTAGAGTGTACTAGAAGTTGCCTGGTGGAAAGGGCTAGGGCAGCCAGCGTTGACCAGGGCTTCCCGTACTAGAGGAGGCACCCCACCGGGCGGGCGCCCAATCATCAGCGCCTGAAGCACGTCTCAATAAAGTTTTTCCCTCACTCACTCGTTTTAACCGAAACATCACAGCTTTCGTAGGTTCTTTGTCTTGCGTTTGACAACAAACGTTGATTTGTTTGCTTCAAAATAAATATTTACAGTTAGAAGTTTTCCCGTTGCTCTTTCGTATTCTTTCGGGACGTAAAAGAATCAAGACGTACAAGAACGAGTCACAAAATGTACGATGGTCAGTAAAGCTGAAATCAGGCTTCGACGCGTAGTCGACTGTGCGAATAATTTTGTCACTTTTTAGTCTGATGTATATATGCGCTGGTAGCAAGGCCTTTCAAGGGACTGAAATCGAAACTCAAACACCGCTGGAGTAAGTGAGGCACCCTTTAAAGTTTATTAATTGAAATGTAGTCGTTTAGTCAAGTATGTCCAGCAAATGTCCACCGCTAAAACTTGCTTTTCAACTAAAACTGGGTGCTATCATCTTTCGGGCTCGCACACACGGCATAATTGTTAGTAGCTTCTTAGATTCCCACCTAACAAACACCAACCCCTCAAGACTTGCACAAGGCCTTAACCTACTGCTGCCTAAGGTCTACACTAACTACGGCAAACAAACAGCCATTTTCGCAGCCATTCAACTATGAAATTCATTACCAATAACAATTAAATTGTCTTATTCTATGCGTTCATTCAACAGTAGTTTAAGATCGTTTTTGCTTAGCAATCTTTCCGAATAATAAAGTCTCGTATAGTAGTTATTCCTGTTTTTCCAGATGTAATATTGTATAATTTCTTGTTCTAGTGCTTCCATATTTTATTGGCGTGTTACACTGATCCGTACCTAACTGCGAAATTTTAGTACTTGTACAAAATATTGCTTCTTCATTGTACAGTAATTTAGGACCATGCTTGCTAACATTTTTCTTTTATTTTTTTTAAATTTTTTCTGATTGATACTTTTTGTGCTTCCCCCTGTTTATAGTACTCAAACCTTTTTTTTTCTGAGATAATATTGCAGAATTTCTTGTTATAGTGTTTGCATATTTAATTAGCGTGCTAAACTGACCCGTACCTCGACTGCCTACATATTTTTTAACAACATTTTCGCATTTATTAACAGGAGATCCCCCCGACAGTTTTACTTTGGGACCTCCTTCTGTACTAATAACTACGTGCAATGTGTATGTACCGAAACATGTTTAATAAAATCTTCGAATCCTTGAAAGGTTCCCAGATACATTCTGACTGCTATTTTGAAGAGTTTGAAGAGAGCAATGAAGAGAGCAGTTCAGTGAAGCTGGCGCTATGGTGGATTTGTTTGATAGGGTTTGGCTATATTACGGATTTGCTATGTTGAATTAAAAGGACGGTGGCGTGGTCTCTACGTCACAGACTAAGGACACAAAGGATTGGTGGGTATAAAAAAAATGAAAGCCGTTCCACTCAATGTGAAAGCGGTCGGAAGTGCAGAGCGGTGATTCGCCATAACGGACTGTAGCGCCGTTATCCGCTCACCGCTACCACCCAATGCAATTCCAATTTCCCGCCTTCGCAGTGCTCGCGCGCCCCCTGCCTGAAACTGCGCTAGCGGGAGTTCCGCACGTGCCGGCGTTGCACTGCCACCTTTTTTCGCTTACTGTCGTAAAAACCAACCCAACGAGTGTTCCTAACTAAATGAACGCGGGCGCTGCCGGTCAATTCCGTGTATTTTGCCTCAAATGTACCTGCAGTTTTCTTTGCGCTAAACAACGGGGAGATGTATCACAAGCGCTAGCGGTTCTCGAGTTTCGAACGCTTATGACTATATAAACCGCTTGGCGTTCGAAGCCTCTGGGTTATGCCGCGACGACAGCGGCTACGACGGAACGCCGTTTGGCTATGCTTGGGTCTAGCGAGCGAGCTACGACGACAAGGCGCGGCCCTAAAGTGCTCGGCACTTAAAATGACGTTTTAATATAGCGCAGCTACGTCAATCAGAGCGCAGGCTCTAGTGCGCCGCACTGGTGGCTACCAAAGAGCACGCGCTACTGCGAAATGTCAGAGAGATAGAGAGAGAGCGAGAGCGAGAGAGAGAGCGAGAGCGAGAGAGAGAGAGAGAGAGAGAGAGAGAGAGAGAGAGAGAGAGAGAGAGAGAGAGAGAGAGAGAGAGAGAGAGAGAGAGAGAGAGAGAGAGAGAGAGAGAGATAACTTTTATTTACATAAAGGGTTAGGGTGCGGTGGGCGCGACCCAGAGGGTCGCGACGACTTCAGGGGAGAGAGACACGGAAAAGAGAGGTCGGCGGCTGAGTGGGGACTGTCACCATCAAGGAGGTTAAAAAAATTCCTTGGTCACATACTCCTTCCGTAGGTTCACTGTGCAACACACAGTGTGGGAAAGCCAACCTACAGAGACCAAGCGTGTATCAATGACATTAAAGTCAACTTCACTTCTAAATACAAATGCATCGCTCTGAAGACGCTTTTCCAGGGGCAATATAAGCCGTGCTGTATCAAAAGATGGAGGCGATGTATCCTTTTACACCCAAGATGTCCGTCGCTAGGATCAAGCCGATCATCTCCGGCGACCGACCGAGCGTAGACCAACAATTTTCAGTGTTTGTGAAAAGAATCATAATGAAATAAGTAAGGTCCCAGGGGCTCCATATTTTGGCACAAGAAGGCTTGTATTGCCCCAGAAGAAATGTATTCCTAGAAATGCGTTTGTGTTTACAGGTGAAGTAGAATATAGGGGTATCGGCGTAACATCTTGAAGTGCAGAGGGGCGCTGCCTGACACGAAAACGTAGAAAAGGGGGAATTACACAGGAACAGACGAGGTGAGGCGCAAACTATCAACTGTTTATTATTATGAGAAGGGGAGCTTGGTTTTTGTAAGCTGGCTTTTTCTCATTGCATGTTGCGCAGTGAAGCTTGGCCGCCCACGGAGGGAGTATGGTTACAGCCTCACTTAAAGGGACACTGAAGTGAATTTGTCAAGCTCCCGTTTTTGCTTGCACTGCGTAGACTGGCTCAAAGTAGCACACTTTTCATGGTTTATCCGGTTGACAAATCGATAATTATTTTACAAAGCGCGAAAGAAGAAAAACTACCATGCGCGGTTTGCGGCGGCCGCACCAACTAAAGCTGTGACGTCGGGAGGAGCGGGCACCGTGATTGGACGATGGCCAAGGTGAGCAACCAAACAAGTTTCGGTTTCGGTTTCGGTTCTGTAAAACACAACCGGTGGCGTTGTTGGATGGGCATTCTCAATAACTCAGTAATCATCGTACCGCGCTTCTGCCATGTTGTCAGCTGTAAAAATGCATAAAGATAAGCCTCCCAGGACAGCTTGGCATCCTAGCATTCACTAGCAGAGGCCTACGCAGGTCATGGACGCCCTCCGCGTACCCGCAGACGCCCAAATGTCATGCGCTTTTCCCCATATTTGGAGCTTGCCTCACTCATGCCTGTACCGTAAAAAGCGTGTTCGCACCAGGCCAAGGGTCTGTTCATTCTGGCCTGTGCCCACTGCCCGCAAGCAGTCGGTGCTTATGGCAACAGCACGCCAACGAGAACTCGCTAGCGCGCCAGTGCCAGCCTGCGCGCGTTCTGTGAACTAGTTCGTGGAGCCATGATTGTTGCGGCCCAAAAAAAGGTGAACTCAATGTAGAAAACATCGGCAGAAAACGAAAAAGTTGACTTACAAAAAAAAAGCACGTAACCGCGGGGACTCGAACTCGTGACTTGCAAAACACTTGCGGCGACATACCTAGCGCCCCACACCACTCGGCCACGGAACGGGCTCCGCCGACCTTGGTAAGATAAGGTATATATTGTACAAGTTCACACTTTTATTTAGTTTTGGCATTTCAAGCAGCTTAGGTGACTATTTGTTGTATTGCGCTCGTGCAGTAAGCGTCCCCCGAGTTTCCACAATAGCTCACGTCTAGCAATTGCATTTCGTAGACGGAAAAGCGTTCGCAGATGCGTAGTCGTGCTGCTGACCGATGTGCTTGTTCGCCCAGCGCAAAAAAGTGCTTCCCGCACCCTATTTTTACGCTGTACGGTAAAAATATCAGTTGATTTTATTTCCTTAGTATTTATATTGACTTCGCTGACTCTTCTCCCGCTTTCAAGAGGCCTTATATTTTCCTACTGGCGTACCAGTCAGCGAAGCGTCGCATGTGCGCTTGTGCAGCGCTTGTGTGAAGCGACCTTGACTTGGAGCTAGATACAGTGTACAAACTAACCAAGTAAAGAAAGGCCCATTCTTCCATTCACAAACATGTCCTGGCTTCGTTTCAACTGAGCGAACGAATTGCGACGATCCGTCGGCGGCCGGCGGACGAAACGCTGGGCCGACTGACTCTGTCTGAAGGACGGGGAGCCGTGCAGTAGCGCAGCCAATGGCGAGCTCGGCTCCTCGCGACGTCACACGAAAACGCCGCAGAAAATGGGCGAGCGTAAAGAGAGGAGGACAGCATTTTCGAATTAATTTTTCTACTAAATAAAATCGCGTAAACGCGCCCAGAGTGGTCGTAACATGGGCTGGGAACTCCGGACTACAATTTGCGCAAGTAATCCCGCAATGTTTACATATCACTTCAGTGTCCCTTTAATACTCCTCTCCACCACCGCAGCCTGTTTTCCTAGCCGTGTGCACGCCTCGCCATGTGCGGCGTCTCTCTGCTCTTTGAGACAGCGCAATGCCGCGTGCTCTTTGGGCGGTCACCTTGCCGCGCTCTAGAGATGTCCCTGCCAATCAATTGTGTGCATCCTCTGTCTGTGGCGTAGAGATCGCGCCTCCATCCTTATAATACGACATAGCAAATCACCAATATAGCTAAACTCCAACGTAGCAAATGCCACCGTAGCGTCAGCTTCGCTGGACTTCCCTCTTCACAGGGTGGAAGGGCTCTGAATTTCTTTTTATGAATTTTTCAATGCGCTAAAAATTGTTGGCGCACGCTGGGTTATCTTCGAAAGTTATCTTCGAGATGTTCTTTTCCCCGGGGCTTCTCCTCCAAGCCGCAGCAGCGCTGAGGATCTGACCCCGGGTATCCTCAACCGACAGACTCAGCCTCCGATACAAAACTGTACATTTATTTACAGCCCGGCGGGCGACTAAAAAACAGGACTCGCGCGGAGCTCGAAGACGGCGGGCCGAGCTCTCCCGCGCCCGGACCGCGTCTCCTCTGTCTCATCTTCCCTTCCTCCTGCCGCTGACGGCCGGGGAAGAAGGAAAAGCAGTCGTCTTCGTCGGTGGCCATCCCATGTGGTGGCGGTTAAGAGATCCGGTGCGCGCAGGCGTTCGAAATGCGCGGCGTCTCAAAGCACCGCGCGACACGTGCATTTCATTTGTGCGCTGCTCGCCCCAGGGCCCCCGCCAGTTCGTGCGTCGAAGCGCCCGACACCTCTACCACCACTGTGAAACATAACTTCAGGAATGTTTCACACACGAAACACACACCACACACACTTTTGGCACGTGCACCATCGTTCCTTCAGTTTGACGACACAACAATCAGCACGGCCAGTGCCCCTTGACCCTGGCTGCAGGTCACCATGACAAAATAGGCACAATCCTCATCTAGCTCAATCAGAGCGAGCGGCCTTTAGCAGGTGGTACGCACCGGCCGTCGTCGTCTGAAAACCCCCTTGCCATGCGGCTCACCCCGTCGCACAACAGTAACAGGGGCCCCTCTCCTCCCCGCTTTCTCGCTCGAGAAGGAACCGCTTCTGCCTCGCCGGCCTGCGTTGCAGCCACGCTGCACTGCGGTGAAGCTGGCTGACACTTCCTCCCTTCTTTGTCCGAACACCCCAGTTCAGCCAATCCTGAGCTCGGAGCGCCGTGCTCCACTACGCGCCGTTCGTCAGCGTAATCAGCAGACGGCTGCTTAGCGCTCACACCAATGCTGACATGCAATGCTGGAGAGGCTATTTCTTCAGCCACTCCTGCAGTCCTACCTGCGATTACCTGGGGCTGCACTACACGAGTGGCCGTACCCTGATTTGCACTTTCCTCTCTCACTTCGCTGGAGCTTCCCATGGCAATCGCATTCTCGCGACATGACATCTCGGTATCTAGAGAAACACAGGATGCAGTGGGCGTGACACCAACTGCATCCTCGCGCGATTCCCGGGTTGCTGCATCCTGCAAAGCTCTTGGCCGCTCGGCCATGCTCCCGGAATGTTCTGCGCCTCCGCACGCTGCGACGACGGGCTCACGCTCACCTGAAGCCAGCCCCGGCCCCTTCAGAACGGCTGACTTAAGAAACTCATTGTCCTTCCGCTCCTTTCTGTGGGAACCCTCGTGTTCGGCCGCTACTACACCACCGTGCGCGCACGAAGCGCCGTTCTCTATCACACACCGTTGTGTGACGCAAGGAGTAGAGAAGGGCTCATCGGCCACATGAACGGGAACATGCGACGCAGCTGAGGCTGTTTCTCTTGCTACCAGCTTTTTCACCGGCATGCGCACACTCTCATTCACCTTTGACTGCCTGTCATCTCCCAATGCAGCCTCGCGCGTAACACTTTCCTTGACCTCCCTCTTCATGTGGGTGAAGTTTACTACGCGGGATGCTTCAGTATCCTGCTCCACGGTTGCAGGAAAACTGAACGCCCACGAAGGAACGCGCGCCACTATCCTCTCTTCGCCTATCCCGCGTGACTCTGATAGTGCCGAATCCCGCGAAACAAGAGGCTCACGCACGCCCAGTGAATGGACTCCACACCGCACATCTTTCGGCGTACTGGCGCACCCCAGTCCACTCTCTCCCTCAGCGCCGAACATTACTCGTTGAGCAATCGGTGAGGCAGGAACATTGTTAGCTCTCTTGAAACATTCACTCTTCGAACGTTCCGCTGCTAACTCTGCCTCAGCGATTCTCAATTTCGCCTGCAATAGCGCCTTCTGCTCAGCGAACGACATTGCAATGCTTGCTGTCCCTGCAACGTTCATGCACGCTTCCTAATCCTCATCATTATCTCGCGGCTACACCTAGATAGCCGCCAGATGTCATGGTGAACCGCAGACCCAGCATCAAACGAGGCACTGACCTGCATAGCTCGGCGCCTGTAGAGATGCCGCACCGGTGCAGACGGGGTATCCATTTATCCGCCGAGGTGTCCACCAAACAATGGCTCGCCGACTTCTCGCCTGCCGACAGCTCGCTGCTCCTGCCGCTCCTCGTTCAGTGGGCTGCTGATGCCTCCACTGACCGCTGGTCAAGCTGCTTCTCCGCCGCTCAGCAGGCCGCAGAGATTGCCTCGGTCTCCGTTGAGAAGTTCGTGGAGCACCGGTCGAGCCGCTTCTCCACCAGGCTGACGAGCTCGCTGCTCCCGCCGATCTCGTTCAGCAGACGGTGATTTCTCCGCGTGCCCCGTCCGTCGAGGGCCCGTCTCGCCCGCCGGCCGGCTGAGTCGTCGCTGTTGAAGATCGTGCCGACTGCGCCAGTTATCTTCGAGATGTTCTTTTCCCCGGGGCTTCTCCTCCAAGCCGCAGCAGCGCTGAGGATCTGACCCCGGGTATCCTCAACCGACAGACTCAGCCTCCGATACAAAACTGTACATTTATTTACAGCCCGGCGGGCGAATAAAAAACAGGACTCGCGCGGAGCTCGAAGACGGCGGGCCGAGCTCTCCCGCGCCCGGACCGCGTCTCCTCTGTCTCATCTTCCCTTCCTCCTGCCGCTGACGGCCGGGGAAGAAGGAAAAGCAGTCGTCTTCGTCGGTGGCCATCCCATGTGATGGCGGTTAAGAGATCCGGTGCGCGCAGGCGTTCGAAATGCGCGGCGTCTCAAAGCGCCGCGCGACACGTGCATTTCATTTGTGCGCTGCTCGCCCCAGGGCCCCCGCCAGTTCGTGCGTCGAAGCGCCCGACACCTACCCTTGCACACTGCAGAGTTCGGACTCTCAAACAATGACCCACAGTGGGAACACTTTCTACTGAAACGGCTCTCGGATTCTCTATAACAACACAGCAAGTCGTATATTCGTCTCCTCTCATATCTACGGCAACCAATCAACGAAATAGCAAGTAATCATTCCCGTCACACTCTTGTTATTTCCGCTCAAAATGCCAATCCTCCTTTAGAGCGCGTGTTTACAAAGATTGAAATGTAGGCTGCAGCCGGTCTGCATTTTCTGCACCTTTTGGATTTCGTGACTCAGTACCAACTCCCATGGAATTAAAGCGATGTTTTCTCGCCCTTGGAGCGGGTCTTTTGCGGCATCTACTTTGCCTCTCAAAATTGTTTTTTCAATCACCCGCACTCGCTCCTGTTTTAAAGCGAAGCTTTAAAACAGGAGCAAGTTTAAAATAGTATAGGTTACAATAGCGAGTTTAAAATTGGAGCGAGTTCCTGTTTTAGAGCTTCAAAACAGGAGAAAACGGAAATGATTGAAACACAATGCGAAACACAAGCGAATCATGTAAATCATGGGAAACACAAGCGAAGCTTGTGTAAAGTCAACGTTAAACAGTGGGAGGGCACATAATGATGGCGGTGATGATAATGAAATGCGAAGCAGGAAAGCCAGGTTTACGCAATGGGAGGGCACAACATGATAACTTATCCTGGTCGACACACATCGAATACATATGTACAAAAACGCTTAAGAAATTGGGTTATCTAAGTCGCACACTCAGTGAAGCACCGAGAGACACAAAAGTACAAATGCGTAAAACACTCGTCAGACAGACACTTGATTACGCATGCTTCGTATGAAACCCTTACCGTCAAGACGATATTAGAGAGTTTTAGTTGACCGTTTCTGACGGTCTGCTCCGCTCAGATAGCTAGCGGGAGCGCCATTGCGCATGCGAGGCGCGCAAGTGCGCTAGCGGCGATACCGGAGCGGGGCCCCGCTCCGCTAACCGGTTCCTTTTAGCGGACCGTCGCGGCGGCTTACGTTACCGTGCTGAATATCGACATGGCTGCCCTGCAATGCGAGCGCGCTCCGGCGAACTCGGTTTTTTTAGTTGAAACGCGAGCGACGGAATCGCGAAAGCTCTTCCGAATAGGCAAAGGTGCCACACTCCTCAACGAGCTTTAGTACGGAAGCGAAAAACGTCGACCGAAGCACGGGGCTGCTTCTATACAGCGCCGACAAAGACAGCCGTGTCTTGGCTATTCCAAAGTTTATCGGTTTCTTTAAAAAACATTTAGAACCATTATACCATGTAAGCGACTACATTGTATTAAAAAGGTGAAATAAGGCACTAAACACGGTAGTTTACATTACTTGAGCGACCAAATTCCAATTCGCATCTTTAAGTTTGCGATGACGTTTTGGTTTGCACACGCACAGGGCACGACCAGTGACGCGAATCATTCCCCGTCGAGGGAGATACGGTTATCGCTTAGCGAAAAGCCTTTCTGCCGCTGACGCTACGGTTTCGCTTAGCGGGCCGTCGGGAGCATAGCGGATTGTCAAAAACGGTCAGCTAAAACTCCCTATTAACAAAATAGAAGCCGTTCAAAGGAAAGCCATCCGATTTATTTATCCCGGTATGACCGTACGTTTTCACCATCCACTACCATCGCATCGCTAAACCTAGCCACCTTATCTGCCCGTCGCAAAATGGAATGATTTAACTTTTTTCGTCGTTTCATTCACGGTTCGTGTCTCCTGTCTTCTAACAACTATGTGACATATGCCAACCCGACACAGACCAGGGGCGGTATTCTCGAGTTTTGTCTCTTTTGCGTCCCTTTCAAAAGTGTCCCTTTTGGCGAGCCCTGATTGGCTAAAAGCAAACAACCGGAAGTGACGTAAAGCAAGCGCAACAAACCTACTGCCAACGCTTACTGCTTAACCGGAAGCACGTCACGATGAAAGGGACGCAAAAGGGACGTTTTCAAAAGGGACAGTTACGAGAATACCGGCCCAGAAGCAATCATGCTCTTAACGTTGCCCCTTATCGCCCCCGCACAAACACGTTTAAATATAGATTCTTTCCGCGAACAATTGACCAGTGGAATTCGTTGCCTGGCCACGTGCGCTCCCTTGACTCGGGTGCATTTCATACCAAAATTCAAGCGCTGTAAGCCATACAAATGCACAACTTTTTAATCTAATTTTTGGGTATTTTCTTTGTGAGACTGTACTTGTATGTGTGTACTTGTATTTAGACACGCATACTAGATCATTTTATTGTGATTCTTTACTTTAGCGCTTCTTTACTTTGTGTACTTCATTCTGTGTTGCTGCTAGAAAGCCAGTTGTATAATTACATTGTTTGATTTTCTTTTTTTACGAGCTGTCTTCACTTATTCAATGTATATTTCTCTCTTTGTGCCGTGTACCCAACTCCTGCTATATTCCCAAGAGGGGCTGCAGTATGTTAAAAAAAATAAAATAAATGATGGAACACGAAGCTTCTGCAATACACATACTCAGTACGCAATCCAGTCAGCTGAAGTCCAAATCAACGGCAACGCTGAGCTAACCGAATCAACACACTGAGGTGACTCAATCACAAACTGATAGAAAATCATAATATCACATTCTATTAGCTCAGCGCTGTCATTGATTTTGACATTGGCTGATTGAATTGTTGACTTTGCGTTTGTATCAGAGAAAGCTTCGCGCTTCAACCATCTTTGGTTTAGCAAGAGGCGTTGTGTTACGCTGATAAATGAGCGTCTTTAAAAAAACTTCTGAACAAACCATTGCTCCGTTCGAGTCCGAATTTCACACCCAGAACGCATCTTGTGGTGTTTTTTTGTTTAACGAAAACAGCAAAGACGGCACTTACCTGTTTATTCAGAAAATAAATAAATAATGATTTTCGCCGACGGGAAAATGGCGGCCAGTGTGGACGTTCATGCCAAACTTGGAACAGCGGCGCCACCGGAAGATGTAAACAATATTGATAGCTTTGCTTCACGGCATTAATTTCCCCTTCTCGTGGCACTTGGGCGGAATAACTCAAAGCCCCCCCTCCCCCCCTCCCCCCTCCCGAGGACGTCGTACGGACCGTTTGTTGAAAGACAAATCGTGATAGGTCATTTGGTAATATTGGAATTCGACGCAGTACAACTCGTCACGTACGGCAGTTCGTCATATTGTTATTCGTCGAAAAAAAAAAACACCTTTTTATCAACTTTAAAGCACGAAAGACTATTTGAAAAATGGCATAGAAAGTGTATTTGTAAAAAATAAAAGTTCAGACACCTCATAAAAAATAATCAACCACTGTACGGGAAGCTGCGTGTTAACGGGGCCAATCTTATCACTGAAAACCGAAAACTAGTGGTTCAGTGATCCTGCAGCTTCCAGAACGAATTTTCAAGAATAACAAAATAAATTTCATCAGCCAAATGCGGTAAATTAACTGGTCTAAGAATTTTTATTTCGCAGTACGTCGCTGTGGAAGCCACCAGAACTGAAAAAGGTGGAACGAAGAAACTGCAAAGCGAAGGTCGTGAAAGACGCCTCTAATCTGTGCGTTGTAAAACTCACAGATAACCACAGCCATACTTCAGACCAAACACAGGTTAGTTGCCTGAAAATCAATTCAGAAATAAATACCAGCGCAGGTTAGAATGCATGAATATTTTGTTCATGGGTTTTGTCACGAGAGCACTACAGATAATGTGTGCAGAAGAAGCGCCGCGGCATTTGATTCACCGACGATCGCCTGTGGATGTTGTCCTGTAGACTTATTCGACGCTTGTGTATTCTTTGAGTTTTTCCGGAGCCCAAGTTCCCTCCAATAAACTTCGTTCCTTCAAGAACCCGGCGTCGTTCTTGGCTACGTGGCAATATACTCGATAACAGCGATATACCTCTTATGAATTACGAAAATTGCGCTAACTGGACGTACAGAGGAAGGAAGACAAACAATGCGCAACTCACAACTATTTATTAGCACGGAAAGAAGTTGCCTTAAATAGGCTTATAAATGACATAAAAACATAAAAGCAAATCGTAAAAACGATGACACCACAATACTAAGAGCCCGCCTACCGCATGCTGTCTAAAAAAACGAAATTCATTGCTAAAAAGTGATAATGACGGTTCACTGATGCACCTGTCTTGATTTTTTAAAGACGATAGTCTTTCTTGGCCTCCTTAAACCCAGAAATTTTGGTCTGTCTGTATGTCTGTATGTCTGTATGTCTGTCTGTCTGTCCGTCTGTCTGTCTGTCTGTCTGTCTGTGACTCGATTCAGCCACCCGGCCAAAACAAAACAATGCCTGCGCAATAGTCTTATATAGTCACAGCTACATCTACCCGTCTATGTACGGTGTAATGTTCATACTTGTCAACATTGTTGAAGAAGAACAAGACATTACGCAAATATGAGACAACAAATCAATACAGAAGTGATATTTGCAGTGTTCCTTTATAAAAAAATCAAACATGCTTGATTTTGCGAAATTAAATACTTCATCAACTGCAGAAAAAGAATTCACTCCGCCGTCGCCTGCTGTCACCCGCGCCACTATAGCTGCTGGCGCCATTTTAAGAAATCAACCGGCAACAGTTACGCAAGGTTCCACTAGATAGGTTCCACGTTCTGCTTGCAACGCACGTGGAGTCGGGAAACGCGGATGAACGTTGAAGTAGGGCGCCTCGATTAACGCGCGTCTTCGCCGCACGGCAGCGTTCGCGTCGAGACACCCGGTTTGGAGCAGTGGAACGCGGGAAATTTCAAATGATTTAAGCGAACCTTTGGCATCTTTACCTTGGGAGGAGCGCGACGCAAAAGGAACAACATGAGCGGTGAGCGGGAAAGCGAAGGGAGGCATTTACTTCGCAAAA
This sequence comes from Haemaphysalis longicornis, assembly GCF_048455015.1. Lineage (NCBI taxonomy): Eukaryota > Metazoa > Arthropoda > Arachnida > Ixodida > Ixodidae > Haemaphysalis > Haemaphysalis longicornis. The sequence goes on from NW_027526422.1 coordinate 26,075,482, forward strand.
GCCGTTAAAGACTATCGTCTTTTGACGGCATTTGCAACGAAAGGAGCAGATACGCGGCCAATTTTTTAATGAAGTACGCTCCTGAAAGCTCACGCGCCACAGTGTCACGGCTTCTGTCAATGATTTCGACGACGATTCGTCATTTAGACAAATTGTCCTGTTGCAAATTGTCCTATGCGACGATTTGCTTTGCTACGAGTTACCCTATTACGAATTGTTGTTCGACGAGTTGTCCTAGAAACCCCCGAGGACCCCAAAACAGCTCAAACTCGCTCTCCGCAAGCGCACGTAAAGCATCGGCCGGCACCCATCCTCAGCCGGACAATTGATTACCTCCTCGTTAAAACTTACGAAAGTGTACTGGACAGGTTGTCTTGAACACATTAGGGAGTGCTTGAGGACGACAGGTAGCAGGAGCCCCACTCCAGCGATGCGGAAGCCTTTATGGAAGGGCAAATAAGAAATTTGTCTCTCTCTCGCCGTAAGTCTGCCGCTTAGTCAGCCCTGACCTCACTGCTAACTCAATTTAGCGACGATTGGACGCGTCGAGACACTGTGCGTCGGGCATGTCGGTCGGAGAAAGAGGCAAGCCGCGCATTGAATGACGTCCCCTAGCAACTATCGGCGGCGGTGCGAACGCGACGCCCGGTAAACCAATGCACCACCAGCTCGAGGACGTCGCTTCTCTCTGCGCGTGCGCTGTCTTTCTTTGTGTCTTCTGTCGCTCTCTATCGCGGATTGACGGCGAAAAGTTTTGTCAAAATGTCCCGTATATTTCTACCGAAATAATAGTTTAGACAATTCTCAAGTTGTCTTGTTTTGGGAACTATTAAGGGGACATTAAAGTGGAACAGCAAGCTTGCTTACATTGGAATTTGGTCGATTAGTGTGTTGTGAATACAAATACCACTCGCAGCAGCTGAAATTGCCTATTAAACGAAGAAAATGCCAAAAGCGTAAACACATGTGTCGACGCCCCGTCCACTTTCCCGCACTACATTTTGCGACATCATAAACTGCGAATGCATGGTTAAACGGGATTGGTGGAGCTTTTCTTAGTGTTTTCTGGAACAATCATGGAGGTAGCTGGGACTTAAAATGGGAAATAAATGTATACGGTAACTTTTGAATGTCAGTCGCTTTTGAAAAGACACAAACCACAGCAAGCTCGTTTGAAATTTCGATTATGTTCGAGTGTTTCACTTTGCGTACAAGCGCAGTCAAAAGATGCATGCATACGGGTGAACGCGAGAGCCTACCGCGCCTACTCCACTAGCGCACGTATACTTGACACAGCCAACGCTAAAACCCGGTATCATCAGCGCAATCGACCTAAAAACAGACAGCGTCAAATAATTTCATCAACTGAAAACTTCTTTCCGACATCTGTTCCCAGGTGGTGGCATGTCCTGGGCACTCGTTGAAAAGATTTGACGACGTCATCATTCTCCGCCAATAATGAGAGGGCCCTCGGTGGCCGAATTTGCAGAATGCCGCCACACCAAGAGGGCATCGAAAGCACCTTTCGTGATTGGCTATGACGAAATCGAAAGCCAATAAGGACAGGCTTTCAGGGAGATGGCAGCAATCGAGTAATACTGGACCCGGCTTGCTCTGGCCGCTTTGTGACGTACTCGTAAACACCACGAAAAAATGGTAGGGAAACGATAGAGAGAAATGCTAGCTCTAATTTTTTCTTTCTCAGCAAACAAGGCATCGTTGGCTGTCGAACAAAACCTGAGAGGGCTACGGAGAGCGGGTTCTTTCATTTGAAATAAAATGTAATTCTTCCTTTAGAGTCCCTTTAAGGGATTCGAGGTAACCAAAGTCCGACAATTTTAATGCGCCGTTTGATTTTTGCGCCTCCGAATGATTATCCTGTACGATGTCGAAGTAGTTTTTTTTTCTTTGTAGGGCTTTTCGTACGGTACATAAAAGAGAGACGTGCGCAAACCGAGGAGAGATAAAGATAAGAAAGTGAAAAAAGAATGAAATGGAAAGTATATATCATAATAAGCAAAATGAGTGAGAATGCAGTAAAGAGGGGTAGACGCAGTCCGATTTTGCGGTGGTATCACAGATGGGCTTCGCAGTATTTACCTACACGCACACAGTCGCAGCAGCATGCCTGGCTCGCGTTTAAAAAAAATCTGGAATACTCCATTGTATATCTTTCACCGAAATGACCCAATAAAAAAGTTCGCATTGGTAGTCCCGAAAACACTAGGGTCATGCGCAAAAACAGAACTGACGTCGAAATTTCTTAGGGGAGAATTAATCGATCAAAATATATGGCCTCTTGTCAGGAATTCTTCCTGACCTTAGCGCACGAGTATTCATGCGCACGTTGGACTGTCTGAAAATGCCGCTAAGTTCTGCTCCTATTGGTTGAGCCAGGATATCTTGATTTTGAAATATTTTCAGATGCTCATTTTGCTGTGTTTTCAAAAGCGCAGTTGGGTACAGAAACATCTATATAAACAATAGAAGAGGAGGAACAAAAACAAGGGATAAGATACTCTATTCTGAGGACTATTCCACAACAGAAGCTAAATTATTTTTAACAGAAGCTGCATCCGCCCTTGGAAATCAAGCAACAATCGTGGAATAAAACTTGTCAAGTAAGATTTGCATTTTTTATTAGCACTTTCGTAGTCATAGGTTTACTACAGTCCCAATGCTAGCTAATATCATTTTCATTTTATCCGTAGTGTTATCGCAAAAAAGTAATACATTTCAACCTTAACTTCTGTACGTGAAACAAGTGTGAAATACAGTCAAATCCGACTATAACGAACCCGGATAGAGCTATATATCGAACAAAAACAAATCAGTTACGGAAATACACGCGAAACATATTCCTAATAACGAACTTCACATATGATATATCGAACTCGGCGTGCCTAGAATGGCCGCCAAAATGCTTGGTCTCAGAGCGGCGATTGAGATGTTGATTGGCCGCGACCACTGAGCAAAGGCCGCAACTGAGACATTGCGCCTCGTATGGAGTGACATGACGCCCGACACTTTCCGTAACTGTTTCCGACGCTCAGAACTCACGACGGAACCCGCCCAGTCAGTGAGTCCGTACCAAGACGGCAGCTCGCGAACTTTCCCGATGCTGTGCCGAGGACACTCGTCCCCGAGGAGTGTCCTTCGAAGTTTTTGTGAGCGTCGACGACGACGTTGCCTTCACTGTAAGCCCCTCGGACCCGGGCACCGTCAGCAGCACCGTCTTAATGCTGATGAAAAGCACTGAGGAGGCAGAGGATGTCGCGAGTGAAAGCCGTCTGACGCTTAATGATGTGCTTTTTATGATGTGACAATAATAAGTGCGAATGCACTTCTTAAGCGACCCTGAACCTGCGTCCACCGGCGATGTCCGCGCACGTGGAGATGGGACAATATTATGTGATGTGACAATATTAAGTGCGAATGCACTTCTTAAGCGACCCTGAACCTGCGTCCACCGGCGATGTCCGCGCACGTGGAGATGGGCGCGCGCAGCCTGGCCGCTGACATGGCACATACCCACGTGGGGGATTGGCAAGGAATCTTTTCGTCTTCCTTGGCAACGGGGGGAGATGGGCGCGCGCTGCCTGGCCGCTGACATGGCACATACCCACGTGGGGGATTGGCCAAGAATCGGGCGTGAGAAGGGCTAATGCACCTGCTTAAAGGAGTACTGACACGAAATTTCAAAGCTGAGATCCGCTCTAGCAATCAAGTACAACGACAACACAAATAGGTGTCTGTGAATAAATGCATCTTTCTTTCTTTGTAGTTGTGTGTGTGTGTGTGTGTGTGTGTGTGTGTGTGTGTGTGTGTGTGTGTGTGTGTGTGTGTGTGTGTGTGTGTGTGTGTGTGTGTGTGTGTGTGTGTGTGTGTGTGTGTGTGTGTGTGTGTGTGTGTGTGTGTGTGTGTGTGTGTGTGTGTGTGATCTCTCTTTCGCGAACATTACCGAACCGCGCAAATTCAACTCGTGCATTCGCACTTTCACATTCTTCCCCTCGGGAAAATGCGGGGAATTTTTTTCTTCGATATTGAAGGACACGGACTTGAACTGGTGCAAATTATGTCTCGTGTAAATAATACTATAGTAGTTGACGCTGCCAAAACGAAAGGAAAACAAAAATCACCGTTTTTTTTGAAGTAGGAAGTTATGGCGTTAAGGCGGAAAGTAGCTTTATTGTTTGTAATAAATCGATTGTTTTGTGTATGGTAACGAAATACTTTATTTTGTTAGTTTCTGCATGCGGGGATGGCAAGATGATTCCCAGGTATTGCGAACTCGTAACAATAAACTCGTTATAGGCGGGTTCGGCTATATCGAACTAGTGGATATATCGAACTAATCGTGGTGAATATTAACTACTAAAAAAAACAGTGAATATTGTTGAAGCCTCTGTAGTTATTGGGTTGGATTAAATCTATAAACGCTTCCCACACAAACATATATAAGCCAATATAAGGATTTTTAGAAATTTCTTCGCTCAATTTCTACTCAGACCCGCTCAACCGACAATTTGTTCTAGATTCCAGCACAATAAAAATCATGTCAAAAAGTAGCCGATTATGAACATTCTGATATATTGAATCATATCTTTGCGAACGTTTATTTTTCGAATTATTCAAAATAAAGATCGATTAAACACGAGATCTCCGTCAAATAAAACCTTTGCTCTATGGCACATAAAATGGCGGATTGCTCAAAGGATTAAAAGCAGACCAAGGAATTCTCAGAACAGTGATGGCGCATTCTCAGGAAAACAGCTATACACAAAGTAACGAATGGAGTATGAGCTAAACTTGGCGCTTGGTGGGACTTGAGCCAGTGTCCTACGCGATGCGAGGCGGGGATGGTACCGCCGGACCGCCACAGCCTGCTGGTATTAACTTCCTAAAAGTGAATATAAGGAATGAGTTGTGGCTTTCAACTGAGAAACGTGTTAAAGCGATCCAGGATAAATTTGAGCAGGATAATTAAACAAGGACCAATTAAGTAAATAGAAGAGAGCGTTCTCGTTAATAGCGTATTTTGTGGGCTGGAAAGGGCATTGGCCAAACCTCTCAGTCATTGGAACCAAAAAAGCAAGAAAATGTTGTAAAGGAAAAAGAATGATGATAATTGGATGACATATGCGAACCCTTGTACACGTGCCCCTGCAGGCCTTACGCCCTTACCGCGCACAGAATGAGCGTGCTGCTTTCCACACGACACTTGTTCTACAAATTTCATCAGTTCGGTGTATACAGCTGTCGACTCTGATCTGCCTCCATCAACAGCCCCTGTGTGACCAGCGGCGCACACACTGCCGGCATTTCCATTCCACAATGCAGCACTAACGCTTTCGTATTGACTTCATCATAAGGAGGGCTTCGGTGTACTACAATTTTTCGGTGTGGTAACATTTGTATGCTCAACAACTTTTGCGCTTTCCCTCCCGGCAGCCTTTCCTGCCGTAGGGTCTTCCTGCCACAATAAAGGGGGTAACCTTTATTGTGACAGGAAGATCCCACGTCAAGTGGCGGTAGTGGGAGTAAAAGGTGGGGTATTTGTAGCTTGGGACCTCTCTCTCTCTCTCTCTCTCTCTCTCTCTCTCTCTCTCTCTCTCTCTCTCTCTCTCTCTCTCTCTGTCGATGACCAGTCGATGCGAACATGAATGCCGCTAGATTTCAAGGGCGGAGATGTGATGAAGAATTTTGTTGGTGATGGTATTGTTTGATTTAGGACTTTTTAGAATCTGTAGGAATTCGAAAGAGTCCGTCAGGATGCGTATCTTGGAAGGCACGGAGGATTGAAAGTCAAACATGAGGCAGTCTATGGCTTGAATGATAGCACGGAGTTCCGTTTACCGGATGGTAGCAGATGGAATATTAAGGGATCGTTTGCCTTGGATGGAGGGGAGGTCAGGTGAAGCTCACGCTTTGTCAACTAGCGGAGGAGCAATGCTTGCGTCGGTGTAAATGTCGATTTCGTGGTGGCGTTTGCTGTTTCGGAGAGCGTTGATGCGGGCAGCGCGGACGGGCGGGCGTTACGCGGGACGGGATGGGTGGCCGCAGAGCCCATGACAAAAGGGCGGCTCCAGCGAGCCAGAGGAGGTGGGATGTCGCGGGGTTGTAGTGGCTGGAGATTGTCCCAGGCAATGATGGAGAAACCATGATGAGTTAATGTACGTATATTAAGGGATTCATTTACTTGCTCTTGAATGTGCGCATATTAAGGGATTCATTTACTTGCTCTTGAATTATATTTTCCAAGGGGAGAAGAGCAACTGCAGCTTGCAAATTTTCCAGACGAGTATGTTTTGGTAGCTCGCTGATGGTGCGAAGGGTGGTTCTGTGCAGATGTTGAAGTGTTCTCATGGCTGTTTTGTTGAGGTCGTAGGATTGGGCTGCGTAAGTTATGGTACGAATGGCGACAGCATGTGCTAAAGTTTTGGTTGCCTTCTGGCTTGCTCCACCAAATTTGTTCGAGAGGCGATGTATGACATGTTGAATTGTTTTCCATTTAGCTTTCAGTTGTTGTAGTTATACTGATGGGCTATTTTTGTGTCCGATTGGGATTCTGAGTAATCGTATGGGTTGAAAACTAACGGTTATAGGCGTACCCGCGAGAAGTGTTGGAAGATTATAGTGTGGAGGGCGTTTGTGGCCAAATACGGGTAAGAATTCGGTTTTTTCGGGGGTAATTCGAGACCAAGAGAAGACAAAGAGCATTCAAGGCTAGTTGCGGCGGCTTGGAGTTTCGCTTGCATGCCTTCGGGGCATGAAAGTCGGCTGATTCAATCCATACGGTTACATCGTCTGCATATATTGTGAATCGTGCAGCAGAGTCACGTTCGAGATTTCGAGCTACGCTCACCATGGCGAGGTTAAATAGGATCGGGGAAAGTGTTTATCCCTGAGGTACCCTGTGGTCAAGGTAGTAAGTGCGAGGAGTCCAGCCTGGGTGATACCCTTGGTATTGGCCGAGCGCTCGGAAAATTGCGGATCCAGATTTGCGCCCGGGTGCTTGGGTAGGCGTGCGCCAGTTCCTCTAGTATGACGTATTTGTTGACGCGATTAAAAGCCTTGCGAACTGCTAGGATCAGGTCGGGAGGAGAGTTATGACGGGAACGATTGATCACTCGGCGTAATAGCCAAAGGCTATCGTGGGTGCTCAGGTTTGGGCGGAAGCCAATCTGCGCAGGGCGAAAGAATGGTCGTACATATTCGAGGTAGTGGGTGATACCGTTATTGATGAGCCGTTCTATGAGTTTGCAGAAAACAGGAGTAAGCGAAATGGGGCGGAGGTTGGTGAGGTCAGTCGCGCCGGTCCAGGCTCCTTGGGTTTGGTAATAGGGGAGGTGAGATTTAGCTTAAGATGTTCAGGAACTTCACCAGTTTCCCAGAAACGGTTAATATGACCAAGTAAGGCAACAAGGACAGGTTTTGGCACGTTGCGGAGGTGTTTCCATGTCACAACGTCATGTTAAGGGGCAGATTTGTGTTTGCCTTGATGAATGGCCGTTTAAAGTTGAAGGGAAGGTCGAGATCGTCCTGAGGCGATGAAATGGGTATGAGTGGAAGAGGGGGAGGGGGATGGAGTTGGGCGTGCGTGAAGAAAGCCGTAATAATATATTGTTCAACGGTGACTGAGTCTTTTGTGAGAGTGAGGGTAGAAAATAGCGGAAGTCACTGCTTTTTCGGCCCAAGACTTTGGTGAATTTTCCAGAGAGCCCGAAGACCTTTTCCAAGACCGCGTGTGACACACATATTATTGCACTGGTTATAGGAAAGGCCACGTTGATACGACGTAATGAATAAATTGTCAATCGTTAAACTGTTTTTTCGTCCATGCCTTCAATATAACTGCATTATTACGCCAAAATAAACTTTGGCTCAGAGATTTACCAACCCTTTGATAATGTTTACACTATCATAAACACAGACCGTCAAAATGTAGCATGCATTTTATATTTCAATTTAAGAAGCTGCAGCCTGCTGTTCAATGTAGCATAATGCCTTGATTACTCAGCGTATTCCAGATAGCAGCAATACAAGACGAAGGAATGGGACCTTCTACATTACGTTTAGTAGACAAACATATGTACCATCAAATTATTCTTGCAACTCTCTGGGTTTCTGTTTACGTATCGGTGAGCGCCACCGCATCTGATGGCACCGCATCTGGTGGTAAGTGTTTTTAAGTACGGGCTGTAAATTCAAACTGCATGTAAAATTTCTTGGAATATTCAGAATTTAAAGAGGACATGTTCATAAAATGCTGACGGAAAGGGAAAGCAACCTATTTTAGCAGCACATATGTCTAGTTCTACCATCATTGGAAATGAAACGTTGTGTACTTCCACAGTGACTAAAATGTATGTCATGGGGGTTCGAACCAATCACAGATGGTATTTAGAGGTGACAGTGTCATTCTTCAATCAATCAATCAATCAATCAATCAATCAATCAATCAATCAATCAATCAATCAATCAATCAATCAATCAATCAATCAATCAATCAATCAATCAATCAATCAATCAAGCAAGCAAGCAAGCAAGCAAACAAGCAAGTGTTTATTATCATTCCTAAGAGCAGCCAGGGCGTGTTGATTCTGACGAACGAAAAGAAAGGAAATGAAAAAAAAAATCAAGCCACGAAGTATGCCTCTCACAAAAAAAAAAAAGAAATGAAATAAAGGGTTAGGATTGGTTAAACAACAAAAATGACACACTTGGGCATACGCACACACACGCACCTATACACAGTCACAAGTATAATGCATAGCAGCGAAATTGTGAAGCTAGTGATCACGGGTCTTAATGGCAGTGCGTTCACTAACACTCGCAATCGCAATATTAACTGATTGTAGGGTTTAACGCGCCGACGCAACGCAGGCGATGAGGCGCGCCGTAGTGGAGGGCTGCGGAATAATTTTAACCACCTGGGGATCCTTCACGTGCGCCGAAATGTCGAACACACGGGCGTTTTTGCTTTTCACCTCCACCAGAAAAGCGGCCGCCGCGGCCGGGTATCGAACCCGCGACCTCGTGCTCAGCAGCGCAACGCCTTAGCCACTGAGCCATCTCGGCGGGTCAATCGCAATATACAGATATAATATGATACAGGAAGGTTGCAACAAAAATGGTGTGATTCGGGCTTGCTTACATATGAGGCAAGCAGCGTACAATGAATGGACATGCAGGGGTGCAGGGGACTCGAGCCAATGATTCAGGGGAAACTGAAAGCACAAGAACTGGCATGCAGCGGTAAAAATAAAATAAAGGAAGGATATTCTTGTTAATGGTTCGTGCTAAAGCGATATCGTGAAATTCAGCGATGAATCATGTACACAAGAATAAAGGAGACAAGTAACGACAAAACAACCTCAAGGGCGTGTTTACGAGAGAGGGTCCGGAAATAAATAAACATTAAAGCGACGCTTTCTACGCCTCACTAATGGCGTCGACGTCCGAGCAAAACACACTCCAGGAAAGCCAACTTGAAAGACACTACGATAAAGTCCTTCCTCCTCTCCATGCTTTCCCTCCACTTTAAAAGGTCTGAAGCAGTTATTGAGGCTCTATCACGGGAATATGGTTAAACACATAATACTCTTTAGATCTCAAAAAAAAAAAAAAAACTGGGTGAATCAGCCCAAGAATTCTAACCAAATAATAGCCGGTGGAAATGTTCTCCGGAGAAGTGGAGATTTTCAACAGTGTCCATTAGGTTTCTCGTGCCGTGAACGTAACTTGTTGGCAACGCCGAGACAGGTGGATTCAGAGTTATACCAAGAAATATACAAGGCTCCTCTTGCGTGAGTTTCCGAGCTGTGTCCTTGTAGCTAAGATGCGCCTGACTTCATAAGGAACGCGACACTCCGGGGCGCAACATTCGGTTCCCTAAACGATACAGCACTTGCGCTTCCTGCAAGAGTCTAGCGCCATGTACTGGTTAGTTTTAAACACTAGATATTCTTTTGAATAAACTACAACAAAGTTCTCGCCATTTGATCTGGGTGAATTTAGGTACAGCCTACCTCCAACTGTAACGGCCTGGGTTGCAGCCCACGCAATTTAAAATATTTTTTCAAGTCAAGTGATGCTTTGTGTAAATTGTTTTGAAGCACTTATTTGTAAATAACGTTGGTTCGGTAGGCTTGATGTTATATTCGGTGCAGTGGGCAGCCTATCAATGTATTTAATGGATAGTTTGCACCGTGAATGAAGTGCCCGTTGTGTACCGTTGTGGAAACGGAATGTCCGCACGTGAGCATTTTAAGAACAACCTTTATACGAGTAGCAAATATAGGCGTTGAAAATAGGACGAATAAAGGAGGTGGCGTAGGCTTGCAGTGCCTAGAACACACTCAGAATTTAGGGAAATGACATTGGTAAACTTTGCCACAACTCGTGAAAAATTGGCTTGAGGAGCGGTTGGTACGCTTAAGTTGTGCACCACTCACATTGCAGGTACTCATATGCCAGTTTTGTTCTCGTTTTGTTTTAACGTGAAGATTTATCACTGCAAATCCTTGAATTTTTTTCGGCCTTTTCACTCTTAGAAAGCAGCAAATAAAGCAGCCAACAGTTCTCTACCGCTGTGGATGGTTTGCTGACATTGCTGAAAAACAAACAAACAAACAAACAAACAAACAAACAAACAAACAAACAAACAAACAAACAAACAAACAAACAAACACTAACGTTTCACGGTTCTTTATCTGTCCGTCACAGTCAATGAAAAAAAAGTTCACGGGCATAGCTTCACTCGCACATGCATCAACCTATTACATATTGAGTGCAATATTTGCCGTGCAGCAGACTGCATTTTAATGCGTAGCATTCTTTGCCGACTACCCCCAAAACCAGGACCGTGTAACGCCCTGCATTTCCACAAAAATTGAGATATCGCGAAAGTTCCACCTGCAATCGTTATAATGGCGTAAATGGAGATAACTAGTCGCACGAAATTTTGAAAAAAAAAAAAAGAAAAATATGAAATAATTACAGAAAATGGCGAACCGCGAAGCGCCCTGCATTTCCACAAGAATACAGATTTCGCGAAAGTTCCAAATGCAATCGTTATAATAACGTAAATGGTGATAATTGGCCGGACGAAATTTTGAAAATTAAAAAATAAGAAAAATACATAAAACTTACGGAAAATGGCAAAACGTACAACGCACGGAATTTTCACAGTATTGCAGATTTCGCGAAAGTTCCACATGTAATCGTTATAATAGCGTAAATGGAGATACTTCATCGAACGAAATTTTGAAAAAAAAGTAAGAAAAATATAAAATAATTACTAAAACTGGCCAACCGTGCAATGTGCTGCGTTTCCACAATAATGCAGATTTCGCGAAAGTTGCAAATGTAATCGTTATAATAGCGTAAATATAGATAATTGGTAGGACAAAATTTTGATAAACTAAGAAAAAAAAAATCAAAAAATTACGGAAATTAGCAAAACGAACAAACCATGGCATTCCCACAAACGCGGACTTTGCGGAAGTTTCACCGGTAATCGTTATAATAGCACAAATGAAGATAAGTGGTCGGACGAAATTTTTAAAAACTAGAAGATAAGAAAGGTATAAAATAAACGGCAACTGGCGAACCGTGTAACGCCCTGCATTGCCACAATATTGCAGACTTCGCGAAGGTTTGAAATGTAATCGTTATAATAACGTAAATTTTGAAAAAATAAAAAATAACAAGAATATCTAAAAATTACGGGAAATGGCAAAGCATATAACGACCTGAGTTTCCACAATGATGCAGATTTTTCGGAGGTCCTCCTATAATCGTTATATCAGCGTAAACTAGATAATTGGTAGAAAAATATCTTGAAACACTAAAAAACAAGAAAAATATAAAAAAATTACGGATAATGGCGAACCGTGTAATGCCCTGTATTTCAACAATAATGCAGACTTCGTGAAAGTTCCACTTCTTATCGTTATAATAGCGTAAATGGATATTGGTCGGACAGGATTTAGAAACACCAAAAACTTTGGCTGGAAAAAACTCCCACTCACGACAAGCGGCATAAGAATTCTACTCATTAGTAGATAATTTTGTGAATTTCTGTAGAATTTTTATCTGTTTTACGAAATCCTGAAGGTTCATGACAATACGCCAAAATCATCTGACACCCACTGTGCAGCTCGTATAAGCAACCGAGTGAGGAAACCGTTTCCTTTAATTTGTTAGGTATTGAGAAGCTCTGTACACCAGTTCCCGTTGTGTTCTGTGGGTAACCTGCATCTTACCCATCATCCCAAGCCTCTTGATTGGTAAGATTTATTAAATATACAGTTGGAGGGGCTTTTGTTTGATTGTATGAACAATTCAGCGTAGCTGTATTTTGTACTTCTTACAACGTATCGTCAGGAAGTCGAAAGAGTTCGAGTTGCATGGCTTTTTCCAAATTTGTATCCCTAGAAAATGTCATGCTGGCATACAGCACAGAACGTACAAAACGCGTATAACGTTGAGGTGACATGAAGAACGCCATAAACAAAGCTGCAAAAATATCCTTGTTGGGAGCACAAAATGCATTTGGTGAGCAGTGTGAGCCACGCAAGGCCGGGCGACCCCGGTTGCCCCCGAGAGAGTGTGATCACCTGGTTCTAATCACCAAGACGGGTCAGCGAATTCCCGAGGTTTATGAGATCCAGGTGCTGGACATACTGATCAGTGGCAATGGTAGAAAAGATACTCTGATGAAGAAGTTGGCTATCAAGAAAGGAAGTACCCTGCGGTTGACCCAGCGCGTGTCGTCCAAGCAGGCGGGCATGCGTGAGGGAGGGTTCGCGAGGCTGGTGCAATCCTTCGCTGTAAGTCACGGCGTACACGGCGGCTTACCACAAGTGGTCGCAGACGGACAACAACACGATTGACACCATGATCAGGAGGTTGCAAAAGCGAGCGTTGGGGTTGACGGAGTCAACGAACACCGAGTGGTTGCATGATGCAGTTGGGCGTTCACAACACGGTGGACGAGGTCATCAAGGCGCAATTGGCGGAACAGCGAGAGAGACTGGCGGAGACCAAGACGGGCCGGGCCATACTTGAGACCTCGGGGTACGGCTATCAGGTCACGGGGAGGCAAGGCAGCTTCACGAACTGAGTGAGTTCGAGAAAACGTGCGGGTGAGTCCCATCCCGACGAACGCACATACAGAGCACAACCCGGAGCGGAGGCGAGCCAGGGCCAAGCACCTCATCGAATAGTACAGCGGTGACCCGAGAACGAGGTACGTGGATGCAGCAGACTACGGAAAGGGCAGATACGCAGCGGTTACCATCAATGCGAGAACGGGGGAAGTGTTCACGTCAGCGAGTATGCGGTGTGTTACTGCAACCGAAGCAGAGGAGCTCGCCATCGCCTATAGCAATGGCCGAGCGGTGGTGTGACACCGTCCTTAACGATTCGCTCAAAGCGATCTGAAACCTGGCGAGCGGCCGGATCAGTGACAAGGCAGCCAAGATAATCGAACGAGTGGTTGCACAGGAAGAAAGAAGAGTGGAAGTCAGGTGGATCCCGGCGAACGCGGGTGAATTATCTCCAAATACACCCAACCACAACGAGATGGCCCACAGGGAAGCGCGCGCTATTACGCACCGCGCTCCCAATGTGGAGAGTCGTCCCGAGTTTAAATGGTGGTCGGAGACGAAGGACAGAGCGAGAGGCTATGGCGAAACACTCAAGAACATGCTGCTTTCGAGACGGGCGTACCGGCCGCCACATAGGTCGCTGGGTCGCGAGGAAGCGGTGTGGCTAAAAATACTCCAGAGAGCGTCGGTCACATCACCGGCAGCGTTACATCGGATGTTCCCGGACGAGTACCCCGAGGTCCTGTGCAGTGTGTGTGAGAAGGGACCGGCCAACCGGTTGCACGTTATGTGGGACTTGGCCACCGAACCGGACAGTGCAAGTTTCGAGATGTTACCAGTGAACAAAAAGGAGCCATCGAGTCGGCCCGCAAGTTGGATCAAGAGTGGGCCATCTTCACCGCGCTTGAAAGGCACGGGCTCCGAAAAGGAGCTAGAGCTCAGTAGGACTGCGAAAGGAGATGCAACGTTAGGCCGCGTTGAGGCGGAGCCGTAAATCGGCTCCCGCCTAATGCAGGGTCTTTGTCATTAAAGTATTTTCCAATAAAAAAATCCAATCCAAAATCCAGTGCGAGCCATTCGCTTGTTCTTTCTCGCGTGCCTCTCAGCGCGGAGTTGCCTGCGTACACTGATAACTCTGCGCAGGGTAACTAGTTTTTAGTGGCAGTAGGGTGGCTTCCGTTACACAGAAACCGTCATCCCACCGTTAAAGATAAAAAAAAGTAAAAACAAGAACTGAAAGTTTAAGGCGGGAAGCTCGACTAGTTGGTTATTAGTACTGTTCATCTTTTATTGGCCTTGCATTGGCAGTGCGAAATATACAAAGACGAAGAGCCTAAAAAAAAAAAAAAACACAGGACGAGCGCTGGACCGGCGCTTGTTTTTTGTCATCCTGCTCTTCGTCCTTGTATAATTTGGGCGGGAAATTTGTTTCGCGGCCGCCACAACAGAAGTCGGGATATCAAAATATCGAGCTTACTTGTTGCTGCCACCACGCACCACTGACATTTTGACTTTTTTTGCAGGCGTTGGGGCAGCAGACGATTATAAGAATATCTGTGATGAACGGGAGTGTCAAGAACTGGGTAAGTTTTGTTCTTTTACTTCCGTTCGGACTGACTTAAATTCGTAAATGCTGTATATTTAGTGAAGAGAAGAGACATTATATCATCACGCGTGCTGGGGCATCGGGCCCATCACATGCTCTGTTCGGCTAGCCTTGCAAGTCTACCTGTTGTTGTGCCAGAGCGCCGGACAAAAGTTCGCTTGGTGTGAATACGCGCCGAATGCCTGGGCTGAATTTAAGAATAAATTAGTCTAGTTGCAAGGGGAAAGAGGAGTAGAAAGGAAAAAGCGAATGGGATGGCTGGAATATTCACCAGGTGTAGAACTCGGTCTGTTTCCATGCATTGAAGAGTAGAGTTCAGTTTTCAACAGGGAGGGCAGATGAAAAGGTGGAAATCGTTACAGGAAAAGCGGGAGCACTGATAGTCCTTTTTTCAGACACTATAGACGTCCGTGTAAATCTGTATGAATCGTGAAACTGAGAAGAGGTTTGGTTGCCTTCTGTGATTTTTATGGTAGACTAGAGATGGTTTCTACGTAAACGGCTGATCGTCCAATAGGCTTGCACACCCTGGATTGTTTCGTGAACCCCACGTGCTTAGCTGCAAGCGATGCTGGCTATCCTTATGAAGGAGGAGTAGGCTTTCGTGAAGGCTACTCCACAGTCTACAAAGTACAGTCGACTGGGATTGAGACAGCTCACACAGAAGACGGTAGGGTAGCGAGGGATCCGGAATGGAGAGACGGGGGTTGACAAAGGCCGCTGTATTCTATGGAATGAATTTGCGCAAAACAAGCTCGCTGCAAAACTTTGACAATTCGCAACAAGGAGGAGAGGCAAAATTGCACGTGCAACCTGTTAAACGATAGTTTGTTTGATTTTTTTTTTCGCGCTTATACGCTTCTGATGACATTTTTATTTGAAGAAGAGGCTGCGTGCAAGTGTACTTCAAGAACCTTCTAACCGAATGGCTTGTATTTCAGCTGGCACGATGCGAGAACAAATGGGAGGCAAACCTTGCGAGGACTACTATAAGTATGTCTGCAGTAATTGGGAAGGTGATAGAGAACTGAAACGGACGCTGTTGAAGAAAAAAGCCGTGCGGATCCTTATGTGTAAGTCTGGATATTTCTAGTTACTTAGAATGTATTTAAACACTGCGCACATAAATGCACAAAAAGTGCCGCGTTTGGTGAGTTCCTTTGTCCGCTCGGTTCGACGAAAGGCATGCCGGCGCGGTGCGCGTTTCCCGTGCTCCGGATATAATAATGCCCGAAAAAAAAAAAAAAAAATGTGAGAAAAATACGCACGCACGCACGTACACATACACACATGCACCCAATGTATTTCGGAGAGCACTCTACGAACGTAGAGAAAAATGAACTCCAAAAGAGGCCAAATCTTAAGCACATGCGAAAAAAACAACTAAAATCTTAGAAGTGATTCCTGGGAAGGTTGACACGACGGTTGTACCCTTCCCCTTAATTTGCAGCATAACCATCCTAATAGGGAGCTATAGAGCTGCGTAGCTATGCATAGCGGTTTTAGCCTGAAAATGGTATGCTCTCTTGTGAAAAAAAAAAAAAAAAAACAATTTCAGGAGTTTGACATGGTCTTCGACCGTTTGCTCTTCTCTTCTCCGTACATATCAATGACTTAGTTCGCATGGCATAAGCAGCAACGTTTATTTTATATAACGAGGACGCCAGTACATTTCCGCTTCACATAGCGGGGAAAAAAAATATATCCGCGTATCTGCTAACTTCGCTGCACGTGTCGTCGAACAACAGTAGTCTTCGGACACCTATGCGACGTATTCGCCCTTCTTCTCTCCCCGTACACCCCTCACGCTCTTCTCCTCCGTTTCGCTCTTCCCACGGTAAACACGGATAAGGTTTGCTAAGACAATTCAATTTTACCGCGTTCCACTGCCCGCGCATCCCGTATTGGTACCTTTCGTTACCGCCAAAGTTGGAACGCCGCCATCAGGTCCAGGGTCGGGCGCGAGTTCTTTTTGTATTTTTGGGTCAAACTATTGTTTTCAACGCGTATTTCTATTTGCTATTGCAAATATCAGGCACACATTTATTTACTGCGAAATAGTGCGAGTATAAAGTTGTCTATTTATTTTTGCCTCATATACACGTAATATGTTTTGTTTAACAATGTTGACAAGTATGTAGTGAGTTTCCAGATTTGGTGGTTTGGAAAAGTTTTGCCTATATAAACTTATCGCTCAAGAATTCCTTTATCTTTTGGCCGGATGGCGGAATCAACGTCTGTGTTTTCGAACTGTTTCCTTACTGCTGGGATGTTGCGGTGTACCAGAATTGCTGTGAGGGCAGTGTTCCTGTTTTAGAATGCTCTGTACCCAGGGAGCGAGACCGTTTTTCCTGTTTCCTGTAGCGTTATAATTTGGGGTGTGGATTGCTGAGCTTGGATATGTAACTCTAGGCTCAGCTTTTTTCAGAATATCCTTGGCGATTCCATTGCCATAGCACTATACTCTTTTTGGGGTTCGCCATTAAGAGCAGGGAATGGCATATCATGTTGGCCCATTATGGGTTGGATTGTTTCGAGTACTCGTTTAATTCCTTCGTGTAGTTCGTTTCGGAGTGCCTCAAGGCTGGCATTAAAGCTGCTGCTGGTTGATTTAAATTCTACCCGCTGCTCGTGAAGGGTTCTGCGGGTGTTTCTTAAGCACTTCTCAACAATCGTAATACGATGATCAAGTGGCGGTTCGTGATCATTAGGGAGTGGATCCTCCGCTTTGCGTTTTTGCGCGGGAGGGAGATCTGTGTTCATCTGTGCGTCTGTTTGTTCGTTTGTAGCTTTAAGAGATATTTCATTTCTTAGTGTTTTGATTTTCTGCCCTGACCAGTGCTTGTATTTTCTGGCGTATAGCCTTAAGTTCTTGGAGGAACTCGGGGGGTATCGCGGCTGGTGGTGGTGGTGGGGTGGCGAGAAGGTGGGGGTGGTGGGGATGTGATTTTGAGGGTTGAGCAGTGGAAAGAAGCAACTATGTGGCTCACATTCGGGTCGCCGTTCGGTTTGCTTGCTATTCGTTGGGTGTTGCTTGCTTGGTCCTCTTGGTCCCGTTGTCATTTGAGGGTTGGATAGTACTGTTTGATGAGGGGTATGAAGGAGTCTTTGAGCACTTTAGCGTATGTTATGCGTCCGCGTGGTTGAAAACGTTGAACGTTGCGGGCACTCTGTCGTCCCGGTCGGGTGGTTTCCTTCACCCACAATGCAGATTTGGGAGCACGTGTGGTCTTCGGTGGGATTCAGTGTTCCGCAGAAACTGCAGCGGCTTTAGGGGTTCTGATTCGGACAGACAGACGTCCTGTCTGTGCCCTGCTTACCAGCATGGGAAGGATGCTTCAGTTTTACGTCGATATTGCTTGCAGCGGTAGGTCGTCGGTCTCTACCGGTCCCAATAAGGGACGCGGTTTCCATTAAACAGGACTTGTGCCATTATCGATGTCCCGAGTCTCTTCACTGCCAAAATGGAGAGTTCTGGGTTTGTAGCTAAAAATGCTGCTTTGGATTTCTTGATGGGTATCCGTTTCGGGGATACTGAAAATTGTCCCCGCCGTGGTGTTCTAAGGAGCCCCCACATGCGCAGCAATCATGTAGGTATTGCCGCCTACCTGAATAGCTTTGATGTCGGCATAGCGTTGAGCTCGTTCTTCGGAAAGAGTATTGATGATGACATAGTTTGGTGTAGGTCGAATGCGTAGCTGATCTTGCGGGTTTTTGGGGTATTTGGGCTTCCTAAAGCACCGTATCCGCTAGTGCTTCCGGCGTAATTTTGCGAAGATGGAGTCATCCACGGGGTCGCAGTACGATCTTAATGTCGTCGGGCGGCAGCGGCGCGGCCGGAGGGTCACGGCGTGGCCGCTTCTTGAAGGGGCGATTTTCCATAGTTGAATTTTTTGCAGGCTCGTGAAGACTTCGTTGTCTGCTGCACACAGTCTTCGAATCCTCGTGAAGAAGTTCTTCCGGGTTGATGGGCTCACCATCGACGGCGATTGCCTCCATGTTGGCAGCGCTGCGCTGACGCTCGGCAAGGCAAGTCGGGCGAGGCGTAGGCGTTAAGCCTAACCTGGACGTGGTCTTCGATGGATCGGTAATTTCGGCACGAGAGGTGTAGACAACTACCAAAGAGGATACTTGGGCTAATCCTGACGCCTTCCGACGTCTCTGGATGCTGATGTTAGGTGGATAGGCCTTGAAGTTTCGGCTGTCCGCATGAAACTCGGCGGAGTCCATACGAGGCACGTCCGAAGAACAGATCGAGCAATCGGAGCACCCCCCCCCCCCCCCCTCAAGCGCGAGACGTAAACAAGTTTCCCGGTGTTTTAGTACCGTGACTACATGAAACGACGATTAAGACGACGATTACAATGACGACGACGACAGGAGACGCTAAAATCCCCATCCCCTAAGGGGCTTCGTCCCTAAAAGGGACAGGAGGGGGGGGGGGGCGAAAGACAAGTGATGCAGATAGGGAGGCAGATAGGGAGGGGACGGGAAGAGCGTAATGAGTGTGAGGGGAGAGAGTAAGGGGGCGTTACGTGGCGGAGGAAGAACAAACGTTTTAGACTTTAGACCTAATTTGCAGTTTAGCAGGCACACACGCCTTGGATAGTTAATGAGCTCACAACTTGCCTGTCCTACGTTCCTTGTGCCATGTAACTTTCCCATATGTACCAGCTAGACCAACTTTTGGTGTTGCCTCAATACATACGCTGCTGTTTTTTTCACTGAATGTGGATGTTTCATGTCATACTTAGCCGAGTTGCAAAGAAATTCAGGTCATTCTTGAAGCTTTGGCTATTAGATTTTGCTTATTTGCTTTGAGTTTGAGCCATTTCTTTGCTTGCTGATTTAAGTCATAACATTTGCGTGCGTCTGGATGGAAAATAGCTCCTAATGTAATGTTCTAGGTGTATTTACTTTACCAGAGTACCGGAATGTCTTAATGTAAATAATTTATCGGTTCGTTGAAAACCTCCACCCGTGCGCCCTGCGTACTTAGGCTTAATTTTCTGTTTTCTTTGCGAGTGTTAATGCTCTACACACCTTCCGGCATACCGTTTTTCCTTTTTTTTTGCTGTTGCTGGCAATAAAAAACAATAGCAGAGAACTTTTCAACCCATCCGGAACGTTTTCTTTTTTTTGACACCTCTTAGTTGCATGGTGAAAATAAATAAAAAAAATCTACAAAAAATCATATAAGCTCAATCGTGCAACAATTGAGTCACCAAGGAGCACCACCCGATTGTTGCAGATAAAGTGTTTCTTTTTTGGTATTATGTACATCTAACAGTAATTTATCTCCGCAGGCCTCCCATACTCCACTTCTCTGTATGAGAATGCATAAAACACTGTTTTTAACTGCGCCTAACGGCATTTTTAGCATGTAAACTTTACAAGATACCGGTTGCTTATTGACTATTTGTGCCAGAAATCCATAGTGTAATGATTTATAAAGGCTGGTACAAGGGAGAGAGTATAGGCCTAGTGCATGTGGCACAATACCTACTGCGAACGCTGTTGCATTTTCTACACTTTTTGTCTATGCGCTGGACATACTAATGAAGTTGTTTTTTCTGCAGATCTTTTGGGGAATGCCTCAAAGCCATTATCAGAAAATTTGAATGCCACAGATAAACTAATCATTTCTTATAGTTCATGCACTACGAAAGGTAAGAATATGTCTCTCCTCAAGGCGGGACTTTTTCTTTACTTGCAATTGTTAAAAATACCCACCCGTTAGATAGCGTCGACAGTGTTTCGACTTTATAAAAGTCTGTTCTTGTACCGAAAAGAACATGCTGTTGTGCCGCGGTGAAATCAAAACTGAAAAAAAAAGCACTGACAACAATTTAGGAAGGTAGAAACTCTTTGACGCTTTGTTCACCATTAGTTCTAATAATTATTTTATCTCTGTTAAGGTGGTGATAAAGAAGCTTTAAAGGCCTCCGTAAAAAGAGTTCTTGCTGAATACAAGTTGGCGAAGGGAATGTGGCCAATAATTGAAGAGGGCTTTTTGCGAAACAATATCACCACTTACCAGGACATCCTCAAGAGGGCCGGGCCACGTCCTGTGTTGTCCTACTCGATTTCCTCTCAACAGAACGAACCAATCATTCTCGTAAGAAACCTCTAATAATACAACTTTCTAGAACGCTTACTAGCACTTTCCCATTTCATGAATTTTGTGACGTGTTGTCGTGCAGATGAGCAGGCCATCCCACTTCTACATGGCAGCGATCCCGGACCTAAGTTCCAGAAACGCGGACGTGGAAGATGGTTCAATGGATTACAATTATACTGACTATGATACCCGTGAGGAGGAAAGCTACAAAACATTCATTGCGAAATCGGCGGTCTTACTCAATGCAGCTGTCAAGGAAGAAAAAGCAAAACAGGTAGCTGAAGAAATCGCTGCCTTTGAAAAGGAGCTCTCCAAAGTGAGTACCAATCACGGTATTTCATTCTAGTAAAAGTTATTATTATACTTACGAACTTGAAATAAGACTGCAAAAATGGAGAGTACTAAATGTCCATATACATGCTTGCTTCACTGCCAATGACGTCGAAAGAAGATAGCGTTTCTGCCGCCACAACCGGGTAACGCCTTACTTTATTCCCCCTCCCACCTCTCGAGCACTTCACCTACCGTCTTTCTCCAATTCATTTCCCGCCTATCCTGTTTCTGTTTTCTGTCTTCAACTCGCTATCGATGTACGTTACTATTTTCCTGTCTTCCCACGTCATCTCCGAACCTCCCGCTTATTCCCTCACGTTCACTGTACCCTTGATTACCCATCCTCCTCCTCGTGCTCTATTCTTCTCTCCCTCCTCGCATACCCTCCTCTCTGTTTCATTTTGCCTCAATGCTCTTTTACTCCTATCTTCATCCTTCCCTAATATCCCATGCAATCCTACCTTCCCTCTCTTGGACCGTTCTTCCTTCCCCTCCTCTTCTCTCCGATGCACCACTCCCCTTCCTTCCCCGATATGTGTCCCTGTCCTCTACTCTTCTGTTTTCTCGTCCATGCAGCCCTACCCCCGCCTCTTCCCATCCTTTTCTTATTCTCATTCCACTCACCAGCAACAACTCTCCTTGTTCTACCTCTTGCACTCCTCTCCTTCTCATATTTTCTTTTACCCAGTACACCCCTTCTTTATTCCCTTCTGACTTCCGCACCCTGTCCCTCTCGCTGTAACCTCTTTGTCCAATCCTCGTATCCCTCACTGTTAAATATCACGATCATTTATTCTGAAGAGGAAGAAGACCTGCTCCTCGAAGCGCGAGCACGCGATCTGTTCTGCAGACATTAAAGAAAGAATGCAAACGGTTACCCGGGCCCTCTCGTGTTTACAAGTGGTGCCGTAACCAAAAGTTCCATCTCCATGCAACGAACGCCAGCAGCCTGCCTTGGAGCAGCGGAGAAGACGGTGGCGTTGGAGCAGCTGATCGACCAGGTGATAGAAAATAGCCAGCGCAAGGAAGACGAGGACGAGGAAGGTAACAACAGACACAGCGCGGCCTGGTCTGGATCGACCTGGTCCTAACAACGAGGAGGCTACCGCGGAAATAAACGGGATCCGACGAGTTGACTGAAACGTAAGAGAGCTTCAGACAACCATCTTCCAAGATGAGCAAAGAGATTGTAACGAAGAAGAGGAAGGCTTTGCTGTCGCAAATAACGCAGCTCATCAACGCAGCCGAACAGCAAATAGAAGGAACCGAAAGAATGGCGCTTTGCTGAACGCGAGCACAGATAAAGGGACCAGAAGCGCGACTAAAAGAAGCAAACAACGAAATGGAGCAATATTTAATGGATGAAGTTGCAGATAGTGAATTTGAGAGAATAATTGAATAAGACATGAAGATATTGGCTATCCTACCGAAGCTTGAGATAAGCGTTGCGGAGTCCATCCCAATTAGAGTAAATGCCCAGATTAACATCCAGACGTTAGCAAAGAGCACTCAGCACAACGCCAGGCCAGATGACGTGGAGCTGGTCAAGCTGCCGTACCTGGAGCTTATAAAATTCGATGGAAATGAGTTGGAGTGGAACAGATTTTGGACTCAATACAAATCATCAGCTCACGACAGGCCTAACATGACTAAAGCACAGAAGTTCAACTATTTGATGGCTTCATTAACTGGCAAGGCAGTGGCTACAATAGAAGGACTGCAGTTTTCCGCTGAGATGAACTATTAACACCCAATATGGTTATTAAGGGACAAGTTCGGAAGGAATGAAAGATCAGTGGGTCTGCACATGCGCGAACTGCTAAACCTTCCAAAGGTGAAATCAGCGAGGGATACCGAAGAGCTAAGAAAGCTATCCCAAGCCGTACAAGTGAACATGCTTACCCTCGATTCCCTGAATGCAGAACCCGAGTTCTATGCACCAATGATCATGCCAGTGCTGAAGAGAGTTATTCCATCAGAGTTATCAGTGGAGTTCAAGTTGAAGGAGATGGCTCAGAATAGGCAGGACAGTGAAGGGAAGAAGGAGAGCAAAGTGAGTCAGCAGGAAAAACAAGTGCGGGAGCCCTAGCATGACTTCTTGAATTTATTCGGCATCAAGTAAACTTGAGAGAGGAGACAGAACAGGAGCCAAGATCTGGGTCTCAGAAACAGACAAGAGAAAGTACTAGACAGTTTCCAACAACATCGAGTTTTTAGAGCTATTCTGGAAGAGTGTGCATCATTTGCAAACAAAGAAACCATGCGAAAGAAGATTGTCGGCGCAGCCTCCTGATGGAAGAGAAAAAGGCGGCCCTCGCAGCCAGCAGGACATGCTTCAGGTGTACGCGGCCAAATTACACGGCACATGTTTGCAGAGCTAATGTGCCATGCAAACAATGCAAAGGAAGGCAGGCGACGTCAATGTGTCGGACGAAACGAGAAGCAAAAGCAGAACAACACGCCGCAATGGGGCAACCAGAAGAATCGACCGCGTGCAGCGTGCATACCATTGAACGGCAAGAAAAGCAATGCGTGCTCCTACAAACTGCGATAGCTTGGATTAAAGGAGAATCCTCAGAGAGCTACGTCAGACTGTTACTTAGCATCGGCAGCCAAAGATCATTCATTATAGCCGGAATGGCAGAATCAATAGAAGCAAATGTCATCAAACAAGAACGGTTGACTATTCGCTCGTTCGGCGGTAATCAAACGGTGAAGATTATGGACGTGGTACAAGTAAAAGTAGGGCCTCAAACGAAAAGCTCTGAAAATGTTATTGACGTACTAAAAGTGGATGTGATATCCCGTAATTGTCTGCCAGAACGCAGAAAAGAAATTAGCGAAGAAGTGAAGAAATTACAGTTGGAGATTGCCGACCAGACGAACAAAACAAGCACGAAAAGTTCCATAGGGTTGCTAATTGGCTCTGATTATTATTGGGAGTTTTTCACGGGACAAATGAAACGACTAGGTGACAAGCTAATGGCTGCGGATAAAACGCTTGGATGGATAGTTCAACGACCATGCCAACAAAACAAGCTGAAAGTAACAAAGGGACAGGCAATCATAAAACTTCACATTGAAACTGCTGACAAAGGAATGCCAGACGAATTGCAGAAAATTTGTAGTTTCCGGTCGATCGGCCTAGCAACAAAACATGGTCAACCAAGCTCCGAAGACAAAATCCTGAAGTGGTTCGAGGAGTATATATCTGAGAAGAATGGGCACTGCTTGGTAGGTCTTTCACGGATAGAAAACGTGAAACTGGACACCAACAAATAAATTGCAACGAAAAGGCTACTACACTAACGACCAGGCTTAAGAAGTGTGATTCTCTCAGGAGATATGACGAGGTGATATAAAAGTATTTCACCTCTGGTGTAGCCGAAACAGTTAAAAAGGCAAAAGGACAAGCCAACTATCTTTCTTACTGTATGCCTCACCACGCATGCAGTAATTCGGGAGGTGCGAGCAATCACGAAAGTTAGTCGTTTTTGACGCGTCGGAAAGCTCGATGGAAAACAGATCGCTCAACGACAACTTAGATGCGGGTCAGAGCTTCAGCGAAGACATACTGTCACTTTTCCGAAAAGAAAACATAGCACAAACCGGACGCTTAGAAAAACATTTTTGCAGATAAGCATCAATGAAGAAGACCGAGAATCTTGTCGTTTTTGATGGCGGAAACACGACGGCCAGGGAAGAATAACGGAAGAAATTCGAACATGGAGAATGGCAAGCGGGACATTAGGAACCACAGCGAGCACATTTGTACTTCCGGCTACGATCAAGCACTATCTGAAAGAAATGAATTCCGAATTTACAAGAACAACAGAAAAACTACAGTTGGCAATTTATGTCGTTGGCAGTATACTCGGAGCAGCCATAATCAGTGAATCCATCAAATCGTACAAGACAAAAATTATTTTTTAGAATGGGGGAGGATTTTATCAGCATCTTATACGAAGCATTGCGACCTCCACGCGGAAAATCCTTGGTAGGCTGACAGTCAAAGTAGAAGAGCTGCGAACCTTCGTGACAGAGGTGGAAGGAGCGTAAAATAATCGACCCTTAACCTACGTGTACATCGAGCCTGGCGAGCCCATGCCAATTCATGCCATGCCTCGCCATGCTGGTTCGGTATTCTATCACTCAGCGTTGCTTACAAACGGACACGAGTTCTTGTTTGCTCGACCTTTTTCACAAGACATTCTTTTGCTGACGATGGCACACGATTCCGGCCTTTTCGTGAACTGCGCGGCTAGTGCACTGGCTCTAAAGCGTGACCAATTCGAAAATATTCTCACAACTATATACCTCGCGGTGTATCAGGCATTTGTTCGGGGTGCTGTATATAAGATAAAGTTATGTATTCGATAGCATGCTACTAGTCTGGTAAAAAAACGCTCAACCTATTTTTTCGTAAACAGCTTTACCATAGATGTGTTCATCGTTTGACCTCACTGGCTTTCAAGTATATTTTGCTTGGTGGAAAAAAAAGCTGCCGTACATATTGGGTTGAGGGCATTTCCATATAACACTTGCGTGGGTTACTGGATATGTAGAAAGTTTTTAAGACAAGCGTAGAGAGAAAGAGGGAACATACTTTATTGTCACCCTTTTAAAGGCGAACGCACCGTGCTGGAATGTCTGGAACCTTCGTCCCATCAGACGGCGGTCAAGAACTCGTGGTCCCTGGCAGCGTCCTCTGCCAGTTATATGATATCAGCCTGTACCCCGGGAACAGAGCTGAGCAATTCGGCCTTCCACTGCTCATTACTTGTTTTATGTATGCCTTGTTCAAAGGCCTGTGGTCTACTCCAGTAAAACGTAAGAACACCGCGAATGACATTTTTGTTAACACGAAAGTGATTTATGCCCGGGTACACCAAGATCTTACTGAGGTCATACCCGTCACGGAAGCGACGTCACCAAAAAAAGTGCCATTGACGCGGCGGCGGCCGGATTCTAGCCCGCGAGCTCTCTCGCCTCTCGACGCAACGGGAGGTACGAGGCGCTCTACCAACTGTGCAATGCACTGAAACGTAAGCATCTCTGCGAACGCGCCTTATGTCCTTCCCTATGACTCATTCAGATGGTGCTGCCGTCTAGGAGAGGCGAAGTGAAGTAGCGCATCATGACGCTAATGAGCGCCGACAGTTGGCGCCGCAATGCCAGCGCCTTCGTGTACGGAGGACGCGCGTGAATTGAGGCACCCCCACTGTCGCGTTGTTCCCATGACCGTTATGTGTTCGAAGATGCTGTGTCTGTGCATGTCATTTTTGGTTTTGTTGCCCAGGAATAAACCGCTATTTTTTATTTCTTTATTTCTTAATTCTTCTCGAGCGTCCACAGGAGAGGTTGGTGCCTGCGCTCGTGCTAGGGCAGCACACATTCGGCGCTCTTCCTGCCAGCGCAGGACAGAGGCGATCGAGCGCTGCGTGGACGCCGTCGCAGTTAGTGCGGAAAGGCTTCTCTGCCTTGCACATTGTCATGCGGTGGGAACCCCCGCATCGCTATCACCTCTCGCGGTTGCAGCTTGCTGTGGCGTGGTCGAGCCCGCCGCCCCTGTCGCACTGCAGCGGTCGCGGCAGACACTACCTCACCGGCCGCCAAAGCTTGTGCAGCGCTTCCTCCGCAGGACGATGGGTGCCGAGAATCGCAGATACACTGCACGCCCCCTGCGAATGGCCGACTGCACCGGCACGGGCGTATCGAGGCTGGAGACGACTGCCTCGGCAGGGATTGTCATGTCGTCAACCACGATGACGCCCGTGCTGCTCGACGACGGCTCAGGGGGTTCCCCACGATGCCGCAAATGGTAATGGTGTGGGGGATAGTCCCCATGGCTTACTCGGTGGCTGCGCCTGCTGCAGCGACGTTCCGCCCGCCGTTAACATGAACACCCAGCACGCCAGGTTGTACAGTGGGCTGCCCAGCGATAACGTCGCGCGCCAGCTCGCGAACGTAGCCCTCGGCGCCTTCGGCCGAAGAAACTTACACCATCTTCCCGTGGGGAACCCTGATGAGGATGTGAAGCATCATGGGGGTTCCGTGTGGGTCTATTGTGTAGCCGTTATGTTGAGTGATCTGGGGCGGTATTCTCGTGTTTTGTTCCTTTTGCGTCCCTTTCAAAAGTGTCCCTTTTGGCGAGCCCTGATTGGCTAAAATCAAACAACCGGAAGTGACGTGACGCAAGCGCGGCAAACCTACTGCCAACCTTTTTCCATGCTGCCAACGTCCACTTCTAAACCGGAAGTACGTCACGATGAAAGGGACGCGAAAGGGACGTTTTCAAAAGGGACAGTTACGAGAATACCGCCCCTGGTGTTTAGTAGCGCCAGAGGGAATTCCGCGTCCGGGTCCACACCGGTGGCAAAGGCACGCAAGTACTGTTGTGTGACGGTGAGTAGGTGGTGGTTCTCGAGGCGCCGAAACTCGTCCATCATGTTCTTGTCGATGTTGTCGTCTCTGTGGGAGAATAGGTAGTCTCCGTCAGCGTTGGGGAGATAAAGGTTGTTGACGTTGATGCACCGGCTGAGAGCAACGTACACGTCCTCCTCTTCGCAGCTTTGTCTTCTTCTCCTTCTTCTTCAGCGGTTCCCGTACGTTAAGATGACGACGGTGGTTGAACGCGAAGCTATGTCGTGATGTATTAGCAACGTACACGCCCTCCTCTGAGCAGCTTTGTCTTCTTCTCCTTCTTCAGCGGTTACTTTTCCCTACGGGTAGATGACGACGGTGGTTGAACGCGAAGCTACCTCGTGATGGATTCTTTGGTTGGCAAATCCCTTGGGGCACCCTGCCACAATCATCATTAGATGCGCTGCGGACGGGGCACGGACAAGTGACATGCCCTCGAGCAAGAGATGCTTCGCATATAAGCGTTGACGAGGTAAAGGTTGTAGACGTTGGTGCACCGACTGAGAGCAACGTACCGCCCTCCTCTTCACACCTTTGTCTTCTTCTCCTCCTTTTTCTTCCTTTTTCTTCAACATCATCAGAGGTGCTGCGGACGGGGCATGGAAAAGTGACAACCCCCCGAGCAAGAGATGCTCCGCATCTAAAATCATTTCGAAAATGCTGTCTTCCTCTTTGCATCCTCGCCCATTTTCTGTGGCGTTTTAGTGTGACTTCAAAAGGAAATGACTTGGCTTGACTGCGCTACTGCACGGCTCGCCGACCTTCCGACAGAGTCAGTCGGCCCAGCGTTTAGTCCGCCGGCCGCCGACGGGTCGTCGCGATTCGTTCGCTCAGTTGAAACTGCACTTTTGTGAATAGGAGAATGTGCCTTTCTTTACTTTGTTTGTTTATACACTGTATCAAGCTCCAAGTCCAGGTCGCTCCACACAAGCGCTGCACAAGCGCAGATGCGACGCTTCGCTGACTGGTACGCTAATAGGAAAATCTAAGGCCACTTGAAGGCGGGAGAAGAGTCAGCGAAGTCAATATAGGTACTAAGGAAATAAAATCAGCTGAAACTTTTACCGTACAGCGTAAAAGCAGTGAACAGGAAGAATTTTTTTGCGCTTGGAGAACAAGCACAGCGGTCAGCAGCACGATCAAACATCTGCGAACGCTTTTCCGTCTAAGAAATGCAATTGCTAGACATGAGATATTTTGGAAATTTGGGGGATGCTTACTACACGAGCGTCATACAACAAATAGTCACCGAAGCTGTTTGAAATGCTAAAACTAAATAAAAGTGTAAACTGGTTCTACATTGTATACCTTATATTTACAACTCCGTCAGCGTTGGTCCGTGGCCGAGGACTGTGCTTCCGGTAGCGCTAGCGGGCGGACGCAAGATGTCGAGCTGCTCAGTTGGAGCGGTCATTGCGGCTTCGGGCCGCGGAAACAGGACAACGGAAAACGAAGCGCAGGACTACCAGATAATTCTGCCTCAACTGCCATCAGGTCGGTTCGTTTTGAACACAGTATTCTTGCACGCTGACGTCAAAGCGAGGCCTTATCGAGTGGAAGATTTTCGAGACGCGCTCGCACACTTGGAACTGCTCCCCGACGTGATAGCGTTGGGAGCGTTCCAAATGAATCACGTGTGGGCAGTAACATTGAAGGACGCCGAAAGTGCCAAAAAGTTGGTTGATTTTCATCGACCCGAATCGACCCGTGGTCATCGACCCGAGCATGGTCATCGACCCGAATAACCAGGTGCTGCGAGTTAAAGTGCTCTGGGTTCTTGATGGTGTGCCCGACGACATGGTGCGAGCCGCGTTTGCGCCGTGCGGCGTTGGGACTGACGTCGCAAGAGACCGGTGGCGTGTGTCTGGGTGCGGCGACAAGGGCTCGACAACGCGCCTTGTGTCGCTGAAACTCAAGGCAGGCGTCACCCCCGACGACGTGTCCCACCAGCTCCAAATCGCCGGGGACAACGCACTCGTAGTCGTTCCGGGGCGTCTGCCGCTTTGCCTGCCGTGTCAGCGTTCTGGACACGTTCGACGGCAGTGTAGCTGCGCTCGTCGTCGTTTTGGCCACGAGGCCTCACAGTGTGTGCAAACTTACGCCACTGTCGCAGGACCAGTGGGGTGTGACGACAAATCTGAGCACCTCATGGATGAAGCTGAAGCGGAAGAAGTCGCCGCTGGAGGAGGGGGAAACGAGCCAGCGTCGACGCATGAGCTCAAGGACCTGCCGACGTGCAAGTCACCCACCGTACAAGCTGGCAAAGAGGGACAGGGAAAAGGAAATGACCGGCCGGGCCTCAACACGGACGACTTATCACTGCCACCAGTGAACCAAGCTGCCCAAGGCGGAGCCATCCTGGAAACCGACCAAGCGGACGGTGGGAAGGAGTCAGACGATGTCACCATCGATATGGACAAGAGCAAGGACCTCGCTAGTAGCACCTGCGGAAAGTATGGACGCGAGAGTAACGCCGAAATGACAGAAGGCGACAATGCGGCTTCCGACGAGCCGCCTTGGAAAGCGGTAGCGGTGCTGGGGCGGCGTTCCACACAGAAGACCAAGCGTAGCGTTTCCCCGGACAGGAGGGAGTCAGCGTCGACGCCGGCGAAGACGCCGACGTAGTCGCGCGAGTGGTGTGCGCCGGTGTGCGAGTGAGCCAGCGTCGGTCATCCTTGTGTCTGAGAATCCTGGTCCGTAATGCAGTAGTGTATTCTGCGCTGCTTTTGAATCCACGCCCCGTACCCGTGGTGCTTTCTGTAGTGTATGGGGGGGGGGGGCAGGACAACGTAAGGATATTGTCGAGGTCCGAACAGGTGCCATAAATTGGTATGGGGCACATGACAGCTTCTATGTCATTTCGACGGCGCATTTTGCTGACTACAGCGATTCGTTCCTCTTCCTGGCATTAATGAAAGCACCATCCTGTCCACACGCTCATTAATGTGAATGGCAACGAATCTCCTTCAGCACTTAATGTGGCAACAATCAACGTCAGGAGCCCGTCGTCAAAAAGGAGACAGTACCAGCTTAAACGCCTTTTTCTGGAAGACGATATCGACATAATCGCCGTTTAAGAGACGAAAATTGAAAGTCAGGAGCAAACGGACCGGATGGTGCAAACTTTCAGAGCACGATATAACGTTTGCGTGTCCCACTCGGTAGGCGCGTCGGCTGGATGTGCGCTTTTTCTGCGTAATTCTGCGGGAATTTTTGAAGAAAGTGTCAGTGTTTGCGAACGTGGTCGCTTTATTGTGTGCTATTTTTTTTTGTACTCGGAATTGGCATGGAGAGTGATTTGTGTATATGCGCCAAATAAGGAAGTGGATCACCGCCTTTTTTTTTTTGAAAGTTTGAAAGTGTATTTAAACTGCGAAAGGCACGTAATATTTCTTGGCGATTTCAACTGCGTCTGTTCAAGCACTGATAGAGCAAGAAAACCGTCGACACATGATTTGAGTGCGATGGTTTTAAATAGCCTAGTGCATGAGTTTGGCCTAGAGGACGTCGCGTGTGTTCTGTCGAACATGAATGCACCACAGTACACACATTTTCAACGTGACAGTCACGCAATATTAGACAGAGTTTACGTATCACTGGGTTTTGTGCCTCTGTGCGAGGCCTACAACGTGAAACCGCTGTCCTTCAGCGACCACACCATGGTGACGTTTACAATAGGTCAGAAGCAAAGAAAAACTCGCTTTAGCTGGGATACCTGGAAATTCAATGCCAAAATACTCAATGATGAACCATTCACAACTGGTGTAAAGAAAAGATTATCGCAGGCAATCGGAACAGAAAGTGGGTCACTTATCACTGTCTGATAACAGCTAAAAAGTGACGTTAAGATCAGTGCAATAGAAAGATCGTCCGTCATACGTCATAAAGAAAAGGAGGAGGAAACACAACTACAAAGGCAGTTGCACAGCCGGAACTTTTACAAAAGAAATAAGAGAGGTTAAAAATAAGTTGCAGGCCATTGACATCGAAAAGTACAGGGGTGCCATAGTGCGCGCACGGGCAGACCGACTCTGGTTGGGCGAAACGCCAACCAAACGTTCGCTGAGTGACGAAAAGGGTTATGCGAAAAAGAATGAGATTAAAGCTACTCGATACAATAATGTGGTTTCTAGGGACTCTGAAGTCGTGGAGGGCGCGTTTTTTTAACATTATAATCACCTGCCCCCTGCAATAGCTAGTATAATCGATGTACCTTCATTTAAGATTGCCATCGAAAAATACTTTTGTTCCTTATAATTGCATTTATGTTATTGACTCTGTTGTGTATACTACCTTGCATTTTTGTTGTCCACTATTGTTTTTTTTTTCTTGTCCCCAATGTTTTGTTTCACTTTTGTTTTTGTTTTCTGGTGATAATGCCAGTGACCACTCCCTTCTGTAACGCCCTCTGGGCTTTGAAGGTATTGAAATAAATAAATAAATAAATAAATAAACTGCTGGGAACTGGAAAGCAAGGCAGTAAAGATTACGAGCAGTAAAGATTACGAACAAACTTTCTTGCCGTCAATGCCAAAGTTAAGTGATGATGACAGAGCAAGCATGGAGGCGCCGATCAGTTTGCAGGAGATAAATAAAGCCATCGACGAATTATCCATAGGGAAGTCACCGGGGCCAGATGGATTGGGAACCGAGTTTTACAAGTTCTCCAAAGAAGATATAGCAGTAATTTTGTACAGGGTCATAACGGAAGCGTATGAATCCAAGAGAACACTGCCTTCGTTCCGGAATAGCCATATTGTGTGAATTCCTAAAACTGATGATCCTGAAAAACTGTTGGCGGCAGAGTCGTATCGGCCAATCAGCTTAACGACTGCTGATTACAACATTTGCATGAAGGTTTTGGCTAGAAGATTGCAAGGAGTAATAAAAACAATTGTTGGAACCCTTCAAACATGTGGAATTCAGGGACGATCTATTTTTACCAATATTCATGTCGCAAGAAGTGTATTAGAGTGTTGCGACGCTCTAGGGGGCCACGTGGGGATGATCCAAATTGATTTGCAGAAGGCCGTTGACCGTGTTGCGCATAACATTCATTTCTCAGTGTTAGAACACGTTAACTTAGGATCCGTCATCATCGAAGGTGTAAAAATGTCGTACACTCAGTGCTCAGCTAGTGTTATTGTAAACAAAAGAGTGGGACGAAGTTTTGATATACTGTCGTCGGTGAGGCAGGAGTGCCCCTTGAGTCCCTTGTTGTTTGCGATTTATCTTGAACCCCTTTGTTTAAAGATTCTTCAAAATGGAAATATACATGGATTCCGTTTGCACTCCAGTGAAGTTAAAATTTTGTCATATGCCGATGACACCGCTGATTTTCGTAGTGTGAGTGAGGTGGTGAACGATCTAAAGCAATTTTGCGAGTTGTCTGCCAGTGCAGTTAAGTGGAACAAGTGCATAGGATTTTGGCACGGTGACTGGCAAAGCAGGCCAGTGTTTTTCGAGAACATGCGTTGGACGACAACTCCGGCCAGGTATCTGGGCATCCCACTTGAAAACTACCAGGACGCTAGAGAGTACTTGGGCGGAGAAACTGATAAAGTTGGAGAGAAAGTAACACAATGGGGTGGAAGGGATCTGTCAATGTTTGCCCGTGCATCAGTATGTAATGTGTTTGCTGTTGCCAAGGTATGGTACGTCCTACAGGCGATTTGTATGTCAAGAAGGAACATACAAAAGCTGCACAGAGTGTTTGCGGTGTTTTTGTGGAGCTCAAGTTGGGAGCGCATGAGTCGACCTAATTTGTTTCGCTCGGTGAAAAGTGGTGGATTGGGACTGGCACATTTGTTTATCCGACAAATAGTTTCTAGGTTTATGTTTCTGAGAGATCAGAGAGATTGCTTTCTACGTACTGTGGTACAAGTCCGAATACGTGATGTTATTCCAGACTATGTAGTTTCAACTTCTGAAATGCGATGTGTACGTGTGCGTGGGTTTTTGCGCGAAGTGGCGGATGCTTTTAGGATTTTAAGGGTTAGGTTTTCCTCGGAGTATTTAAGTAGTGTACCGCGGAAACGTTTGTACAAAGATATGATTGATGTGTGTCTGCCTGTTCCGGTTTATCGTCAGTTATATGCAGTGGGTCCAGGAAAAGATGTTCTAAAAAAAGTGAAACGAATGCCAGTACATTCATCTGTTAAATCTTTCTTCTTTAAATTTCATAGTGGCACGCTACCGGTAAAACCCTGGCTGCAGGGAAAAGGACTATATGTACACCCATGGACACTTAACTGTAGATTATTCAAAAAGCTGGAAACAATTGCGCACATATTTCTGGACTGTTGGGATGCGGTGTTTCACAGGGGCATCCTCGAACGAACCCTGAAAAAAGACTTACCATTAACGCCTTATGGCATTCGCTTTTTGCCCGTAAAAAATGGTGGAGGCGTGCCCTATGATATGTTCATGGCACTTAGTCTGAATTCTATGTGGAAGACTCGCATGGCGGTTCAAAATGCCGAAGAGGATGCTCGCACAGTGCGAGAGTACTTCATTGAAAGCGTTGCTTATATAAGAGAAGTTTATCGAGACATGCCGTCAGAACCCGAGTGGTTACCCATTCTGGATGTTCTAGCGCAATTTAAGATGTTTTAAGCCACTCCCTTCAGCCGATTGGTGGCTAGAGCTACTAATTTGTGTACTGATCGACAGTGCGTATTGTGTTGTCGCCAAGCAGGCAATAAAGAAAAAAAGTCCGTGGCCGAGTGGTCTAGAGTGCCAGGTTTCGTATTTTGCTATTCGCAAGTTCGAATCCCCGAGGTACCTTTTTTCTGTAATTTGATTTTTTCGTTTTTGGTCGATGTTTTTTATACCGAGTTCACTCTTTTTCGGCCGTAATGTTCACTGCCCTACGAGCGAGTTCGCAGAACGCGCGCAGGCTGACACTGACGCGCTAGCGAGTTCTCGTTGGCGTGCTGTTGCCATAAGCACGACTGCTTGCGGGCAGTGGGCACAGGCCAGAATCACCAGACCCTTGGCCTGGTGCGAACACGCTTTTTACGATACAGGCATGAGTGAGGCAAGCTCCAAATATGGGGGAAAAGCGCATGGCATTTGACCGTCTGCGGTGACGCGGAGGGCATCCATCCACTGCGTAGGGCTGGGCTAGTGATTGCTACGATTCCAAGCCGTCCTGGGAGGCTTATCTTGTGCATTTTACAGCCGACAACATGGCAGACGCGCGGTATGGCGCTTATTGAGATATCCAGAATGTCCATCCAACGATAAGGTCGGATGTCAAGCATGTTGTTTTACAGAACCGAAACCGAAACTTCTTTGAATGCTAATCTTGGGCATCGTCCAATCACGTGCACCTCCTCCCGACGTCACAGCCTTTAGTTGGTGCGGCTGCAGCAGACCGCGCAAGGTAGTTTTTTTTTCGGGCTTTATAAAATAATTACCGACTTATCAACCGGATAAACGATGAAAAGTGTGTTAATTTGAGCCAGTCTGCGCAGTGCAAGCAAAAACGGGAAATTGACAACTTCACTTCAGTGTCCCTTTAAAGCATGTACTGTGCGGGCATACCTGAACACATTGAGTCGTGAAAACCCGGAATTCCAGTGTAGTCATTTATTTGTGTGAATAAATGCTGCACCGACGGAAGCAATTCCACTTATTAAGCACTCCATGGCAGAACTTGTTGATGTGTGTGGGTGGTGTCTTCACGACTGCATTTGAT
The DNA here is from genome assembly GCF_048455015.1 of Haemaphysalis longicornis. Classification (NCBI taxonomy): domain Eukaryota; kingdom Metazoa; phylum Arthropoda; class Arachnida; order Ixodida; family Ixodidae; genus Haemaphysalis; species Haemaphysalis longicornis. Next base: position 26,110,782 of record NW_027526422.1, read on the forward strand.
TTCAGCTTTCTTGATCGCATTTGAGCGTCTCCGGTGACGCGGAGGGCGTACAACCACTGCCGCACTGCGCTAGTGATTGTTACGATTCCAAGCCGTGCTGGTAGGCTTATCTGACGAACTTTACAGCCGACAACATGGCAGAAGCGCGGTACGCCGATAATTGAAATATCCGGAATGCCCAGCCAGCGATAATGTCGGATGCTAAGAATGTTGTTTCGCAGAACCGAAAGCGAAACTGGTTGGAAATTGGAATTCTGAACTCTAACATCATCCAATCACGCAGCACTTTGTATGGATGTCACCGGTCTAGTTGGTGCGGCCGCCGTAAACCACGCAGGGTAGTTTTTCTTCTTTCAAATTTTATAAAACAAATACGCCTTACGGACCGAATAAACGATGAGAAGTGTGCTTATTTGAGCGAGCCTTCGTAGTGCTAGTAAAAACTGGAGCTTGACCTGCCCCAAAACGTTGACACATGGGCGTTTTCTCTTTTCGCCTACATCGGAAAAGCATCTACCGCGGCCGGGATCGAACCCGCGTCCTTGGCCTCGGCAGCACAATGCCTCAGAAACTGAGCCACCACGGCGGGTAAATTACCAATCTGATGATAACACTCAATTACTTCCATGATGACGAGCATTTTGCTTTGCTTTTCAGTTGGCCATGCAAGCAAAAAAATCCGAAGAGGAAAAAATGAGCCTTTATGAATTCAGCAAGGAGTTGGCTGTCAACGTGAGTGAAACCTGTCGTTCTTGCTCAGAAAGCAGCGAGTCGCTTTTGGTAAAGTCCAGCTACTCACGAAGTTGTATCCTTCGATATTTGGTGCTTTGCAAAATCTATGTTGCTTTGTAAAGGCTGTGCATCGCGTTATTGTAAAAACTCTACTTGCGTCGACAGGATTCGTGAGGGGGTAGTTTTCTCGCAATGGCATGCAGCGGGAGTACTCGCGGGAGTAATCATACGGATGAGAATTTAGAACAGCGGGGGGAAGAAAGAAGTGGGGAGCGATGGGAGTTTAAAACAGGGGGGGGGGGGAAGCTGGGGGAATTTTTTAGGTTAGCTAGGAGTAGGGCAAGTAAGTTGAATAAAACATGGAAGTCGGTTGCTTACAACCGCCGTCCCGATGCAAAGGGAGAGCCACTAATCATCATCATCACATCAAGGTGAGGGTAAGGGAGGGTTCGGGTACACTCTTTCATGCCAAAGGTAATATGCATGTGCAAGACTATCACCCCCTCCCCCCCTTTTTTTTCCAGAACATGCCCCGTTCCTCTGCACATGATTTTTTAAAAAGTTGACACAAAAGAACAGTATGTAACAAAAAATCCAGCATTTTAAAGTTTGTACAGAAACTTACTTCGCGTGATATGGTTGCTTGCATAAGTGTTTGTATTCCGTGACGCACTCAGACTGTACTTGCTCATAAAAATCCGAACGTTCAACCGAGAGCCATGTCGAAATACATTCAACCACAACGAACTCTTGCTGACCGCCCTCGGTTACCTGGGCCAGTGGAGTGGCCGATTCATTATCTCTTGCCACAGCGTCCTCGCTCTTCGAAGCAGTAATCTCAGCGTCCGCTACGCGCTCATAAGATTTTGCTCTCGACAGTCGCGGAACTATGCCTCGGCGGGGCTTCTTTCAAGCAGCAACTTACTGGATCTATCCGAAAACAGGCGCAGATATTTTAGTAGTAGGAGACGAGAAACTACGGCCTGCGTCTGCAGGACTCCACAGGGGCCCTCTAAGTTAATTTTAGCAATTGGTAAGCACACGCTTCGCGCCTCTACGACCTGTTTTCCCCGAACACACTACCCTGTAAACAGATGCGGATCTTGGTACGCAGGATGAACATCAGCCGTCGCCGTCGAATAGCCCATCACCCGGAGCGGTTTGTCATAATGTACAATTGTCGCGCATGTAGGGATTTCACAGCAGCATGTTATCGTCACTGTGGTCGACCAAGTGAAAAGCAAACATTGCCTTTGGGCAGCTTGCTGCGAAATCCCGTATTTCGCCACGGTTGAAGCACGCAGGCCATTCCCGCATCTCAAACGCCCTCATTCTGTACTGGGCGTTGATCTTTTCCTGGAAAGCTCTGCCTTTCGGCACAGACCGGTCAGTAATCTCCATGAAATCTCTGTGCGGGTCTTTAGGCTCCAACGAACGACGTACGGCAAACTCCTCGGCGAGTTCAGCTGCTTTCTCTGCAGGGTTTACCTCTTGCCAGTCGTGCAGACGTCTCCTAATGTTGTCAGGTAATCGGTGCTGAAATTGCTCTAGCCCAAAGCACTGAATGACCCTTTCGTACCCACCCAAAGCCCTTGTTTTTTTAGCCACTCTTCCATGTCGGAATTAAGCTTGCAGGCGAACTTCTAGTACAATTGGCGCTTAGCTACTCGCGGTGTGACGGAACTTATGCCGAGATGTCTCAGCTGACAGCCTGTACTCACGAAGAAGGCTTGATTTGCCCCCGTCGTAGTCTTCTTCCCCCTGCTCACTGACAAGCGGGCCACCACGGCAGACGCATCGCTTGGCAATAGCGTAAGCAATCGCTGCAGCCATGTCTCGTGGCTTAACTGGGCATTCTTGCACTAATGCAGAAAACTGACAAAAAGAGACTTATGTCTCTACCTACCTTATAGGGTCTCATAAGATCTCTACTCAGCCTTCGCGGACTGCACGCATCTGTCACCCAGAAGTTGAGTGGGCGACATTCGGAGCTCCAGGCCTTTCTCGTCAGTTTCCTTTTCTGGTATTCTTTAGACCCGCCGGAGTAGCAGTTTTTCTCGTTCGAGTTTATGTTCTCATTTTTCTATTCCTAGATCTCATGTTCTTCGGTTCGCTCCCTAGTTCCTGTCCTCGCTTTTATTTCTCGTGTTCCTGTTGCTGTTTTTCTAGCTGGCATTCAGCCGCTGCCGCGTGACGTTTAGCAGTCTCCCCTTCATTGATAAGCTGAATGCATTAAGACACCTTCCCATTATTAGCCTCACCAAGTATAGCCTTTGTCAACTACGGCTTCCTTAGCGCTTCCGAAACATCTAAACGCTACTATCCCGCAAACGCCAGCAACTGCGTTTTTTTTACGCTATGAGCCGTCTAAAGCATCTGTTCCCCAGGACACAAAAATAGTCTTTCGCGAATAACCCCCGCGGCACAGTCACATACCTACCACCTATCATCTGAAGCCTGGTAAAACTCAGTGGGCAGCAGTCTCGCAATGCCGGTCACGCCAACGTCTCTGAGGCGACTTGACGTCGCCGTTTGCAGAAGCTTTTCAGAACACGTACCCTTTGCTGCAGCCGGCAGTACTCCCTTTGCGTTGCTGTGTAACGGCTGCAACGGTTACCACGATATTTGCGTAGGCGCCTCCATGGCGCCTCTTTAAAAAAAAATGGCTGCGTATCGCTCACTTCAGTGCAAATGTCGTCGAAATACTATAGGCTGCTGCCGCCCTTGCCACGTAAATGTCTCTCTTCACTCCACCGCAAATTTCTCATGCTCTTCCTTTCCCTTTCAATCCTGCGACGATAAACACGGAGGAGGTTTGCGAAGGTCAATTCAATTTTCCCGCGTTCCACTGCTCGCGTGCAATTTATAAGAACATTTTGTTACTGTTGAACTTGGAATACTGCTACGAGGTCCAGGCTCGCGCGAGCTCTTTTTGCATTTTAGGGTCAAAATATTGTTTTCAACGGCTTGTTGTTATTTGCAATCGTAAAAGTCAAGTATACATTTATTTTCAATTAAAAGAACAGTGCAGGTAGCAGTTGTGCATCGATGTTTTAGTTCATATATGGCTAATATTTTATTTTTGCTCAACATTGTTTACAAGAATGAAGCATATGTTTCCAGATTTAGAAATACAGAAATGCTTTGCCAGTATAAACCTGCCGTTAAAATATTCCTTTAATGAGAGGGCTGGTTCGGGCCTGTTGGTAGGACATGGAAAATAATGTCAGCGCTAAGACTAGGACGAACAAGTAGACAGCGAGTAGCGCCTTGTGTGCGTCTACTCACTTGTCCTTGTTGTCCTAGCGCTTCCATTATTTGCTATTCCTTTAACTTTTGGCCGGAAGGCTGAATTGAGCGACCGACAGACAGACAGACAGACAGACAGACAGACAGACAGACAGACATACAGGCGTACAACAGACCAAATTTTTAGGGTATGAGTAGCCCAAGAAAGACTATCGTGTTTAAAATGTGCAGGGACCCGAACTCCTCTCCGGCATTGCTGGACAATCTGATAGCGCTGCTCCCAACGGCTGCTTGCGAACGGACGCAAATGGGGCGCGACACAGGTTATTCGTAAGAGTCCATTAAAAGAAGACACCTGCAGTTGATAAATCGAGCTTGTGGGATTCTTTTTATTTTTTCCTGATAGTTTTCAATGGCCAAAGTTTTTAAGAAGGATTTTCAAGGCCTAAATATTAACATCACTGGAAAAACGGACGTGCTTGTTCAGTATATCGATTATTATGTGGCCGCTGTGAACCTCATGAAGTGCACGCCCTTGTAAGTAGACTTTATTTATTTATTTATTTGTTTATTTCATTGTATCGAACCAAAAAAAAAATACCGATTCAGGATTCGGTTTCGGTTCAAGTTCGGGTGAAATCATTCTGTTCCGGTTCAGTCGGTTCAGTTCCGGTTCGACTATATCAACCCGAACCGGTTCGCCAACCAGTTCGGTTTGTTAGAATAATAGCGAAATGCGATTTTTTTTTTGCAGTTTAAAGCGACCATGACAACTAAAGGCAATTCTGGTGCATTCAAAATACTGATTTTTTCCCTGTAAATGTTCCGCAATTTTAACATCAACAGTGAGCAATTGGGCAAGGTATTGAAAAAATACACATGAAGTACTGACGATTTACAGCTAGTTTCCGGCCCGTCCCTTATGTTATCCTCCGGACTACTTAAAACCAACAAGGGTCATAACTGTCTGTGGGGTACACTTGGTTCCGCTACTTTTTTGTTTTGTTGGAATCGCAATCTCCTCTCTGGAATCGCATATCACCCTGAACGTTAAACCTTAAAGTTAGGCCTGGCCACCGTTGAGTCCCCTACGTACATTAGCAGGAGACGTGTTTAAAGCCCAGCGGTGTACTTATTTTCATCAGTTGTGGCGCAAGAAAAATAATCCTACAGCAGCTAGGTAAATGCTAATTCGATTATTTCTACACCTAGGGTAATATTTTTAGCAGTCATCCACTCGATGGTGCGAGACAAAATGTTTTTAGAAGTGATCAGCGCCAAGTCATTCATTATCACTCTGATCACTGATATACATTTTGAGATAGTGATTACGGACGTGTGCGTCACTGTGAATGTCTCCGTAACGCCTGACCACTGCCCCCGTTCCGTCCACTGAACTGCGGAATCTTATAACAAATATTGCGATTATGAACTGAAAGGTACTTAATTAGACTATCGTTGTTGTGGTTTGAGGGAAAGGAAAAGGAAAGGAAGCGCAAAGGGGATATATTAGAGGTCAGCAGGGAGCTCACCAGCATACAGCTCAAGACGGGGGAGGGGGAGTAGGGGGAGGGACTAGTAAAGCACAATATAAAACTCTTTTGACGAGGCGCTCTTTAATTTGTTGGCAGCAGTATCCCCCCCCTTCCCCTTGAAACCAGTAGCAGTACCAGCAGATAAGTGATGTGACTAGTAAGGGAAGCGCATGTCCAAAAACAAAGCATCCCTGAAAATACAAAACAGCAGAAAAAACGCAAAATATAACCGCTCAGCAAATGCAACAATGCGAACCGGCCTGTCTCTCTCCCTGCGCCCTCTACATCTATAGTGCCGTTTTTTATCCAAGACGAAATACGTACAGCACCTGCAAGGTCGGGGGCAAAGTTTCTTGCAAAATGCGTGCCATACGCTAACAGCTTTCTCTGCGATATCTATAATTCTAATATTGATCTCTTAAAAAATTGGTTCCAATTCACGCTGTAAAGGTGATTGGAAAGCAAAGCTTTAAACGACACCCACAATTGCCCATGCGAGGTCACTTGAATTCACACACGTGGCTCTACAAAGAGTGAAACCAAAGATTCTGCCAGCCGTTACCTGTAATTCGCGGGGGCGGCGTCGGCCACAGCCGGGCTAGAGCGGCGGACGCCACCGCTGTAGCCCGGCAGTGCGTCCGCAGAAAGAAGACGGAGAGGAGCGTCGTTCGAAGGGTTAGACAGCGGAACCTAGCCATCCTGATGTGCTAGCTTGGGGTTACACCACCGCGCCACACATGCGCAGACACCGAAACAATTCGCTTATGCCCATTTATGCCGATTAAAACTAGTTAGTTTAGTAAGTTTGAGAATTTCGAGAAAGCTGAGAGAACTTTTATAATCACTATTTATGGGAACCAGTTGTTCCTTTCGCCTTTTGGCCTCTTAAAACACAACCTCTTAAAACACTTCTTAAAACACCTCAATACCTCTTAAAACACAACCGAATCGGTATTCACCAATTTAGAAAACGAGTCCCATTCGTGGCAAACAATTTCAAAAGGTAGCGTTTCTCTAGCGGTCAGATCTCTGTATGTGGTCTCTACATTTTGTTTTTCCGCCCTGCAAACAAATCCTTAACGTATCTTTGCCGTACGACCACTTAATTCCATCGGGTGCGGTTTACCCAGGAGGTGCAGTCAAACAACTTAATCAAGCTGTGCGAATTGAGCGAGCAATGGACGCGAAGCTGCGCTAAAACAGGCCCAGAACAACCGTCGCTAAAGCAGACGACAAAGCCGTACCGCCGTGTGCCCGCCGGCGAGCAGGCATCTACGCGCGGGGAACGCTGAAATTCGCCGCGGCATCTACAGTGTGCTTCATTGGCCGGGCGGTGCTTGTTTGGATATTTCTTACTACCGCTCGGCACGCATATGCATAGGGTATTCCGGAATGCACCCGGCTTGTGCTCCCACGCCCTGGCTCTCTGTCCTCGTGATGTATTTATCAGCCATTATGGGGTGGCGTGTTTGTTTAAGGTACTAAACATTTTTGGTTGAGCGTGCGCTACGGACATGCGAACGCAGTAGAGGGGGGCGGGATGTAACGACAGCGCATCAACCTCGGCGATGCGAGCTCACATATGCAACCACTGGGAGTGTTCGTATCCGTGGTCGCCTGTCGGCCCTTCTAGCGAGGTCTCGGCGTCGCGACGACGCAGCTTTCAAGATGGCGGTTGTTCCGGCAGGACTGGAAACCAACCACCCTTTGACTAAAAACGCTGTGCACCGCCGCGGGATATTTACGTACTGAGAAGGCAGCTTTAAGGGTGGAACATGTTTCACCGAAATGAGGGAGGACAGCGCTCCGATCGCACACGCAGACGGCTGAATGCATTTTTATTGTAAGCGATTTCCTTGCCATTAAAGTAATGGTGTTAGTTTTATGAAAGAAGGCATACAAATAAGAGCAAAACTAGCCGGGGCAGCTCAGGAAGCCGAGGGAGTTGTTCATGTTTGTTTAAAGGTGGCAGATTGCGGTACTGTGTACTGAGTGGAACCCTGCTTCTGCTGTATTGAAGTTTTTCGCCTGTTCCGCCACAGCCTCAGGAGCGAAGCGAGTACGTTTCGCTGCCCGTGTGGCACGGAAACGATATTCTCTGTTCGCGGGAAATTTTTTAGCACACGAGATGGAAGAGGAGGAATAAACATTTAATTGACCAGTCAATGTTGTTGGGTTGACCGCCAGGTGGGGGACCTCCTTAGTCCAGGAAGCCGTGGGTTTTGGCGGCCTGTCTCGCCCGGTCTATTAGATGTTGTTGGTGATCCGGGTTGGAGCTGGTCAACCGACCCTCCAACTGCTCAAATGAGGGATTAGGGTTGGTGGCAAGGGATCAGCCCACGCCATCAGCATAGTGAATAATCAGGGACTGGAGCTAGCGTCAGCTTCGATACCTACCAAGTACATCGACACCGCCGAAAAAGCAGCCATTGCCCTTGCACGAGATGGCGGTGACAGAATTTAGGGGAAAGGTATGAGCAAATTTTATTTTTCTTAACTGTTGACGGCGCTCATCCCTATATATAATATATGCACGCACAGTTACAGCCGTTTCATGCTGAGCATTTTCGATATAGTCAGCTTTTCCTCGAGGCGTTTTTGAACACGCAGAACAACAATGCACGGAACGCTAGCCTACTTAGGTCCAGTACTCGGATGACTTCACCCAGTATACGTTAAGTAGCATCAATGAAATAAATTCTTTCTCTGAAAATTCGGGCCGTATAGACTGCGCTCGAGCCAATGTCCCTAGCTCCTTACAGGATGAAAACGAACATCCCGGGGTGCTCCATAACTATGCCACCACCAAAATCATAGGTCGCTGAAACATCAGGGGACACAGATTGGGACGTTCATTTTCCTGTGCCTTGAGCTATAGAACGCCTCGCGCTTCGATAATACGTGCAGCCTATGAAGCTTTTGTAGACGGGCGACAAAAAAATTCAGGGAAGCTTGCAGTTACGCGCGAGACTTGAATGGCGAAGCTGTTGCGGATGAGCATATTACCGGACATACAGTTCAGTTTCAGTCACTGGAAAAAAAATTCTCGAAAAAACAAATTTTCTGGCAGTTGTGTGCCAGCAATTTTCTGTAAAATTGTTTCCTCTTTTTCATGTTTTTATTTTACGAACATTTTATTTTTTTCACTGCAGAAAATGTATGTCAATTCCCTGTTTTTTGTTTCTTGTTTTCCGCTTTTTTACGAAATTGTTCTTTAATTTAAGGTTCTGTTCTTCCTCCACAGAAAATCTGTGAACCTTCTGTTTTTCACTGTCAGCTATTTTACAGACTATTTGTGTTATGAATACATCGTTTTTCTTACTGAAATTGTAACAATGTACTGTCACGTTTTCGGTAAAATTGTTTTGCTCATTTAACAGTTATAAGGTTAAATTGTGTTGCTTTGACTTATTTTGACACCAATATCTGCCAAAATAAGTCAAAGAAAAAGTTTCCAGCACTTTGACACAATTTCTGTTATGGTCCTTCATAAAAAAACATTTCCTGCTACTTTTTCGCATCTTGGAAGTACTGCAGTTGACTTCGCGGCTTTCTTCTTCATGGGTGAGAATAATCATACATTAAAAAAAAATTAAACATCACCCTGTATCATATTGTTTGAAACTGCCAACACGATTACTGGTGTACAGTACAAAGCATAAGGTGACCACTCAGTCACACAAGAGAGCAGGATGAAAGTATCAATGAGATTATTTTTCTGCCAAATTAAGGTCATTACTACCACGAATTAACTCAGTTTCAGACAGCATATAAACAAAATGAATCAAATATGAGTACTATGAGTATGAACAAAATCACTTTTCATGACATTGTGGCGCAGTGCACAAAAGGAGACTTTCAGTGACAGTGCTGCTGGACTAGGAATGTCACATCTTTTTCAACTTTTAGAAATGCGCGCAAACACGCCACTGAGTTAAAACACACTATTTAAAGAACTTAATCTTGTAGCAAGCACAGTGATGAAGGGTGAGACTTCTGGTGAACGTAAGTGACGTTAAACTGAGGACATCTTCCCTTCAATGACATTACGTTACAACCTGTTCATATCTTGTATTAGTAGAGCACAATACTACTACAATGAGAACTCCGATAAAACTAGGAACACATTTTTTTCTACTTAAAAAAAGAACATCAAGAAAATAACATCAGACGTTTTTTCTGCTTTCTCGAAGCAGAAAGACGCAACACAACGCAAGCAACACGGTAATCAAGAATGAGAGAGGCAGTTTTGTGAGACTACGAACATACCATCTTTTCCACCTTACTAAAATCACACGCACAAAAAAGCAGAGAACATTTAAATCTCCATATAATACCAGAGTAACCAAAGATGCGGCACGTTTGGTGCAAGACGCTTCGTCAGAGGTCTTCATTGCTGCTCAGGGAAGGCGGAGGGGGACGGGGTACTTTCAACACAGTGATCAGAGATGCGACCTTTGGAGACAGGAAAATTAAATGGTGCTTTTGCTTCGCCTTCTCTATCTTTGCTCCCAGGTCGGGGTTGATGGCTGCAGTTACTCTGGAATAACCATAGCATACGTTTTGCATATAAACTACATGTGCACCAACAAAACAACATCGTTTGCAGGGTTTTATGCACGTTATCATGGTGTTATAATACCTGACAGTTGTTTGAAATCAAGTGTTAAGCTAGACTCAGGTGCTTGATAACTGCATTCCGTTTTCTTGTGCTGCCTAGGCGCTGCAGACGTACTACCTGATCAAAGGCAAGGAATATATATAGCAGACTATCAACATTGCAAGGTGGTGAACAAACACAGTTCACTGGATTTCTTCACTGCCCGCTTCACAATACGCAGAGCGAGCAGTCAATCTTGATCTTTTTCACAACCGGCCAAACTGCTTCCGCTGACTGACTAGCCCGTCACTGTAAATTATAAATAACTATTAATTTATACAGATTATCCTACGTAACTCTATCAATGGCTACATCAGCCTTGGCTTCAGTGAGCGGCAGTGGTTCGGCCGGTTGAATAAAAATCAAGACCAATTGCTTTCACCGCGTGAATTGTAAAGCGGGGCGTGAAGTATAGCTACAGCGGCAAGGTCCTCGGAGGATTAGCCGAATCACCCCCCTACCCAGCGACCCATGTTGCAAGACTAGATTTCCGTGGTTCCGCCAACTGAAGCGGAACTTTGTTTTGCTTGTTTTTATTTTATTATTTGTCCTTGCTGGCGGAAAGAGGGGTGCGTCCGACTATGTTCCGCGTAATGCGCCGCTCGCACTAAAAGCCCTCCATCACGGCCACCGCCGCTGTTCTCGTCCGTTCGGCGGAGGCAGCGGAGGGACTTTGCTCGCACCACCCAAGCTCTGTTTCCGAGCATACTACGCGACTATAGTTGATGACAGGGTAAGAATGCAGCTCCGCCCACAAGCGTTGTTTGGCCGCTAGCTGACTCTCCGCGGTTAGAAAAAATAGTTCGTTATATTGCAGCTGTTTATACCCATGATTACTAATATGAGCGGCTGACAGTATAATCATCTGATTATGATGTCGTTTATATATGTTTCATTCCGAAGAATGAATAATTTTCACAGGAAAAAGAAAAAGTCATCCTCATTTAAAACTGGCTCAGGAGAAAAAAAATTACTCACTAAAACAAAGGTTATTCTTGATAGAAACTATTTACGGTGTATTTTATGCTTAAATAAAAGCTATCTGTGATTGTTTTACTGTTCGACAACAGAAATAAACATATAAACAACGCGCACACGATTTTTTAGGTCTGAATAGTTCGAATTTCGACCGCTGCACGTCGCTTAGCCGTCGTCTGCTTGGAGAAACATAATCAACATAATGGTCGTCGTTATATTTTGTCGGGCTCGTCGCAGTTCGACTATTTCTTCACTTCGCGTGTGCAATCATTGTCAAGAAATGTAGTCGGTACAATATCTTCCACAGCCATCATCACCGCTAAATCAAGCGTCGTAAACGCAGGGTGGAAGAAAGGGGCGGTTCGTCGCCGCAATAGCTGGATGCAGTGCACGGACTGTGTAAGCCCAGGGTGAAAAGGAAACCAGCGGCGAAAATTTATCGGTGTCTTTCAGAAATCGGCCGCGATATCAACGGGCCACGCATTGTTCTATGCGACTGTTTCGAACGTAGTGACGCACTGCAAACACCTATCGCGGCGACGCACGTAACCGTGGAGGTATACGTGCGTAGGTGTAGGTGCTGTAGGTGCGAAGAAACAAGCGTTATTTTATTCCGCTTAAACGAGACGACAACACCGTAAGCGCGAGCAGGGAACTGCGGGATGTTAAACGTTACAAGACTAAGCATTTCTACTTCACGAGACACGCGAGTGGCAAGACGCTCTACGTCAGTTGGTTAGACTGACAGTATACAGTGTCATGCTTTCAATCCAGGCGACCATTTCCGAGGTGTTTCCCGGCGATGTAATAAAAAAGCTGCCGGCGTTTCTTTAGTGTCATATCACCACCGCGCAGTTTACAGTGGAATGATAACGCAGAGAACCCCAACTGACTGTGAAAATTGATAGAAAAACACCCTTAAGCACTAGCAGCCGCCTAAAAAAATTGCTGTTGCGAGCTTTTATGGAAAAAAACGAATAGTGACCTACAAATGCATCCGTCCGAAGTTCGTTTCCAAGTTGTGCTACATTCAACTTTCATTGGCTTTACACTGATGTGCAGCAGCCTACCGTGAAGATATTTTTATTGTTGATGAGGCTTTTGAAATAGCATACATAAACAAAATATTCGGTTCAACGTGTAGTTGCTTTGCAGCCATGTCATGTCAAGCTTTTGTGGAAGCATTTTAATTTCTGATAATCTTCCCGAAGCCAATAATCTTCCCCTATGTACACCAAACAGTGACGTCGAACACTGACTGCCCCATACGAAACCTGAACGAACAGCTATACCAGTGCACTCAATTCTTACTGCACCTATTTAGACAACCACACTCAACAGGCCCAATGATATGAGTATGAACGTGAGATCTAAGTGAATTATTTAAAAATGTGCCGACATCTCCATGCAAGCATTTCCATTTTATCCACTTCTGCAACCAATCAGAGCACCAAACTGGAACAGGGAGAAGAAATAATTAATTCTCATTGCCCCTTGTCAAGGTGTCATGGGCTACTGCACAAGCATTTTCTATTCTTACCACACTTTCCAGCCAGCAGCAGCAAAGTGGCACCCTGAAAGCCTGACATTGGATCCATTTTGATTTGCTGCACCAGTGTTTTCAATGCCTAATGCAGCTCTAAAGCCAAAAGCAGCATTGTGTACGTGAAAAGCAGTGACTTCACAGCGTGAAGGTGTGGCATGAATTCATTCTAACGTACTACATAAGCATCTTCAACTCTCACCACAACTTCATGGCCAGAAACTACAATGTGTGTGCGAGAGAAGCAGCGATTTCATAGCCTGGAAGTTTGGCATAAATGTATTCTAACGTACTATGTAAGTGTCTTCAACCCTCACCACAACTTCATGGCTAAAAGCTACAATGTGTGCATAAAAGGCAGCGACATCACGGCTTGAAGGCCTGGCATAAACACATTCCAACGTATTTTATTAGAGCTTGATTGATTGATTGTGTGGTTTAACGCGCCGACGCAACGCAGGCGATGAGGCGCGCCGTAGTGGAGGGCTCCGGATTAATTTTGACCACCTGGGGATCTTTATCGTGCGCCGAAATCTCGTACACACGGGCGTTTTTGCTTTTCGCCTCCATCAGAAAAGCGGTTATTAGAGCTTTCACTTCTTACCATAGCTTTCTAGTCAGAAGGAGTAGTTCAACCTTGCAAAGGAGTTACATAGCATCTTGAAGAAGTGACGTAAAATCGTTGCGACCTGCTGAGTAAGTTTTTCCAATTTTTACTGCGTCTGAACCAGCTGGAAGCAACAGTGCGCACAGAAAGCAGCGACATGACACTCTGGAGGCCTGAAGTTGAACCATTTTGATATGCCGCATCACTGCTTTCTATTATTCTTGCAGCTGTATAACCAGAATCAACAGTGCATGCTTGAAAAGTATGAACATAGCATTCTGAAGGGGTGACATACCTCATTTCTACATGATACACAAGTGTTAGCAATTATTACCACAGCTCTTCAACCTGAACCACCTTCAGTCACTGTTTGAAGGCTCTCCACAGTTGCTGGAACAATAAAACCATCTAAAAGTGGGAAGCGGTGTTGAATCTAAATTAAAGTATGCTCCATGATAAGACGCTCAAACATGTCCTCCACTCTGTATAATAACAGCCTATCATGACAGAGACACTGGAAATCTGAATGTCTGCCAATACACTGTAACCCCTTTGTTGAAACTTAAACTGCACAAGCACCAAAATGCAATCATTAAACTACAGCCATCACTATGAAACACAGCTGCAATAGACAAATTTTTATAACTCATAAAGCCCATCACACAAACTGCATGAAAATAAAGGGGAGATAAACTATTGGTTCATTCCTACTAAACGCATTCAGCTATTTCAAAACAACTTTAACAGCTCACGACACTTATGAGAAATTCCACACTGCACACGAAATACGCAGCCTCAGTACATGCATAGTCAGTTTCTCTGATGCCACTTAGTGTAGCGATGGGAACATACGCACCATAAGCTTAGCAGGCATAATAAAAAGCTGCGCGCGTGTGTATTTTTGGCAGTGTATAAAAAACTACGTGGTCATGTTGCGGGGCCACACATTTCCGGCTTCCTTCAACGACGTGGTTCAAAATCCACCAATCATGCAGTTCCGATGTTTATTTAGCCCTCTTATACGTTTCAAAAATGCTACTGATTGCGACCAACCAATGAGTCAAGAAACGAAACGCAACCACATTTGATTACCTCAACAATACTCGCACTCGTTCATACTTTTGTATGTTCGATAATGTGCCCATTGGCACAAACAGAACGCCATAGGCACCCGTCTCTCGCAGGAAGGCAGGTTCATACCGATTTTCTTAAAGCTACCCAACTCAGTCTCGGATAATTGTGCACGAACGTTTACTTCTTCGCGAGTCTCTGCAATAATGGTTTAATCATACCTGTTTACGCCAGGGGAAAAAAAACGCCACACCGCTGCTCCGTTCGTACCCCGGCAGGGTAAAGCAATGCGCGAATCGGCAAGGAAAGATACCTTACATTGTAAGATTTGGCAATCGTCTTAATAACGTGTTCGGCCGTACGAGCGGCCGTATCCGGCCAAAAAACACGCCGCACACGTTTGCACGATCCGCGTCGGGCCGGACGGACACCACGTAGGCCTGCGCTCAACATCGGGCGCAGCTTACGGTCACAGCAACAAACGAAAACGCTTGCAACTTGTCACCGCTACTGCCGTAGACGAAAGCAAATCGCATTATTTCTTCACAAAGGTTGCGTTACACCGACACAATTTCCACAATCACACCATGAAACAGATGCAGCTTCGACGCTTTGCCGTTCTCAGATCGAGTTCGTTGACGACGTTCCGAGTACGTAAAACAGCCCAGCAGTGCCGCCACGATTTCCTCACGTACGTACAAACCACGACGCGGCAAGACACACACGGGACAGGTGACGATAAGCGGCTTCTTGATGCACTACAGCACATTCGTAACACAAATCGCCTACAGAGCTGTTGGTTCTCGGCAACCTCGTTGTCGCTCGACAGCTCAGCGGCGGTGGGGAAGCGAGCGCGGCCATATTGTAAGTAGTTCTCCTTTCAAACGTACGTCGCAGGCGTCACACAAACGGCGAGACGCCATTGGTTGCGGATGAACACAAAATCCCTTTGATCTTGAAAAGCCGCTGCAGAGTTAAGCTGTCACCAACTATAATATTAACAGCGCGAAAAAAAGACGACGGGCGAAGGGAGGTAACACGGACGTGCTCTCTTCCGTCTTTTTCACGCTGTTAATATTTTGCGATAGAGTAACAACTCGCCCAAACCTTCACGTTAATTCACTGACTAGCCAGAAGCACTGTTTATTATTAACTAATAATGGTTGTGACGGTCGCACATAACAACCAATGGAGCCAAGGCAAGGAACAGCAATTAATAACAGTGACTGCAGCTGGTCAGCGAGCGCTCACGGTTTAGTGTGGGCGTGTTACTGGGTTGCCAGGGTAGGAGAATAAGCAGTTCATTGCCAACATTTAAAATAAACATTTTTTCATGAACAGCAGGAACACTTTACTACATATTAAATTTAAAAGACAGCTATCAACACGTACATTGTTGACAGCGGTTAAGTGGGTTAACTTCGCTAATTACGTAATTTTGCGCAGTTGCAAGGTGTAGTTCACGGTTGGTCCACTATCACAATTTTTTATTCGTGTTTCCGTGGTTCTTTTTCAGACTTTTTTATTTTCATTGTCATTTTGCCTGGAAGGTATATAAGAATCATATTTTTGATTTAGTCATTTAGTTTTATGACTTTTAATTTTCTATTTTTTAAAACAGAGGTAGAATAGAGTTGTGCCACTGCGGTCCGAATCGCCGCTCACTGAACACATCACACACTGCACTGGTGTCGTGCTACGTCCGGGAGATGAGTCTCAGCAGGAGCGGTGAAGCGACGACGCGAGATGGTGATGCGACAATTACGAAATGCAAAGTTGGCTGGGCGAAGACATGAACGGATGAGCGGGCACTGGCGAGCGGGAGCTGACACTCAACGGCCCCACGCAGCACAGCACCCACCATACGCAGTCAAAGTCCAGGGTTGCGGACGTGTGGCCGGCAAAGATCACAAATCCGAGGCCGCCGTGAAGGAGCGAAGGCGAAACGGCAGCGACCAAACTCGGAGTGCCGGAGTGCCAGCGCGCACTGCACGGTACTTAATCAGATGTCAGATGCACCCCTCTTTCCGCGGCAAGGAGAAAAAGAAAAAAAGTAAAAGCAAGCAAAACAAAGTTTCGCTGCAGTTTGAGCCGCCACAGAAATCTAGTCTGGCAACACGGGTAGCCGGGTAGGGGGGTGATTCGGCAACGCTAAGGCGGATAGAATGCTAACCACCTTAGCAACGCCTCCGAGGACCCCCCCCCCCCCCCGCGCGCGCGCACACACACACACACACACACACACACACACACACACACACACACACACACACACACACACACACACACACACACACACACACACACACACACACACAAAATAACAAAGAGGAAAGCATGGGGAGACTCGAACCCGTTATTATAACATCCGTAAGCAGAGACATTGAAGTTTGCGCGCGACAGCAGCGCCACCTCTCGCCGCCACCTAGCAACTCTGGGTCGGTGGGTGTTGGGACCGGCCGTTCACGCACGTAAAAACGCGCACGCTGCATGCGGTTTAACATTGTGTGACGGAAGTTTTTTTAAGAAACATAGTTATAATTGCATGTTGCCGGGTCAGAAAGGATCAAAATGCTGCAGGAAAGAATTAGTGTCAGCGCCGCTACTGCTGCGTGAAGGACTGCCACAATCGCGAAAGGCAGCCTGCCTGAAAGGCATCGCTCTGTACAGGTTTCTTGGGCAGCCGTGGAGAATAAGCGTCGCAAGAAATGAATTTGCAGTAAGAAAGCCCTGACTTTTTTTGTCAGTGTAAGGAGTAAAATTATGAGTACGATGACTGTAAAACTAAAACGTTTGCTTTCAGTGTTCCATACACATCGCGAGATTCGATGAATCGCATGCCGTCGTAGTAAATTGCATAACACAAGGCATTACGGCTTCCGCCACTATTGTTTTATCAACAGTAACCTTTTTTTAGCGACATTCATGGCACCGAATGGATACCAAAAAGCGGCACAAGAATATGTTCACAGCACTTCGCGGGCGATTCCAAAAGCAATGTAAAGACGGTCAATACGCATCCCGCTTTACTGCCCTACTTCGTTCCCCAGAGTTCGGCCACGCATTCCAAGCGAGAGCGTGGCATGCTATCAAAGGCAAGGTTGCA
Source organism: Haemaphysalis longicornis (assembly GCF_048455015.1). Taxonomy (NCBI): domain Eukaryota; kingdom Metazoa; phylum Arthropoda; class Arachnida; order Ixodida; family Ixodidae; genus Haemaphysalis; species Haemaphysalis longicornis. The sequence goes on from NW_027526422.1 coordinate 26,128,263, forward strand.
TTCACTCGCGCTGACTTCTTTAATGTGTTTTGAATACTCCAAAAGTTTAAGTTACTATTGTTTAAGCAGAGGATAGGGAGGAGGAAGAAATACTTTTTTGGAGAATTCTGAACGGCCTGAACAAAGTGTATCACAATTAGCCGCTAAGACGACTCTAACATTACTCACAATGTAGAAGCCGAAACTAAACGGAATCTTTGTAAAGACAGCCGCAGCTCCGCAGCAGATTTCCAACTGTGTGAAACTGCGTTTACTTTGTCATCGGCTAATGACGTTTGGAAACTGTTGTTAATTAGCGACAACACCAACCGAGCCGAAGAAGGGCAACCGGAAAAGAAACTAGTGTGGTTGCGCGAACAGAGGAAAAAATAACACAAACACTCTTCTGTCGTGGAGCGCCGTTGTATACGGTGGGGTCAGTTTATTAGGCTGTGATACAACAAAAAATTAATACTGACCTAAATTGGCGCTGTAAATAAGCTTCCCTTGCTGAGAATGGGACTTCGCAACGATGTCTGTCCCATCAATTTCTTTCACGGTGTACACGCGCGTGGGAACGTACGATCTCTAACTTCTCGCGCACGCAAGGCTGACAGTAGTAGTTCAGCCCCCTAATTGTCCGGAAATCGCACAGAAGCTGTTGAGACATGGGGAAAATATTTGCCAGAGCAGTTTTCAATTCATCACGAGACACCTTTCAAAAACAATCTCAGGATCACAAAAACAAACAACCGAGAGGCGCCGAATATATGAACGCGCGGCAGCCGTCTGGTTCTCACCGACCAAAGTTAGCTAAAGCTTCCGCGGGGCGGCGCTGGGTGTACTTATTCGTCGCGCCCTCTGAGCAGTGACCGGTGCCTATACACCATTTTCCATAAGCAGCCGGGAAAGGAGGAAAATACTCTCAAACCAGTTCTCTCGGCGGCCGACCAGCGTTGCCTGTGCGCGCTGGGCTGCTAACATCGCTCGGCGCGGTGTGTTCCGCTGCGTAGTTCTGAAGTATTTCGCACCGTGTGCTTAGTTTTTGCGGAACTTTCAACTGTTTTAGCAATGCTACGATGCCGTTCAAGGCGCAAACGTCGCTTGGTCCGCACTGCGCGGTGGTGGGTTATTGAACAACCAGAGAAAGCGAGAAACAGTCGCTGGCAGCCCGCATGTGCACGACACTGCCTGGAGAAAATGCAGTGCGGTTGCGGCGTGTTTTTGCTGCATCGCTTCCCAACACACACCGAGTTGAGATGGTGGATTCCGCTGATTAATCGCAATGACTTTGTACCAAAGGCCAACTCCGGGGTTTGTTGGGTGCACTTGGACGGCAAGCAGACGGAGCAAAATCCATTTATCACACGCAAAGCTGCGACAGGGAACGGAGCCCCCTGAAAAGTTAGAAGCAACTTTATCCTTTACAATACAGCATTGATTGATTGATTAATTTATTCATTATGCTGTTTAACGCCCCGACGCTTCATGGGTGATGAGGCGCGCCGTACGTGGCGGAGGGCTCCGGGTTAATTTTGACCACCTGGGTTCTTTCACGAGCGCCGATACAATACAACATTACAATAACTTCTGGTTCCTTGGAATCAATTTAAAATACCATATATTGTTTGGTCATTACAGCCGATTAGCATTAAAGAATACCCTTTTCATCTAATCTAACCTTTAAAATCATGGCGTTTTGTTTACTTTTTTTCAGGCCAACGCATTACACTGCCAAACGATATGAAAGGATAACTTTCTCCATCGCACTCTGCTGGTCGGTAGCGGGATAAGCAGGCAGCCCAATGTGGAAACGCAGCTCGAGATGCGCGTGAACGCTGCATTTGGAAAATATCTGAACCTGTTCACAACTCGGTCAAAGGAAAAGCTTCCAATCCTTTTGCGTTAACGGGTTACAATTACAAAACAGTTACTGCTGGTCGCGTAAAGCATTTGAGGTGCAAGCAACGGTTTCACAAAGGTGGGCTCCGAGCGACAGGCCACATGCGTTGCGCAGAGTTAGGTCAATCATGATCACGATCATGATCAACCAATATTAATTCGCCCGAAGGCGTTGACCATTCTAGCTGCTCAACCTTCGAATAGTAATTTGACTGGTTGTGCGGTCGTGTTATTTTTCCGCCCAGGTAATTTCGTTTCATCAGTAACCGTCATAAGTCTAGTTAAGAAAGATTATATTGCATTGCAATGTCAACAGTGTAGCAATCGCCTCGCCGAAAGTCCATTGCGAGCACGGATCACCGTGACCCACATATGCTGTGCGCGCTCCTCATTCGACGTCCGCGCTTCCGTAAACATGACAAATCGGTAAACATAACAAGCACGGTGGCAATCGAAAACACGTATTTACTCCCCGATATCGATTTCTATGTCAGTCGGTGTCATACCGGTACGTTAATTTGCATCGCGGAACTGCGGAGCACCACCGGCACCGCCACCACACTGCTACTGCTGCTCGCAACAGCCGGGGTCGGCATTTTCAGCTCTGGCAGCAAATTAGGACCTGAAATCCGTCCGCAGATGATGAAAACAAAACAGAGCACACACACACAAGCACTGCAACCGCTAACTTAACGCCAAACCACTACGGTTCACTCGGTAATGCACGGGTACCGAGCAGACGCACGGAAAGAACGGAGCACTTAACAGCCCAGCGCGGAGGTTTCGGCGGTCGCTTCATAGACGGCGCTAGCGTCCGGTCAGAAAAAGCAAATGGCGGCGCCCACCTCTAGCAAGGAAAATGGTGTATACACCAGACTCCACGGCAGAAAATGCATCTGATCAGCCGAATTTCATTCCGTCTGGACGGAACTTTTAGCAACCCGCACTAGGCACTGCATATGTATAACCAGTATAACCACAGACAACGAGCGAGGCCGCGTTGATCCGTGGTCAACGGCGCATTGCAATACAGCGGGTAAATAGAAAGAAAGGAAGCGGCCGCGTCGTGCGTATAACATTGTTCACACACACACACAGAAAAACTCATGTTAGGAGAGCGTCGCAAGCGGGGCACGGCATAAAGCTCTTGTCGCGCGAGGCGACGTATCGTTACGGGGCGACCGCTTCATAACAATCTGCTTACATCCAACAAGCGAACAAACAGCAGTGCAGGCACGAAATATAGGGGCATAAATAGCAACAAGGCGCAGCCTCCACACGACATAGTTCAAATTTAGTACTCAACCTTGGAAGATGAAAAATTCAAGAAAAAATTCCCTCGCACTTCCCTGAGGGGGAGAGTGTGTAAGTGCGAATGCACGGTTGTTGATTGCGCGATTACGGTGGATATCGTGATCTTGGAGTGGAGAGGAGGCGCCCAACACCCGCAGTCACTGAGCGGAGAGAGGAGGAGGAGAGTAGCGCCCGCCGATCCGGCGAGGGCTACACGAGCGCCCTCACGCGTCGGAATGCGGAGCGCCCGCTACGCGAGCGAGAGCTCTCCCGCCCGAAGTGGAGAGGAGGCGCCCAACACCCGCAGTCACTGAGCGGAGAGAGGAGGAGGAGAGTAGCGCGCGCCCATCTTCCCCCGTTGCTAGGGAAGACGAGGAGGAAGACGAGGAGCGCGCGCACCCGCAGCTGTTGCTATGCGGACGACGGCGGCGGACGATTCAGGCTCGCTTAAGAAGTGCATTCGCACTTAAAAACCCGCCGCTGTTTCGTTGCGGTGGTACCTAGAGGGCGGCCATTTGCGAAGGGCCGCATTTCAAAATTACAGGACCGCAACAAAACGACGTCGGCCGGGCGCTGTTTTGACGGTTCAGTAAATTCTTCTAAAGCTTTTAAAAAATAATTCATATTTTATTCTACTTCATGCAAATTAATACTGGAATATTTTCACGATTTCCCACCTGCTGTTGTTCAAGACGAGAAAATAACAGAAAATTTGTTTTATCTGTTAAGAGATTTCTGTCCACTAACCATCAAAGAAAATTTTTGTACGGCAACAGGCATTGTAGCAAAGACTAAATTTACATAAATTTTCCTATTTGCTTAGTTTTGGTGCTAGTAATAATCGTGGTCATATGTATCAAAAAAGTCGTCGTCGTCTTCGCGGCGAGTGGTGGATGCGAAGTCATCCTCAGCATTGTTGTCTTCAACCAGCTGAAGTTGGGCAACGCTTGAACCATAGCGAAGTTGCAGGATCTATTTTACGTGAGCACTGAAGGACACATCACCACGCATTTGTACAAGTCTGAAATTGTTTATTTACATGTTCCGTCGTTGCTTTGCACTCTGCCAGTAGTAGTCATCATCATAGCATCGATATCGTCGTGTTCCTCATGCCTAGCATTCCATGCGTGGTAGCGCTTGACGATAGCGCTGGAGTATTTTTCTTTTCTTCCAAAAACCACTGCACGAGCCGGGGACTCGGCGACCACCACGAGGCGCGCGCTCACGAGCGCTGGGCACTTTCTCGCTCCTCGTAAGTTTTGCGAGTTTTTTTTTTTTTTTGCTGTAGCCACTGTGCTTTCCACTCTCATAAAGTAGCCCATCCCTTTTGTAATTAAGCTTCAGTTTTTTTGTTTTGCTTGGGACAGCACAAGCCAAAATATTTTTTAAAGCAACGTTTTTTACCTCCGGAATTGCCGGAATTTACCTCCGGAGCCTACCGGAATTACCAGTCGGGTTTGGTGTCTCGACCTGCCCTGCGTTGGCTAAAAAACCACTCCCCAAATGGTTCCCTTCAGCTCATCTGGACACCCGATAACGCTTCCAGGGAGGGCAACAAATACACCCACCAAGCCTGCACTTTTACCCCCCGTGCTATGGAGCTGCACGAGAACAGTCACTCGTTTGTCTCGTTCAGGGACATAACCCAGCATTATCGCGTTCTGAGACCGACACTACCTTCGCCTTACCCTGACCCACGGAGAAAGAAATAATTCTTGCACCGTGCCCTGACCTTTCCATAGAACAACAAACTACCCTACGGCTCATACAACCCGGCTCCTTCCCACACCCAACGCGTCTTCATTTAATGCATACGAATCGCTACAACGCTGAATGCAAATTTTTCTCAGAAGTACGAACACTCCGCCACATAATCGGGTTGTGCGACCAAAGCACTGTGGACCCTCCTCTCTTTCCGTCAACTACCGAACAAGAGCAATGGGAGATGCTGCTGTCCAGCTTTCTCTGCCTACCCAGCTTCAGTTAGTGGGCAGAGCCCACGCGGCGCGGACTGCATATGGGCTACAGTGAAGACGGAACCACTCCCCTTGGCTGCACTCTGGGCCGTTCAGAAATCTGAATAAAAATATCTCCTTCTCCCCCCCCCCTCCTCCTCCTTCGTCTCAGCCGCCGATCTCGTCACCTCCGTCCGCGACGGCAGAGACGGAGAAGTGAGATCATCTAACACCGGGTTTGAGCCTCCTTTAATTTTATAAAAAAAGAGGTTCCACTCATGTGCTACACCAATTCAACTCAACCAACCACCGTTCATGCATCATGCTTTAATTTAACCTTACCAAGAATATCTTTTTAAAGTAATAGAGGGTGTGGTTAAGTGCATTTCACTTCTTTCTAGTTTCACTATTTGTAGAGCGAAGTGAGTGAATTTAAGTGACGTCGCATGGGTAATTGTTGTGGGTGCCGCTTACAGCTTTGCTTTCCAACCACATTCACAGGATGAATTGGTGCAAATTTTTTAAATGTGTGCTTTTCTCTCACCTCGTTTTGACCCATTTCTAACATTTTTAGTGGCTATCTTAAACATTACCACAACATGTTTTCGTAATGACAAGAACGTTGGTACTTTCGGGTATGCATTCAAGTTGCGTCTCAAATATGCCTACGGTTTCCTTCGCGACGAACAAGGTTTAGGTGCATAAGCTATGCCAGCAGCGAAGGCAATTGTAAAGGGGACCTATGTATATTTCGCGTTCAATCTTTATTTTACCTGTTCGTATCCTCAGATGCGTTGGCTATTTTGTGTGCCAGGGATGCCTGATTTTCGATTTAAGAAGTTAACTGATGCTCTCGGATTTAAGACGTCGCACTAAAACTATCCCCGATGGTGTCGCATAGCGTACCACAGATATTTGATTACGTTCTGACCACTTCCTATATTGCAACGATATACCTGTGGGCACTGAACTGCGCCCGCTGTTCTGAACAAGTCGAACTGATGCCGATTTGGGCGTTGTTTGGACTGAACTAAGCGAGGCCAGTGATTTTTAATCTAGCGATATCTTCTCGTTTTCGAAAATTTGCATGCTGTAAAGTTTTGAGGTAGACGTACAGATTCCCTCCTTCCTTTTATGGTTAAAACGCTCAGCGAAGCCAAGCAATGAGAGGACGCTTATAGCATAGCCGCTTTGGCAAATGCTGGAAAGAAATTCAGGCAGGAAACAATTTTCACCGGAATATTACTTCACTCTCACTCGTAAACCATGTCCCCGAAATTCAAACACACATTTTTGTACAATGTCTGCCCCTATCATCTTCGGAACGGCAGAGATGGGGAGGGCGAAAGCCACTTTCAGTGTTGGTTGAGTAGTAGAAAACTGAAATAAAAATTTTGGGCGCTTACGACTTGCTCCTCACATTCATTACAGTGAGGCCGTATGTTTTTTTCAGGGTTACGCTGAGTAACTATATTTTGTGGACACACATCCGAAAAATGGCGGAAGCAGAAGGGACTGACCTGCATAAAATATACCTTGAATACAAGCACAACACATCTATCTACAGATCATCCGATGAGGAGTACAGTTTTGAAGCAGAGGCTGATTCGATAAGCCAAAATTTAAACCTGCACTGCGTCCGTCGACTGCTTGGTAGCGACGTGATGTACACTGCTGCCGCTTATTATTACATTACAGCCAAATTTAATAAGTCCTTAAAAAAAGACGTAAGTACGGTGCTCTGGTGTAAAATTTTCTGATTGCCCGAAAAAAAAAAGAATTCCTGTAAATATTGTTATCTTCACAGGTGCTGGAGATCATGAAATTTGTCAATTCTAGTTTTCTTCACGTTGTGAAGAACAACATCTGGATGACAAATTTTACAAAAGAAGCTGTCATCGCAAAGGTGAGAGTAAAATAGGTTTACATTTTAATCACGCGTCGCACATAGAGGCGGGGTTTTAAACTGTATGTATATCGTAGCTCGACCACCGAATCCACCCTTCATTATACCCTTCCCCAGAATTCCCTGCATGTGGAGCCCTCACCGCCCTTCCCCACATCTTTTGGGGGTGTCCTAAAGATCTCTTTCCCCTAATTTCCTCTGATGAGCAGTGAGAGGAGGCGCTGAGGAGGTCAGACCTAGAGGCACAAACCTCCTTGGTCACCACAGCTGCCGATGTCGCCGCCCGGCACAAGCCAGCGGCCACAACCGCCCCTTGAGCCACATAAAGCTCAATAAAAATGTTTTCTCTCTCTTTATAGTAGCTCGAAAGTTATTATCCTGTTTTCTTGAAGTTCCTTTACCTTATATGATGTAAACCTAATCACATACTATTTTTAATTTACTTTCAGCTGCAAAATACAGCGGCTATTATTGGTTACCCCGACTGGATGTTGAACGAAACCATTATAGACTCCTTGTATCAGTTCGTAAGTTGAAATATTTTTATGGGTTTGCAGGAATGATGTGAAGTTATTTCTCACCGGGGTATTGGTCGGGCATTTGAACGCCATTTTATCCGTGTTTTTTATGCAATGTTTCATTGAAGCCTTTTTATCGAACGCAGTTTGACTTATATACATTTAACATAATTGGTAGCCTTTATTTTACGCTTTTTAGGGGCGAAGCACCTTACGGGCTCGGGTTGTCGGCGTCTCCTGTCGTCGTCGTCTCCTGCCGTCGTAGTCTCATGTAGTCCTTGTGCTAAAGCACCAAGACATTTGTTTTCCAACGCCTCGTGCTAAAACGTAACGCGTACTAAAAATTGCATAATGGATAAGGCCGGTTCAAAATAAACTAACATGATTTAAAGATTTGTCAGACGCTCCCTGTCCGCTTCAGCCGTCGTCAAGCACAAGCAGACGGTGTTTGTATATGGGGTGTAATTTGTGTTACACTCAAGTGTCCACTTGCTGTCGACGCTAGGCCTGATGGGCTCGGGTGGTCGGTCAAAGCAAGAAAACGCATTCTTACATGGTGTCGGGTACTACATTGATCACCCAGTACGAGCCCCCAGGGCGAGGCGTGGGCATTGCACTGCTCTTGCGTTGATTCCTGCTACTTCCCCAAACTGAGGCAGATGGGGCATGCAAATTGCTTGAATTTACTTCAACGCAAGAGAGGGCGCCACATCCTTAGCAAGCGCGCAATTGCTCCTCCCACCGGCGCTTCTCCGGCGCCCAATCAGTGCGCGCCGTGTGGCAAGAGAGAGACTTACAATCTTGGAATACACTTATGCACTGCATGCTTCGCCCCTCCCGAGGTTTCACGTTAGTGGAGAGGGCCTGTTTTTTTTACTTCCTTTTTATCATTTCTAAAACGGATGTAAACTCTCACAAATTTTGCTGGTTAGTTGCGCCGGTTATAGTGTTACAACTATCTTTCGCTCTCTCTCTTACTCTCTCACTCTTGCAGATTTTATGTCTTTCTCTCTCTCTCTCTCTCTCTCTCTCTCTCTCTCTCTCTCTCTCTCTCTCTCTCTCTCTCTCTCTCTCCCTCCCTCCCTCCCTCCCTCCCTCCCTCCATGAGCATTTACCCAACGCTTAATGCAAAGGTAGCCCATTCTAATTATACCGCAATCGCTGCAAAATGCCGATGTCTTTAATCCCATCCCACAATAGTCATCGACAACAGGGCTTTAGGATTTATACCATGTATGCTGTTTGCCGACTCTACAGAACGAGGAAAATGTTTTTCAGTGAACGTAATCTGCGATTCTCACTCAGGCCAGATCACAGAGAATTACATTCAACATGAAGAGAGCTGTCAGTTAACTATTTGCGGGACTTACTACACGGCTACATTAACAGCTGGTCTTCGCCATCAAACTCACACAGAAAAGGCTCAACGCGCCGAATACTTGGAAGGTGCTCGTGTTGCGGAGCGTCGCCGCTTGCAAAACAGCACACGAGAAAAAAAAATGCCACTCTCCATATTGTTAACTCTGATTTTGTGAGGGATTTGTGTCCATATGGCAGTATGCAGCAGCGGGTAGCGGAACTGGAAGCTGCTTTGCGCTCTCAAGCGAGCAGTTTCGCATGAGAGAGGACCTTATCGTCTTTTGCAATCCTACCTTTCTCATGGGGTAAAATAAGGAGCAGTGAAGTATTTTTGTTTCCAACAGAGGAATAGCAACTCATTTCACCAGGAATACCTTAAACACACAAAAAAGTTATTATTGTTGATGCTCATTTGACTTGCGTCATTGCCTTTCTGTTTATTTGTTGTAATTGTGTGTTTGCCAATGTTGGGGCCATGCTTCTGTCATTTGCACCGTTTGTAGAAACGCCAGGTGAATGTTATAACTGCCTCCTGCTGCCTTTGTTTTTGCTGAAAACGGTTAATAATGTGGTTATCATAAAACTAATCTTGTCTCCGTAAACAGAGGACGTGGATGGTCTCTGAGTAGCATAATATATGAAGCCTGGAGCTAGCTGAAAAATTCTGCACACACCTACCCCATGAAAGCGTACACCATGTACGAGATTTTCAGGAGATTTTACAGTAGCTGCGAAAAATAATAATTGTTATGAAGTCGAGAGGTCCAACTTTATCCAATCCTCATTAATTCACCACTATAACTCCATTTCGCAGAAGTTAGAATGCAGCATTCCATCCTTCTGATAGAAACGAGACATTGTGCTAAAATTTACGAGTGCACAAAACCAAATTAAGCCAAATCAAATCGACAAGTATAGGTGTGCTTTTTTCTGAGATAGGGGAGCCGGGGTTAGTGGTGCAGAGTAATGTTTTATTGCGCATTTCTTGGTTACGGTCTTTCTTACATACATTTCGTTTTTTATTGCTCCGAGCACTGGTCAATTAGAGGCCACTGTGGGTGGCCTCAAATTTACCAGTGCTCGGGGCAATGCTATCAAGCGCCGGTGGGAGACGTCACTTCCTCCTGCGCTTGTTGACATGTACAGACTAAAGTCACTGGAACTTCCAGTGACTTTAGTACAGACTGGGGCAACATGCTTAAAGGGAAGCTGAAGCGCTTTCCAAAAAAATTGAGTTAGATTAACAGTTATATAGTTTCTTGCGCGCTGATTCCGAATATCACATTGAAATTTATCGTACATGAGTGAAGTGGCATTTATCTTGCAAAAAGCGCGGCCCCGTTCGAAAGACGCGCGCTTTTCGTCTTTTGACGCCCCTGATTGGTTGCGCCCGTCATGACGTCGAAGGAGGACACCCTTCGGCCGCGCGGGTTTTCGGAAGCATTGCGAACGATCGCACGGTTGCCTTTGCGGCAATTTAGCTTGCAGTTTAATTTTCGCACATGACTGGAAGTTTGTTTTATAATTTCCCGTGCCATTTGTTCAATTATCTTGGAGCTTAAATTTGCTTTACACGACAGAGAACCCCAAAGCAGTGACTGTGACGTCGACTAGTGGGTTTCATTAAAATATTTTTGAATTAGGCAACCAGCATAGGGGGATTTTATACCTTATGTTAATATTAGGTACTGCCTTAACTGTTTCTTATTATACACAAAACCATTTATGCCGAAGATTAATGGGCGTTTTATAAACAATTCTACGAGCGAAAAGCATGTACGTGCACTGCGCGAAAAAATAGCGTTCATGCGCTGTAAACGTATATGCGAGACACATCTTGCCGGTACACGCATAAACCAACAAGCAGACTCAGCTTCCGCATTTCCTTTGTTCGTTGTCGCCCACCCCAGCCCCGTTGCTCACCCCCTTACACAGACCCACACGCGCGCGCCATTTCGGCAGCGGCGCTACGGCGCCTCCGCGATTGCTAGCTGCACTTCGATGAGTGGCGTCTTACTGCTTCACATGCATTTATTCTGAAAACACTGCAGCATACTACTGCCTGCTCAGCATTATTGGCTGTAGTAGGGCTTGATTTTCGCTTGTGCGTTGCGCATTCTGCTACAATATTACGGCCACCTCGTTATAATTAACAGACCAGTCGGACAAGGCAGTTACGTTATAGTTACGTTACTTTAGGTAACAATCACCAAACGTTTGTGATAATGAATCGTTGGCCTGTTTCAGCATTTCTAGATTTAAGCATTTACCGCGCTAGTCGGACAGAGGGCGTATATTTACTCTTCGCTCCTAATTTTTTTAGTATCATCATTATATATATCACCGACTATCACTGGAGCACACTTGAGGTTCAGTGACAACAAGTGCTTGCCAAATTATAATATGCAGCCACACGGAATCTTGGGCAAAAAATTAAGCCCCCGCAGTCAACACAAATTATAACACGGTGGTGGTTCGGAGTGGTGTTTTTTTTTTTAAATTCCAGACAAACATCACCTTATCGTGACATGTATACTTGCAAAATAAGTAATCTGGTTGTCTTGGTTCTTTTACTTTGTAGGAATACTGTTTACCTCTTAGCCGGGAGAGAACTTCTATCAGGATTGGCCCCTTGTTTTAGTTTCGCCAAAAAAGTGTTTTTTTTTAACACTGTCCTGAGCCCATAGAAAAAAAAACCGACGCGTTGAACGAAACAAGTATTTCCTGAACAAATGTGACTTGGTTTCCGGAATGGAACGAAACATCCCCGGCCAAAGTACAGCAGTATTCCCCATCCTTCCTAAATCTAGAATCTAATGTGAACATTCACGTCCGTCGCATAAAAAAAAACCGCATTGGAGCGGTTTACAAAGTATTTAACGTAGTGTAGTATATTCTCTGTCATCAAGCACAGCCACCTCGGCTGTCGCTTCCGTAAGTTATCAAGCATCCCGGTGTGGCATTATTCTGCTTAGGATGAGAACGTATGCCTCGTTTGGCGTTCGTGCATACTTATTGAACACGAAAATTGTACAAATAAGTGCTATCAACCACAACAACAACAAGTATCATTCACAAGGAAACACGGCGAAAAGAGCATGGCCGAGGCGGCAGGATCCGGCCGGAAGTCCAGGTATGACGTTTTTCAGCCGGTTTTCGCCCGCGCTCTTCGGTCTTCCGGCATCGCGCGGCGAGATGGGGGCGGGGCATCGGGCCACTTTTGTTTGCTCATTGCGCCGCTTCTATTGCATGTATTGCGAAAATATTTCGTACACATGAACTATTCAATGTGTACTTGCTGCTAGTCAACTTTTCTTTTAATTCTAAAACCGCTTCACCTTCCCTTTAAGCTAGGCCAGCCACATTATCTATAGACCGCAACCTGTATTCACATCACATTCGAACTTAGAACCCCAGACACCTGCGGGTCAAACATCCGACTTAGAGGACTCACATGACAGACCACGACACCACCGGCATGGGTCAATGCGCCTTACGTTTCATAGCTTAGAACCACGGTAAGCCAGTCAAGCAGTGTCATCAGACTCATCACCCGCTCGAACAGTATGCGCAAACCCCGGGAGCTGCTTTTGCGGCGCCCACTGGTGAACATCTGTAGTCGAGATAGCCCAAGGAAGGCGCTGGATGTTCTCACATATCGACGCCACGACTCCTTCTTCGGAATCAGAGCGCTCTTTACCAATCGGCACTATCTCGTCCGAAACTTATCTCAAAGGAGTGCTGGAACAGTTTGCACGTTTACTGACGGCTAACCGTCTTCAATTCGAACGCGCAACCCGTTAGGGTACTGTCCCCATTCAAATAAAGCTGTTCCCAAATAGCCCTGAAATTTGAGGAGGCGTTATAGCGGTCGAGTTCGACTACACCAACAAGGACACCATGTAATGGCTACACTGGAGCGTACTGGTGCAGCAGCGCTAATTTTCAGGAGAAAGAAGAGAATAGAAATAAAGCGTTGAAGCAGGATGACGTACAAGTCCGCATAAAAGTAAACGGCGTACGGGAGCGATGAGAGAATTGCATCGCGGCGCCGCCTAGAAAGGCCGACGACAAAAATTGGCCACGTATCTGCTCCTTCCGTTGCAAATGTCGTCAAAAGACGATAGTCTCTGTAGACATTTGCCAAGGAAATGCCCCCCTTTTCTTTCCCGCCCATCTCTCATGCTCTATCTGTACCGTCGCGCTCATCCCAAGGTAAACACATTAACGGTTTGCTGAAGGTGATTTGAATTTACCGCGTTCCACTGCACCAGGCCGGGTTCCTCGATACCAGTGCTGCAGTACGGCGGAGACGCGCGTGAATCGAGGCGGCCGACTTCAAGGTTTATAGAACCGCGTTGCCGTGCTCCACGTGCGTTCCAAGCAGAACGTGGAACCGAGCTAGTGGAACCTTTCGTTGCTGTTGCCGCGTTATTTCTCATATGCCGCCAAAAGGTGGCGCGGGCAACAGCAGGCGGCGGTTTTCTGCAGTTGATGTAGAATATCATTTGCTACCGAAAAACCAAGCATCCATGAATTTTTTTTAAAAAAGGAACACTGTAAATATCCCTTGTGTATTATTTTCGGTCCTATATTTGCGTAATGTCTTGTTCATGTTCAGCAAAGTTGACAAGTATGAACATATAAACCGGGCTTAGACGCTCACATTTGGCTGTGAGCATGTATGTAAGACTATTGCGCAGTATGCATTTTACTTTGGCCGGGTGGCTGAATCGAGTAAAAGACAGACAGACAGACAGACATACAGACAGACAGACATACAGACAGATAGACAGACAGACATACAGACAGACCAATATTTACAGACAGACATACAGACAGATAGACAGACAGACATACAGACAGACCAATATTTCCGGGTTGAAGTAGCCCAAGGAAGACTATCGTCTTAAAAAAAAAACAAAGAAAACGAACGTTGTTGTCAGGATTAATGCTTTTCTGGCGTGTATTTCTGTGCGCAATAGTTTTGAAGGGTAACGCTTGGTTTCGCAATGGCGCGGGTTACAGTGCTCGGTAAGGCGGTTTGGTATCAACTCAACTAAATGGTGCATTTTGACTGCTATGAAATCGGCCATGTGGCTAATTACGGCTCGTAGAAGACTGTCTGCAAAAAAAAAAAAAAAAATGTAGGGATGCATAGAGGACGACATACAGCCTAGGGGACAAATGGTCATTTGGCTGCCAACACGAAATGCCTAAGTTGGTCTGGTCCTCAGTATTGACCACCGCTGATGTTCCGGATGGCATATAGTGGTGGACCACATTTGTAGACACAATAACCACAACAAGAACGTGGAAGCGTTGCTGCCCTGTACAACATCAAAAACACTGGCACCTCCCAAGACAAACAATCCCAACAATGAAGACATTTTATGACAATTCGGCGAACTATGGATCGAGTATAAACAGTTGCGCGCGGAGTACCGGCATCTCAAGGTAGAACTCACTGCCAGCCATCAGCAAGCGCCACCATCGCCAACTGCAACAGCAGATTCTTCCCACAAATTTGCCGTTCGGGATCATTCGGCTGCTGCCCCAGCCGTAAACGCATCCGTGCACCTCCTAGATGCTCGCATGCCCAAATGCATGCAAGTGCTTAAGTTCATCCTAGCCGATCTCTAAAAGAAACGTTTGAACCTTTAACGGACATCAAGGAACTCTGCCTTCTTACCCAACAAAACGCCACGCAGACTATAGCCGGAATCCAGTACATGCGTAACAACCTGCCCGGACAAGCCGCCGATGACGAGCTACCCCCACGAAATGTTACAGCACGCAACACAACCCGACAATGAAGCAAGCACAAAAATCTCTGCACCAATACTGCAATAGCTACTCTCAAACAGGACCTATTCTAGACACTCGTGTCGCCCAATCTTTTCGCATTTTATTCGAGAAAACACAGCCACGAAGTCATTTTGCAACTGCACCACCTTCAAATAAACCATTAATTGCACACTTTAACAAGAAGCTCCTAAGCTTTAAGCAACTCGTAGACGAACAAGCGCCTAGCCTAGTTCATTTAGTATTTGGGTGTCACGGTGTCAGTGTCCATGGCCAGTGTTCCAAGAATCCCGAGGTCGTCATCTTTCACATTAAGCTTCCGGACTGTAAAATACGATTGCGGCATCAGTTTATTACAGTCTGGTTAGCTATCCAGAAAAAAATACGCGTTCTGCACTTGATTCCAGCATATCATATCTCAGTATCCCCGAACTACGCTGACTATAGGCGGCGATTTCAGCGCCCGTGGCATCAGGTATCGGTTTGGGCACCAAATTTTCACTGACCCCACTCTGGGTCAGTGAATGCATTGCATTGGCCTTCATCCCGTTCACCTGAACTCCTCCCCTGATATCACTATTGCTTCTAACAGCATTGGTCGCGAGCGGGCCTTATACTCCATAACGTGCGTAGCGATCATTTCCCATTGCATTTCACGGTAACCGTTTTGTGACGTGCCAACGCCTCACCCGCTTGGGCTATGTGGCCTTTAGATCACAAGCCGCTCTCGTCCTCACTTGTCCGATAACCTTCTTGAAACTCATTCATAAAGCGGAGGCGGGGGATAAAAGTAATACGAGGGACCAGTTGCCCAACTATTCTGGGAAAAATAGACCACAGCCTGAGGCCGTTTTCTCAGCTGATCCTCGTCCTGCTAAGTCCTGGTCCTACGCCTGTTTTTTCCCACTGGTCTTTACCGCAACACATACCATCGCTCCTGCCAAGGAGACCATGAGGGGTAGCCTAAAAAATACGCTCTTTGCACAAAGCACATGATATCTTGCCCTTGAAGAGAGGCCTAGCACACGTGTGCGGGCACTGTTACGACTCAACGCTCCGCTACCCTGTGCGCGCGCGCTGCAAGTTTTGTGTAGTGCGGGGAAGCTTCGTGTGCTTGGAGGTGAAGCCGCCTTTCTAAAAAAAGCTACGACACGTAGGAGCGTGTCCGCCGTACGGACACTTGCTGGGGATGGTTCATGCCCGCCAGAGTTTCAAAATCTGGAACAAATTGGTTCCAGCGGGTAGTGAGGGAGTGAGTGAGTGAGAGTGATTTATTGTTACAGAAAGTGGAAAAGAAGTACACTGGGGATATTTTGAACTCATTTGGAGTTCACCAGCATAAAACCCAGTCTGGGGGAAGGGCAGAAGGGGAATGAAAGGGGATGGGGGAAAAATGGGGATAGAGAAAGAGGGAGAGACAGAAAGAAAGAGATAAGGAGTGCGTAATGCTGGACGGCAGGCATTCGGGTACAGCCGTTGCATGAGGTTCGTCTTCTCGGGAAAGGCCAGGAGACGTCGGAATGCTTCCTGCCAGATGGAGTTGGGGCCCGTCGGGAAAATTAGGTCCATCAGGGCATCGCTGGGCAGCCCGAGACGCCGGAGTGTGGCCCGAAGCTCTGCTCGTGGGGCATCGTGCTGGCGGCAGGAGCAGAGCAGGTGCGCCAGGGTCTCTGGCTCTGGGCAGTCAGCACATGTGGGTGACGACCGGCGGCCTTGTCGGTGCAAGCGGGCTGCCACATCACAGAAATCGAGCCGCACGCGGAGGAGTATGGGGCGGGCGTCCTTGCTAATGCGGCCAAGCAGGACCCGTGGAGCTTGGCTGCTGTCTTATTTCACCGAGCCCCTTTTTCCCATTCTGATTCCCTACATGCATAGCGATGGCCTCTGTTCTGGCAGTCTTGGTGCTATAGGGAGCTTAAGAGGGTTCAACACTGGTCGACCACTCTCGACATGTCGTAGACACTCGAGTCACGGCCCGGGGGTTAAAAACAAGGTCCCCTTCACCCCGAGTAGTCCGAGTGGCGCTGCTACCACCCCAAGCACAGGAAACAAAAAATACCTTAGCATAAATACCCCAGAAAGTGGAGGGGAAAATCGCCCCGCAGGTAGCGCAGTGGTAATCGCACAAGACCGGTATTCTGGAGGTCGGGGGCTCGGATACCACCAGGCGGGCATTTTTTCTCCACTATCTTTCTTTCCAAATTGTTTATCTGTTTTAACCACTTACCACATCTTCCCCTTTGCTTTCCGAGGTTTTCTTGTATGTATGTATGTATGTATGTATGTATGTATGTATGTATGTATGTAGGTATGCATGCATGCATGCATGTATGTATGTATGTATGTATGTATGTATGTATGTATGTATGTATGTATGTATGTATGTATGTATGTATGTATGTATGTATGTATGTATGTATGTATGTATGTATGTATGTATGTATGTATGTATGTATGTATGTATGTATGTATGTAGGTATGTATGTAGGTATGTATGTATGTATGTATGTATGCATGAATGTATGCATGTATGCATGTATGTATGTATGTATGTATGTATGTATGTATGTATGTATGTATGTAACACAGAAATCAGAGCTGGCAGTCAAGAAAACCTCGGAAAGCAAAGTGGAGGATGTGGTAGGTCATTGAATCAGATAAAGAATTTGGAAAGAAAGAAAGAAAGTGAAGAAAGAAAGAAAGTGGAGAAAACACCACTTTCTTTCTTTTTTTCCAAGTTCTTTATCTGTTTCAATGACCTACCACATCCTCCAGTTTGCTTTCCGAGGTTTTCTTGACAACTCCACTTTCTTTCTTTCTTTCCAAATTCTTTACCTGTTTCAATGACCTACCACATCCTCCCCTTTGCTTTCCGAGGTTTTCTTGACTGCCAACTCTTATTTCTGTGTTATTTTCAACGAGCCCCTTTTTCCCATTCTGATTCCCTACATGCATAGCGATGTTCTCTGTTCTGGCAGTCTTGGTGCCATAGGGAGCTTAAGAGGGTTCAACACTGGTCGACCACTCTCGACATGTCGTAGACACTCGAGTCACGGCCCGGGGGTTAAAAACAAGGTCCACTTCACCCCGAGTAGTCCGAGTGGCGCTGGCTACCACCCCCAAGCACAGGAAACAAAAATACCTAAACATTAATACCCCAGATAGTGGAGGGGAATACCGCCCCGCCGGTAGCGTAGTGGTTATCGCACCAGACCGGTATTCTGGAGGTCGTGGGTTCGGATCCCACCTGGCGGGCATTTTTTCTTTACTTTCTTTCTTTCTTTCCTAATTCTTTATCTGTTTCAATGACCTACCACATCCTCCCCTTTTGCTTGCCGAGGTTTTCTTGACTGCCAACTCTTATTTCTGTGTTATTTTCAACGAGCCCCTCATTTCCTATTCTGATTCGCTGTATGTATGTGTGTATGTATGTATGCATGCATGTATGTATGTATGTATGTATGTATGTATGTATGTACAGGTGCCGAAAAAATTGAACAGAACACGGGTTGGGGCTTTCGAGGGGATTTCTCCGCCATGTGCCTTGCCAGCAACATCTAAGACTTTTTAAGAAAGTCATTGCTAAATAAAATCGGGCCGCGCATATTGTATTTATGCTGGCAGCCGCACAAAATAAAAATTATTCTAATTTCCCAAAGGCGTGCCCCGTTTACTTTTTGGGGCATCTGTAGGTATATGTGCAGAAACAAACTTACTCCACCTTAGGGATTTCCCCTAGATCTGGTCGAGTAATAGGTATGTGTGCATCGTCGCCTTTATGCATGCCAAATAAAAGAGGCAGTAAATCATCGCGCCGCTGTCTGACGCAGAATAAGCTGAAAAACAAGGTGTTTTGTTGTTGTTTAGTATTAGAAAAAAGAGAAAAACAACAGCTCAAACTGAGCATGCGTTCGGGATGGGTCGCACGTGTGAAGTGCGTGGGAGGGCTGCTGGATACAACGACAAATACAATGAAAAATCTGCAGAAATTTAGAAAATTGTCCACTAAGAATGTTCCACTCTTATGCCGCTTGTATAGACTGTGAGTTCTTTATAACCAGATTTGCCTATGAGTAGCCAAGGGGTGGTGTTATTTTAATGTTTTATGTTTTCTTTTGTAACTTTGGCAAATGATGCATATTTATACCGTCATATCGATTAAGTGACTTTACTTCGCCAATTATTTATTTTCCCCACATGCAAGGCATAGTGCGGGGTTGGCCCGTTTTCGCTATTTTTTATTCGTACTTCGAAGGTATTTCGGGGGCTTTTTTAGTTTGGTTCCAATTTTTTAGAGGGAAGGTACATGATTCAAAATTTTGAATTCGTCAGAACATTTTTGTAAAATTTCTACCTTTATTTCTTATTTTGTGTTTTTGGTAATTCTGGTCGACGGAGGTTGTTTATTGCCGCTCTTATAAAGATTGAATGTGTTACCTCGGCTAGTTATGCCTTGTTTTGGTAATGTGAGGCGTTACACGATTCGCTTATCTTAGGAATTTTTTATTATAATTTCGAATATGCTTTTGCGGTTTTTTAAACCATCGGGTTTTGGATGATATGTATCAGGTGGATAGGTGTGATTTTATAAGATCATTTTTGTAGCATTTTTTCCCCTGTATTTTATTTCTTGGTTTTTCAAAATTTTGCTTTACCACTTATTTCCAGCTACGTTACTATAACGAATAAATGTGCTACGTCCACCAGTTATGCAATTTTGTTGAAATGCAGGGTGGTACACGGTTTGCTCATTTTGGCTAAATTTTTCTTAGTATCTCAAACGTTTTTTGAGGGCTTTTGTCGTTTAGGCGTCGGTTTTTTTTAGATGTACAAGGTACATATAATTGTTATTTTTCAGATAAGTTTTGTGAAAAAATTTTTCTTGCTTTACATATTTCTTGATATCTTAAAATTCCCTTCGAGGAATTACTGCCATTAACGCTACTATAACGATTAAATGTGTTACTTTTACCAATTCTGGATTTTTTGTGTGAACGCAGGGCGCAAGCTTTAAAAATAACGGTACCTTTAAAAAGTAATTTCATTTCTTCGATTGCAATAACTCATCAATTATAATAAATGAATAAAACCAACCATCCCAGATAAATCTGCTGAAGGTCGCACTTCACCTTTGCTCTGTACCACACGGAAGTTTCCCGAGAACTCTTCTTTTCCTTGGTTATAGTTCGTATGTTCACATAATCACATTTTTGCGGATGATTGCGTAATATGTTCTAACATTTTCCCCGGGTGTGACCGCTTAACCTTGCAGTCTAACGTTAACACGTTAATCTCTGATGTCCAACTTAGCTTCAGTCTTTAAAGGTTTTGAGAACCAAGTTAGTGTACGTTACTGACGCTACTACCCGTTTTCCTAGTCATTGAGTATTTAATAAAACAATTGATTACATTCGAGAGAAGTACCTCGTCTTTCGCTTTTAATCGGATCTAAAATGGCACGTACAAATGTCGAACTCACTCTTGCATCCCCTTACCCGAATCTTCGGTTACTGAAAGATAATAGAAATACAGGCTACGTCTTAGTTAAGAAAGATCGCATTTGCCGCTTTAGTTCGCCCTGAAATAGAATGCGGCCGCGTTATTTGGAACCCTTACTAGGCCTAACCATATTAAATACTGAATGCTTGCGAAATTTTGCTGATAGTTTTATTAACTCAGAATTTTGTTCGCATTACAAGCGTCACAAACTTAAAAAAACCGGGCTGAGCTAGAGGGTTTTGCCCTTCGTCGGAAATATGAACGCTTATCGCTTTTCCCAAAACTTTGCAAAGGCATCATTGCATGAGAGTTTTTTTCAATGCTCCTTCCTCTTGTACCTTTCCACGGAATGACCTCGCCAACAAACGTAAGCACCCTGCCGTGTCGTTCACTTTGTTTCGCATACTTATTCATCCTTGGCACAATCTTGAGCAGAATAATTTGCCGACACGTATTGCCACCGAAAAAGACACGAATAAATTCTTAGAGCTCATGCGCGCAACAGTCACTAACGACATTCCTTTTGAACAGTGAGTGAAGCTGTGTTTAAAATGTTCGAACGCCGTCGCAGCGATGTGGAGAGGGCATAGCTTAGCGAGGAGGAGAGCGAGCGCCAAGCACAAATGCAGCAAGTTCAGCGAAGTTGAACGAGACGCTTATATAGACAAAACTTTTCTAAAATACTAAATCTGGTGGCACTGTGTGTACTTGTAAACATTGTTGAGCAAAAAAGAAACGTTAAGCATATTTGAGGCAAAACATCAATATATAAGTGATATTTGCATTGTTCTTTTATTAAAAATACATGGCTCTTTGATATTTCCGATAGCAAATAAAGAAACACTCCATGAAAAACCAAGAGCGCTCGGGGCGCTCCCTCGTGGCACGTTTCTAGGTTCAAACGTAACAATAGGTACCAGTAGATGGCGCGAGCAGTTCAACACGGCAAGAATGAATTGGCGCGAACAGGAATCGATCTGCTAGCTATTAAAAGTTATATCAAGCTTGGCTTTGCTATTAGAGAACGCTAGGCATCTTCGCTGTTAATATCAGTGTTCGTCACGTTAAGTTGGGCTATTTCTTTCACTATTTTGTTCTTGTCATTTTTTATTTATTTCATACCACCATGATTTATCACGTGTATTAATGTCTTTCCATTTTGTTGCAGTCGATTTCTGGTTGCGTCGTGATTTGTTGTATTGTTTTTTCTTGTCTCGCCCCCCCCTTATCTAGAGGGCTTTTAGGGGTACTCTGAATAAATGAATAAAATTCTTCCGTTAATTTTAAATTAATTTGGGCTAAAGGTACCTTTTTCGAAGCACTTAAAATGTTTCTGTGTACTTGCATTTACGTGGAACGAAATGTGCTCTTACCCTGCGGTGGCAATACGGAGCGACCATGTGTGCTTTTTCAGGTTCCGAATATTTCAAAGGATGCGTCTTTCGTGGAGTACTTCCATTACCTGCTGGAAAACAATCATAAACAGACTCTTCTCCAACTAGTTCCAGACCGATATTTCAACAGAGAGTACGTATTGGTAATTTGTAGGAGCTGTGAGTTTACGACTTTTCTTGCGTTAAATGTACTTGCTTTTCTTGTCCTTTCTAACGAACAACAAATTTCAGTTCATGGCTTTTTTCTTGCAACCTACGGTTATATAGCAGTTATCTATTGTGTATTTTCCTACAATATAATCTTTAGGTCAACGCGGCTCGCTGTGTAGTTTTATTTGTCTACGCATTTTTTGTGCCTTCACAATTATTGCCTTCAACGCACCAACAAAACCGCAATATTATTACCTTGTAATTAACGTTTAGTTTTACAACAACCCTCTAACAAAGCTATGTACAATTCAAAGTACCAAAAGGGATGAGACACAAGTGAAGCACAATTATCAGCAATGTAAATATCGGGTGCTTTATTAGCCAACGTAGTTTACGATTAACATTCTGTTTAGTCTGATCATAAGGTTGCGTTTGACTTCATTGTGGCATACACGCCTTCGCCTTTCCTGATACTTCTGTAATAAAATGTCCATAAAACAGGTCGATTCACGTTTCCCCTGTAAAGATTGCTGGCTTCCTTCTCTTGAATTCCCAGTTCTCAAAAGGGGCACTGACACAAAATTTTGAAGGCGAGATAACTTCGGAGATAGATTGGTGGGTACACATATACATCATCTGCAAAATATCAGCGGCGAATACAGCCTAGAACATATTTAAAATCAATTTTAAAGTGTGCGAAACGCAACCGAGCAGCCAGCAGAGGACCACGCGCAATCGACATCCCGCAGATATTTTGTAAATAAACAACATTGATTGATTGTGGGGTTTAACGCGCCGACGCAACGCAGGCGATGAGGCGTGCCGTAGTGGAGGGCTCCGGATTAATTTTGACCACCTGGGGATCTTTATCGTGCGCCGAAATCTCGTACACACGGGCGTTTTTGCTTTTCGCCTCCACCAGAAAAGCGGCCGCCGCGGCCGGGAATCGAACCCGAAAATAAACAACATCCAAACACGTCACGAGTTTATGTTTGCCGCTTCCGCACTGCCGGCGTTTTTCGCCGGCTCGCTGGGCTCGCCGCTCCAATCGGAGGGCCGGAGGGCGGAGCTTCTGCTCTCGAGAACGAACGACCCGATCGTTGGCGGCGGAGGCGCCGTGATTTCGTCAGCTCATCGGGCAGCTGGCCGCGACCAAAGTTCTACAGCGATTCCAGGCACTCTGTTTCTATTACTTTTTATTACCATTGGATGCGAAAAAGCGCCGGAGGCACGAAAAGCCCACTGAGCTAGCCGCACGGTCTCTGTGCAGGCGGCGGCCACGGCCGCGAAGTGGCCCAGGCCGGCGCACGTAGCTTGAGTGATAGCTTGTTACCGCAGCACGAAATTGTCCCCAAGTCCCGACCATGGTGGCTTACTTGAGAAAGGAGTTAATGATGCGATGGCGGGTTGCATTAAAAATTGTCATCTGCACCGCTTGCGAGAGCGGCACTCGAATATCCACCGCAGTGCTTAGTCGAACACATCTGTAGGCAGACCGGCCTGCTGCTCCCAGCGCGCGTCTTGCCACCCACCGTCTCGAGCGTCGCGCGTCGTTCTTTAGCCGCGGTAGCATTTGCACTCGCAGCGCCTGTGTCACATCCACGGTCGCTTTTTAATTAAGCGCCTCAGGAGATCAGTACGTGGGGGCATTCGCAGAAACTGCCGTCGATGCGGATTCGACAGTGCTACGGCGGCTCTGCTCTGCGATATCCCTCCGATGGTCACGTGGTCAGCTTTGTTCACACAAAATCCACAAAATCCACGGTTTCGCGGCACTCGCTCAAACCGAAACTGCGACTGGCCGCATTGAAAATGCCTCTAATTAAACAACCGTCGCACGCTGAAGCAAATGAGGTTTCTACAGGTTATAAGTAGGTCACTAGCTACTTATCGAAACAAAAAAAAAAAAACAAGATGCAAAATTTTTGTGTCGGTGCCCCTTTAAGCATATATAAGCAGGTTAACAATTTACTCCTACACATGCCGGCATAACAAGTTGAATAGTCATATCGATAGCTTGTAAAGTGATTCGGTCAACACGCGAAGGCAGCGCATGATGTCGATGCCGTAAGGTAACAGATGAAGAGCGGAGATCTTCACAATGTTCTCAAGGGGACGATTTCCGCATCTCAATTATTCATAAGTTCAGAAGGCAAGTCCTTGTAGCTCTATTTTTGCTATAAACCTTATAAATAAATATTGCTTCATCGGGCTATACATAAATTTCTTGTTTGAAAGAAATAAACAAAAGTAACCTTAGTCTAAGCCTTGCAAGAAAATCAAAGGTCCCGCGCTGTTTGCTTTAATTCGCCTTGCTTGAACGTACATCAGCACTAAAAGAGAAATAATAATGTCGCAGGGTGTAGCCCTTCCCGCACTCATCGTGAGAAATGAACACCCTGCACGACGAATATAAAAATGTTTCCAGGTACACAAAGCAGAGAGCTCTTCATTTCTGCCCACGTAATTAAAGACGTGGGCTATTTTTAATAACTGTAGTAGCAGCAGTATTATGTCCATTAAAAACAGCTGTTTAAGATTTTTTCGCGTTATCTTTTAGCCAGTTAAAATGCAGTCAACATTCAGCCGTAAAGCGTTAACTTTGTAAACTATGAGCTATTCTTGTATTGCGGTGCAATTGATCTTTTGCATTTCTGACCTTTATTCATTAGACCACATTGGAATGTTCACAATAATTGATTGCAAAGTCTTGCCTTTGTTTCTTTTTATTCAAGGAATGAACGCATCCCTCTTAGATCGCACGCGTACTACGACAAAGGGACTCAGACAATTGGTATGTCATAGATTTACTTCGAAATGATGAAATTTGTCAAATGCACGTCCTTGTTCCTATACGTATGCTTTTTAAAAGGGGAAAGTGGCAAAAAATTAATATTTCAAAATACTTTTGGAGCACTTAAATACTTATGAGTTGTGAATGAAAACGCAATGATGTACAACTGGACACCGCTGCGTGTCCATTTGAACACCCAGGGAGCCCTGCGCCGCGCAGTGTGCCCAGACTCGCGGGTGATTGCAGCGCTACTGGGCGAGGAGCGCCAAGTAGCGCTGCAATCACTCCTAATCCTGCAATCACTCCTGCTGAAATAATACTGGTTCAACCAGAGGCGTTGTCGAAAAATGAATGACTGAATGAAGCTTCATTTAGAAAACTACCAGCCGGGGTAGGTACCCTAATTTCTTTGCGAAATCTGCCAGATCGGCAGCCGAACAGCAGCCGCTACCACCGCTGCACTTCCCGCTTTTATTTATTTATTTATTTATTTATTTATTTATTTATTTATTTATTTATTTATTTATTTATTTATTTATTTAGTTATTTATTTATTTATTTATTTATTTATTTATTTATTTATTTATTTGTTTATTTTCGATACTGCCAGTCTCATACGAGGCCACAGCAGGAGGGCATCAGTTCTTGTATACAGAATACACCGTTTTCTACGTAGCTGTGCGCATGCCCGGACCTTTCCTCAGTGGATGCACGCGTACTCCTTTTTTTTTAGGTTTCATTCGTTTCTGAGACAAACGCTATGGAGACACGCGACGCGATGCAGCTCATGAGAATTTCGTTACTGTTCCGCTGAAGCAGATAACGCTGACGCCGACGCTGGTATTTTTCGCTCAAGGGGTGATCGATTGATTGTAGGGTTTAACGCGCAGACGCAACGCAGGCGATGAGGCGCGCCGTAGTGGAGGGCTACGGATTAATTTTGACCATCTGGGGATCTTTAACGTGCGCCGAAATCTCGTACACACGGGCGTTTTTGCTTTTCGCCTCCATCAGAAAGGCGGCCGCCACGGCCGGGAATCGAACCCGCGTCCTCGTGCCCAGCAGCATTCGCTGAAGTGGTAAGGGTTTCGCAATAAGTTAGTGGAAATAATTTTGAGCAATAATTGTGAGGGAATTTCACTCAAGGATGATTGGTGCAATGGTTTCTGCTAACATTGTGTAGGTTTTTTTTTCGATTAGCAGAAGCGCAGCACTGAACATGCGCCCAATGTTCGTTCAAATATATCCTAAGCAGTGCTGTCTGCACTTGGCTCAGCGGCAGTGCATTTCATTTTATTCAGACAGGACGAATTTCCTTTGTAAAAAGGGGCAGAGTCACAGAAGCGTTGAGGATCTTTCTTTACTAGTTTGCAAGACAAAGGAAGACCAACTACACTTGGTTTCATTTCAATCGAACAAAATCAATTCGATCAGTTTCGACTAATTTCCTTCGGTTCCAACGAGCAGCTGTAAGCTGAAAACAGGTGGCTATCTGACGCCTGTCTGGGTCCAGGGCTATGGTTGCTTTACGTTTAATCTGGTGGCTGGGTTTTCTGAAAAGCAGCGCATTGCTATGGCAGAAACAAACAAAAACAGTTCTTACATACAACAACAGTCTATGGTGCTCGGTTAAGGCCTTACGTAATCATATTTGTCAGTTATATTACCTGCCAAGAGGGCTGTATACTTTGTGTGGAGGCGGAAGACAAAAAAGCACCTTTGAAAGATATTTAGGCGCAGCCTGAAAAACCATGAATATAGAAATCAAAATTGATTTAGATTAAAATTCCCAGAATCCCTAAGACGTTATTATGAGTTGCGAATGCGTAGGCTGTAATGACAAATTGAACGCCGCTGAGCGTCCAAGCGAACAGCACACCAGAGGCCTGCCACGGCCGCCGCCCCACTTACGTGACTCCGGGGTCTGATACGTAGACATGGCGAGCTACACTGGCTGAAGCACCATAACGGCAGTGGTAGTTGATCATTAAGGCAACGCGATATCTTCGTGTTCAGTCCCCACGTCCCGTCCAGACGCGGGAGAAGAGTTGGCCATCGCACTCGCCATCACAGGTGCACGGGCCAGCATCATCATATCGGGTTCGAAGGCCGCCCTGCGCAACTACGCAAGAGGGAGAGTTTCTACGGCAGCAGCGCATATACTCCGGACCCCCTCTGAGACAACAGCAAGACAAGTTCGTCCCGGGGAACGAGATGACACGCCAGGCAGGCAGAGGATTCTGCAACCAGGCTGACCTTCAGTCCGAAGAGGTGTCGTCTGACACGGGGGAAGGGACAGGCTCTGGACACACCAGGAAATTACAGAGTACTATAGGCTGAGTCGTGTAAAACCTCCGACAGCTCTCAGATCCCTTACAAGAGGACATTCACTAGCGAGGCGTAGGCTGCAGACATGCACATTCCCCCCCTGACTATGTGACACCCACAATACCCAAAAAGGTACCAGGACACATGTAAATGGTGTGTACTATCAGCCGCTTCCCTCACACACATGGTTTATGCCTGTCATCTCAAACCCCAGCCCACAAAGCCCGGATTTCACATCAGTAATTACGAGCAGCGGGAGGACGCGCTGCTCAGATCTATCCTCGAAGTGCAAGTTGCGGTCGTCCAGCTGGCGGAAGACGCTGCCAAGGAGCACGAGCTCCTGGCTGTCGTCTGGTGAAGTGCCCAGCCGAAAACTCCCTCTAGGGTGGTTACGCGCAGCAAAAATGACGAATAAAGTTTTCTCTCTCTCTGTGCGTATACCCAGTCGTATAGCTCTTTTATATAGCTCCCCTATTGCTAAATAAAGCTATAGTATATAAACAAAGTTGTGTGCAGTTCCGGGGACTCTATAGCTATATATACAGGACATCTATATATAATAACTGTAAATTGCCCTCGTAGAGAGCATATACCGTATCTGAAGTGGCGCGAGAATACGTGAGAAGGGACAGGAAAATGATGCTTAATTTATGTAATGCGCAGTCTAGCCAGATACCGATTCTCTTATTCCGATGCCGGAAAACTCATTAACTGAGTGTTTAACAGCAGTATTGAAGGAACTTTATGGCGATAAAAGTCTTTGGAAGCGTACAAATGATTGGCCACCGGATGAAAAAAGGTCTCGAAAACGAATGGTTTGAGCACCCACTCATTGTAAAGACCATATAATCATAGTTCGTGCGCGTGTGATTGTGTATGAGTATGCGTGCGAGCACACCCACCACCGGTCATTACACGCTGCCTTCTCTCGCGATATTTGATGACCTTTTCTTTGATGGGTGCTCACTATAGGGTGCGGGATTAACTTCGGTGTTACATGGTGGCGATATGAAAAATCGTATTCATTAAAACTTCTCGTAAAAAGCCTGAAGGGATGAAGGAGGCGTAAGGAAGGCAGGAAAAGTCATCTGGCTAGCTTAATTATGAGAAAAGGTGGGCTTCTGGAGGCGCATGTTAAGTTTGTTTGTAGTTCTGATGCCCCTGAAATTAGCAGAATGTGAAGAATTTGGCTCCAGGAGGCCGTTGAGGCGAAAGCAACAGCCACTGACAACAACCGCAACTTTCTCTGTTAACTTTTTCATTATTAAAATACGGATCGTTACCGTCAAAACGTATACACGCACTTGAATATAAACATCTGCACCAGTTCGTTTTATGTCGTTTGCGGGCACGATGCTCGCCCTTGGCGACAGGATCCCGCACGGTTGCACGCGCAATATTCCTTTGTTTATTGAAATGAGATATGGCGTATGCATGGGTGGGCATACCCCTGCAAGTGTTCTTGGTTTGGTTATTCTTCGAGTTCTGAGGAAGAGCTTACGTGTGGGATAATTGATACTCCTTGATTGCATTTCCAGCGCACAAAAAAGAACGCGAACAGACAAGAGCGTATCAGTCTGTCGGTGTCTTTTTTTTTTTTTTTCGTGCGCTAGAAATACAATGACTCAATTTCTTCTCTTCATGCATGCCCTACACACAATTCTGCTTGAATATATAAAGTTTCTGACATTGTTTATTTACAGTGTATCCAGCTGCATCCCTCGTGACTCATTACAGAAGCTCTCCAATTCCCAGGTAAGTCATGCATTTCAGTAGGAATATCGGAACGCCATTTGTACCTCTTGATTTCCAACCGCAGGTCTGTAAACTACGGGACAATAGGAACCATTCTTTCCCAGCTGTTCATCGCGATCATCGATAGATACAGCAGTACGTATTTTTAAAACTTTCGCCACGATTAGTAGCAAATGCTGTTATACTAGTTCCTATTTAATTTTATTGCTTGTTTGAAATCTTAGATATTTTAGTAGTTTGTTTATATTTATGGCTTGTTTATTACTAAAGGGGTTTATACCATATGCGAAAATTCCACGCTGTGGTTTTAAGAGTGACGCTCTTTAGCAAATTGGTATTTTTAACTTCAGACAAAAAATTACAAGAGATCGTCGAGCTTGCGCACGTGAGCGCGGGCCTCCCTGCGACCGCCCGGCAGTTAATAAAACCAAGAAAAGCGCCCGGGAGCGCACCACGTGAGCTCGTGCCTCGCGACAACTGCCCAGCATTTAAAACGCCGGCGCACGTTTGTCACGCAAAACATACCCACTTAAAGAAATTGGCCAAGATTGCAAAAAAAAAAAAAAAACACCCCAGCGTAATCATGGCAATACAATCATGGCGCTAAATAATCGAGGAAGCTAGAGTAGTGAATGAAGGTGAGGAATTTATTAGGCCCCTTTCATTATGTTATCAAACGGAGAAATAAGTTATAAGAGGTATGCCGGAATCTAATGTTTCGTGACAAATTTCCAAGATAAACTTGCGATACGGATTCATACTGGTTTGTTGTAAGTCTGATGTGTCCTTTTCTTACTACTTTTTGAGGTTTCCTTCTTTGGATATAGGGGTTGCCGCAACTTGTTTCTTGCGAAGTAAAATGGTGTGGGCTTTCTATTGAAACGTAGCTGAACATCGGTACTTCTTCGGTGTCTTTTGTGTCCCGTTTTGAGCTGTACTTGCTATGTAAGTGGGGTCATCCGCTCCCCTCTGTGCACCGAACACCTAATAACTTTGACAATAAATGACGGGCCTAAAGGTGATGAGGAGTTGGAGCTGTGCTTGAACAGTCAAGCCGGTGTTCCCGCTGAAACGAAGCAAACCGACGGATGCCCTTTTTGGGTTTTTCAACAATCAGAGGTGACGCGGTTGATGCCACAGCCGCCTGAAAAATTCCAGTGTACGTCTTCAAGCGTTTAATTGCCGTGCTGCCAAGGGCTATTGTGATGAAAAAGCCACGAAAGCGACTTTAGTTCATAATTAAGTGTCTGCATCACGGCTTTCTTAATGTGACCTTCCAATGTCCGTGCAGTAGTATGCAGGAGTGGGTGAGTGAGTGAAAACTTTATTGCATGGCAGCCAGTAATCCTAGACGTCGGCCAAGAGCCCTTGGGCTCTAGCAGCGTCTTCGCAGGAGAGAAAAATTTTAAGCTTGACCCTTATTTCAAAAGCAATTTCGAAAACAACGAAGCCTTTATAACCCCATATTTAAGTTTTACAACGATACACATCGCATACCACAGGAGATATTTATGTCTTAGAATTGTCCCTCTTAGACCATTCAAGAAGGGAATGTTCACAGTGCAAATGTTTTGTAACGGAGGTGTTTGCTGGGCATGCGCTTGGTTTTGCAGATGTCCACATTGCATAAAGCTCGTGCTACAAACAAAATATTTGTATTGATGTATGTAACGCTCATGAAGTTCTGATTAAATGTTTTTGGCAGCGTTTCTCACTGTCTGAAAGCAGCCAGCGCTGATGCAGGATTTTGTGGCCGATCACAGATATTGTAGTTTTACTCTTTATTTTACGCATAGGCCTTACGGAATGTGTGAGCATACATTTATTTTATGCACTCCCATTTTTATTGTCTTATTTGATATTGCCAAGATTTCTTCCACGAAATTCAAGCACAACATTAGATGAAGAGACTATTGCTCTCTGCCTGGCATTAACTCGATGTAGCACAAAATTATTTTCCCCCACCAGTGTCAGAATTAAAACAAAATATGCCTCCTTCCTGAACGGTTATTTCGTGTGTATACCATCACATTTCCTGTGCGGGTTTCACTTCATGGACTTCATATGAACAGAAATCAATACGTGAATATCCCAATAAAATGCAGGTCTATCAGAAGAAACCGGACGGTACGATAAGAGCACCTGGGACATCCAGACGAGGGATAACTTCTGCAATAGGTCTTCTTGTTTGAACCGTACAGAAGAATGCAATGATACATCGGTAAGGGCTAAACTTTGCATATTTTTCAATTATTTTTTATTTTTTATGGTGCGCATTTGGATTTATTTTACGTGCAATTCCTGGTTTCGCGTGCAGTCATACTCTTGTAGCGTTATGGCGGCCGCAAGCAGCTAAGAACATATTTACTGAAGAACAGAAACTGCAGCAATCATGGCGTACATTGTAGATTAAATGCAACCTGCAATGACTACGACGTCAGTGGCCGGCACGCTGGAGTAGCTGAAATTTTATTTATTTCTAATATTTTAGTTTGCCTACCATTATGCATAATTTATAACCTTTATTATGATGCAAAATACTTCTTTTTTTCTATTTTCAATATTTTTTTTTATTGTGCATAGGGTTTAGATTTATTTGTTTTTATCATAGTGGACATTTAATTTTAAATTTTTTTCCTGTGTTTTTTATAGTTGTATTGTATTTTTTTTTTAATTCAGTAATGCGTTTTATGCTCTCTTAAACTCCCGTGAAGTCGGCGCTCTAGCTTTATGGTCGCGTAAGCAGGACGTTTTCGCAGCACCCACCGCAGTAGTTCAGTGGCTAAAACGTTGTGCTGCGGAGCCTGGGGAGGCGGGTTCGCGTCAAGGTCGTGGCGGTCACTTTTCAGGCGTAATGGTCAAATGGTCAAATTAATCCTGAGCCCTCCACTACGGCACGCCTCGTTTCCCAGGCGTAGTTCCGGTGTGGAAAATGATTCTTTTTGATGTTTTCGCGGCTCCTCAGCCCGCTTACCCTATTGTTGTTGACGCTGCAAAAACTTTGTTATTCTACTGTTCGCGCTTCGGCGCCGCGGTGACAAGGTATATGTAAGCCTTGCGTTAGGCTAAAACTACGTTATCACATTTTTCGTTATTTCCCAGCAAACCATTCTCAGGAATGTAACGTTCATGACTGTGATGTAAACTGCCTTTTTTTAGAGTTTATTTATTCTACGGCAATAGCCAGCCATTATGGATGAACTACCCAAACGTTGTGTCGTCCGCGAACGAAACCTCCCCAGGAACGTCACCTGTAGGAAATCTACCCCTGATTTAATTAGAGGATGTGTCTCCCGAAACTGATATTTGGCTGTCAGCAGAAATCGCTCATGTTGCTCTTTCTTTTTTTTTATTAGGTGCCGACAATCAGTGACAAGTACGAGAAGTTACATGACTACTACGGAGTACGAATTTCTTTCCAGGTTTGTACACCTTATTTGCTCATCTTATCCAGGTTTACGTGACAGCCAAAACGGGAGCAGTCAAGTTTCTGAGGTGTAATCACCGTATTTTGCGCACACTGCTGCCACAAAAACAAACTAAAACCAAAGTGCCTTTACCTGCACTGTAAATGCATGAACTGTCGGGGACCGTAGTGTGCTTGGCGTAATTTCAGCTATAAAAGTTAATTTCCCCCCTACCTCACGCTTAAAGGGGCACTTAATTTACTGAGTTCCAAACATGTTTTACAAGAAAAGACAGAAAACGCACACCATGATGTGTGTTTTTCGGGCTGATTTACTCGAATTTTTTTTAAAGAGAAAAGTGCGTTGAGAAGAGCTGTTCGAAAGTGCCATCAACAAACCGTCCTCCCCGCAGCTTTTTGGTGTATGCTACCACAGCCCATTTTACCTCGCCAGGGCTAAATGTAGCGCACTGCTTACAAGTTGCAGTGAAGTGGGTGACAATCAAAACTTTGAAAGTTTGAATAAAATGCAAATCCATTGCAAACTAGCGTGACGTCATTACTATAGTTGGCCCGGCGGCCGCTAAAGGCCCGTGCAATTTTCTCCTGCACTGTGCATTTACAATAAACTAAGGCTGTAGACATTCGCTAAATAGTCTAGTAAAAGATTACACATACTAAGCTTCCCAATGCAGCCAGAAACACTTCTACAAATTTGTTCTTCTTCAGTGTCGATTAAAAGGCGTGTGAAGACAAGATGCAAAGATGTTTTATATTAAAGAAGAAGAA
Source organism: Haemaphysalis longicornis (assembly GCF_048455015.1). Taxonomy (NCBI): domain Eukaryota; kingdom Metazoa; phylum Arthropoda; class Arachnida; order Ixodida; family Ixodidae; genus Haemaphysalis; species Haemaphysalis longicornis. The sequence goes on from NW_027526422.1 coordinate 26,161,095, forward strand.
GAAGAAGAAATTAATTTACTCTTTTGCATAACAAAAGATACAGAAGGAGGTCACGAAGAACGAGGCTGGAGGGGGACCTCCTATTACAGATAGAAAGTAAAAAAACTCAATTATACAGCAAAGTCAGCAGTGAAAAGAAGGAAAAATGCGTTAGTGTGAAATACAACTCAAAGGGCTTTTTATGGATGTTATACATGTACACCGTGCGAAACTCAAAAAATATTTTCAAAAACACTGTTACAAAAATAATAAAGTAATGATCAGGTCAGAGGTGCAAGAACAAATACAATTGAAAACATAGGGTTGATTGATTGATTGATTGTAGGGTTTAACGCGCCGACGCAACGCAGGCGATGAGGCGCGCCGTAGTGGAGGGCTCCGGATTAATTTTGACCACCTGGGGATCTTTATCGTGCGCCGAAATCTCGTACACACGGGCGTTTTTGCTTTTCGCCTCCATCAGAAAAGCGGCCGCCGCGGCCGCGAATCGAACCCGCGACCTCGTGCTCAGTAGCGCAATGCCTTAGCCACTGAGCCACCGCGGCGGGTAAAACATAGGGTCCAACCAAATTATTGAATGTGGTTGAGTAAATATGCACGGAGATTTCTCTTAAAGCTTGGTAAAGATGGCGATTGTTTTGTTTCTATCGGGAAAGAATTCCAGTTATTTACAGCCACAAAAGTAGTATTCAACTTGCCATAATTGGTGCGTATTTTAGGCAGAAGTAGAAAGAACTAGGCTTCTGTAGCTGAGCTGACTATATTCCGCCCCCGAAAGCGTTTTTTTCACCAAAAAAAAATAGGGAAAGTTCGAAAACTTCTCAAAACTTCTCAAAAACGCAACAGGAGGAACACTTAAAACAGAATTATTCATCTTTTAACTCCGTACGCGTTTGCAGTCAAGTGGCATTATTAAGTGGTAGAGGCACAAGTATACAATGGCGCAGTCATGTTTATTGGCTGCGGCTGTTTCCGGTCCCCGCGAATCGCACAAAAATGCTCCTGTTACGTCGGAAGTACTGGGCGAGAATTAGGCTAGTGATTCGCCACTGTTTCATCCGTTTTCCTTAATATATAGGTACTTCGTTGTTAGTTCGCGTTAACAAGTGTTATTTTTATTGGGACAAAGAAGTCTTCTTAATGAACCAAACTTGTATTTTGCTTCATCGCATCTTTTGTGATGCGCGTTTGAACGTGATGCGCTTAGGTATTAGGCGTCACTTACCCTCAGAAACCGGAGTTTCAGGGCGCAGCCCTTTGGCGGCTGTCTCTGGCCTCTGGCCGGATGTCTGCGGATGTCTGCGTAAGCGAGTGAACGTTGGAAAGTGAAAGAAAAAGTGAAAGATGAAAGAAAGCAAAGGAGGAGAGTGTCGCGAAATTGGGAGGGGAGGGCGGTTTGCCGTGGCGGTGCGAGGCAAGCCAGCGCTCTCTGAAAGTGTGCGGTGGAGGAGGGAAGGGGGGCAGTATGCTGTGCCCGCAGGAGGCGCTCGACGGCGCGACCATTGGCGAAAACGGGAGGCGGGCGTGAGCGTGACTATGATGTGCGTTCGCCTGAGACGCAGTTTGCGGTCCCTTCCTGTGACTCACTTCGTGCCGCCGACGCAGAGGCTCATCATCGCTGTCGTCGAGAGAACCCACGAGCGAGTGCTGCCTCAGCGCACTGCTGCTGCGCCCAAATATCGCATTACGGAGTATCGTAGTCGCCAGCCAATTTTCTGCCCCCGTGAATGGAAGAAAGACTATTAATTGTGGCTGCGTCCCACCAATTATTGTTACCCATAGCACACGATTTTCGCATGCGTGACACGTCCTTGTGTTTTACTGGCGAAAAATCGTTTATCGTTTTAACAAATCACATTAGTCTACCCGTTGTGACCCCGCGTTGCCCCTTCTGCTTTGAAAGCGGCGACATGCCCATGTACCATGCCCAGTTATTTGTTCTTCGAGCTAGAATATTTAATTTATTCCCAAAAACACTTGCGAGGCCTGTGGGGAGCTGTGTGAAAAGAAGAGAAAAAAATCACTACTACGTGTTAATATGCGTTATCATTAAAGTTACTTGAGCACGCCTGTTTGCATTGTGTGTCCACCGGCAATGACTTAAATTTGCGTCATAGGAATTTATGGTATAGAATATAACTGAACGAGCTGATGTGCCGATGTTAAGTATCTCCAGATGGGTAGAGGTAAGTGAAGCATTGCTCATTGGAAGTTAACAACGGTGAGAGGGGTTGGAAGAACCTAAAGAGACTTAAAAACACTTCTATTTTCAGCCAGGCCTAACGAGGCCGGCGTAAGCCTACGTTCGCAGCCAATGTAGTGTTTGATACTACTAATTTTAATACCATACCGTAGGTAGGCCACCAAACAAATTCTGGCAGAACTGGCCGTGCAGTGCTTTTCCACTAATAATTTCTGCGTAAAAAGCCTCCAGCCTTCACCCCAACCCAACTCACAGTGAACCGGCCTTCGGACGCAGCGGTCCTCGTGCTCGTTGGTCCCGTTTCCTTCGTCTCAGCTTCGTATAGCTACATGGGCTTCGCCTCGGCCGCGTGGTGGTGGTTGTTGGGGTGGCCTGCTATCTTCCTTTGTATGGGAGCCGCAACCAATCTCCCAGTGGAAACTCATAACCATTACGCCAATCTAAGGTGTCGCACGTACATGAGACCAATGATTAAAATGATAGATATTCACTTCAAAAAGATAGGTCCAAAAAAGGGCCGGATGCATTCGTTTTATATTTACACATACTGACCGTACTGTTCCTTTCCCTATTCGCAGTTCGGGACGCCGCAAATCGCCGACTGTGAAAAAATGACCGCGTATCTGCTTGCTTCGCAACGAATATCGTCGAAAGACGATCCTGTTCCACCGCTGCCACTGAAATTCCTCTTTTCTCTCCCCCAGCACAACCGTCACGCTTTCCCGCTCCCGTCTCGCTCTTCCCACGATAAAAGCTGGGGACGTTTGCTCCAGTAAATCCGATTTTTCCGCGTTACACTGCTCGCGCGACATCTGCTGGAACCTTTCGTTACTGTGGGACTTTTTGGAATGCCGCCACGAGGCACGAGCAACGAGCGTGAGCGATCTTTGTATGTCTGGGTCAAATCGTTGTTATCAATGTGCATTTTTTATTTGCTTTCACAAAAATCAAGCAGCCGTGTATATTTACTTAAAGGAACACTGCAAATGCGACTTTTGTTTGGACGTTTTGCCTCAGATAGGGATATTGTTTTTTTTTCTGTTTTCTGAACAACATTGAATAGTATGAAGTGTGTGTTCAGGTTTAGTGGTTTGAAAATGTTTTGCGTATATAAACTTCTCGTGAAAGTATTTTTTGAACTTTTGGCCGGAAGGCTGAATCAGGGGACGGATGGACGGACGGCAGACAGGCAGACAGACAGACAGAAAATTGTGCGTTTAAGTTGCCCAAGAAAGATTATCCTCTTTAAAAGTGTGTAGGACAACGACACCATTCTCCATAGGCTCTTGGCTTTTTCTGCACTAGGCACTGCTGCGTCCGGCAGTGGTCGGTATATATTCTCAGTTCTGCAATTTACAATAAGATGATTGTCCTCGCAGTTTAGTGTCCTCTTAGGGGAGGAGGCTGAATGGATTTGAGATCAAAAAGGAATATGATTGACGCGGAATATCAGTGGGAGTTATGTAACTAGGTTACTTCTATATGCGATAGATTCACTTTAGATAATTCATACACAACCGCACTGCAGTATAGGATGCCGTTTTGCTCAAGTTGTTTTTCATTGCAAGTGATATTAATCACGCACAACAACAAAGGAAAATCTTTCGCAGTGAACATGAGGGGCATTTGCAAAGCGAAACGCAAAATAAGTGACAGTTGCCCTTCCCTTAAGAAAGCCACCGACCGCAAAATTACGGGGGCGGGGGAATGTGAAGAGAAATGGCTAGTTGGACATTCTGTCGATTTGCTCTTGAAGTTTCTCTTAAATTTTGCGGCCGCGTCCGGCCACACTTGACCAGCCCTCCGGCATAGCACCCTGCGAATCTCGTATCACTCGCTTGCCATCGTCAATGGCATAGTGCTCACCCCTACGGTTTCTTCACCTCTTAAAGGGACGCTGAAGTGGTTTGTAAGCATTGCGTGATTACTTGGTCAACTTGTAGTGTGAAACCTCTAGGCCATGTTTCGACCGTTCTCTCTGCGTTTACGGGACTTCATTCAGTAGAAAAAACGAATCGAAAGTGCTGTCGTCCTCTCTGCATCCTCCTTGCCGATTTCCGATGACGTTTCGTATGACGCTAACTCGAGATGGCTTGGCTTGACTCGGCGGCTCTCCGACAGAATCAGCCGGCACAGCGTTTAGTCAGTTCAGTCGACCGGCCATCTGCGGGTCATAGCAATTTGTTGGCTCACTTGAAACTAAGCCACGACACGATTTGTGTTGTAAGAATGTGCCTTTAGTTTGTAGACCGTATAAAGTTCTAAGTACAAGTAGCTCCACACAGGTGCACATGCCACGCTTCGCTTACGAGTACGCCAGTAGAAAAATCTAAGGCAAATTAAAGGCGGGAGAAGAGTCAGCGAAGTTAATATAGGTACTAAGGAATTAAAATCACATAAACTTTTATGTTGCAGCGCAAAATAAAAGTTTATGTTTCCGGCACTGTTCACTCAGCACTGTTTCCGCTGGGTGAACTAGCACAGCGGTCAACACCACGACCACACATTTGTGATCACGTTTCTGCCTAAGGATTACAATCGCTAGAGATAAGGTATTTGTGGAAATCTGGGGGCGCTTACTGTAGGAGCGTTATTCAAGAAATATTCGTGTAGGTTGCTTGTAATGCTAAAAACTCAAATAAAAAATTGGCCGCGTATCTGCTCCTTTCGTTGCAAATGTCGTCAAAAGACGATAGTCTTCATCGACTTATGCCAAGTAAATGCCTCCCTTCCCTTTACCGCTCACCTCTCATGCTGTTCCTTTTGCGTCGCGCTTCTCCCAAGGTAAAGACGCCAAAGGTTTGCTTAAATCATTTTAAATTTCCCGCATTCCACTGCTCCAAACCGGGTGTCTCGATGCCAACGCTGCCGTACGGCGAAGACGCGCGTGAATCGAGGCGCCATACTTCAACGTGTGTAGAACTGCGTTTCTCTACTCCACGTGCGTTGCAAGCAGAACGTGGAACCTATCTAGTGGAACCTTTCGTAACTGTTACCGGTTGATTTCTTAAAATGGCGCAAGAAGCTATAGTGGCGCGGGCGACAGCAGGCGACGGCGGGGTGAATTTTTTTTCTGCAGTTGATGAAGTATTTAATTTCGCAAAAGTCAAGCATGTATGATATTTTATAAGGGAACACTGCAAATATCACTTCTGTACTAATTTGTTGTCTTATATTTGCGCAGTGTCTTGTTCTTCTTCAACAATGTTGACAAGTGTGAACATTACACCGGACTTAGACGGGTAGATTTAGCTGTGACTACATAAGACTATTGCGCACGCATTGTTTTACTTTGGCCGGGTGGCTGAATCGAGTCACAGACAGACAGACGGACAGACAGACAGACATACAGACAGACCAAAATTTCTTGGTTTAAGGAGCCCAAGAAAGACTGTCGTCTTTAAAAATGTAAGCAGGCTACACAATATATACTTTATATTTCCTTTCCTGGAAGCGCTGGCTTATTATGGCCGACTGGTATGGAGCCTTATGTGTGTTGTTTCGAAATTCGCAAGTTTGAATCCAGGATAGCCCATGTTTATTTTTGAAGGTGATTTATTTGTTTATGGGCAATGCTTTATATACTGAATTCACCATTCTTGCGCTGTAACGTTCACTGATCCACGAGCGAGTTCGCAGAACACGTGCAGACTGACACTGGCGCGCTGGAGAGATCTCGTTGCCGTGGTGTTGCCAAAGCACCGACTGCTTGCGGGCACAGTGCCGAATCAGCTGACCCTTTTCCTGGTGCAAGCGCGCCTCTTGCGATACAGGTACGGGCCAGGCAAGCTACAAGGGGGGGGGGGGGGGGGGAGGGCGTTCGGGAGGGCGTTCATCCACTGCGTACGCCTCGGCTAGTGATCGTTACAATTCCAAGCCGTGCTGGAAAGCTTATCTGACGCATTTTACTGCCGGCACCATGGAAAAAGCGAGGTATGCCGATTACTGAGATATCGAGAATACCCAGCTAACGATAACGTCGAATGCCAAGCATATTGTTTCATAGAACTGAAACTGAAACTGGTTTGAATTCTAATCTTGGATATCGTCCAATCAACATCGCATCTCGTATGCGCGTCACTGCTGTTAGTTGTTGCGGCCACCGCAAATTTCGCATGGTATTACTTAGTTTTTCAGGCTTTATAAATTAAATACTGCTACGTTGACCGGATAAACGATGAAAAGTGTGTTAATTTGAGACAGTCTATGCAATGCCAACAAAAGCAGAAGTGGGGCAAATTCACTTCAGTGTGTCTTTAAGGCAGCTGGTGTTGCGCTTGCGGCAGCGGCCTGCCCTCTTTCGGCGCGGTTGTTTCCTTTTCCCTGCACGCACTGCGTCGCCGTTTATCAGTGCCTTCTTCCAATCCACTTCCTGCCATTTTCAATTCTGTGCACCTCACAGCAATATTTTGATCCTCATGCGTTCGAAGAACACCGAGATCTATGGCTTAGGACTTAAAAAAACGAGAAACTTGGCCGTCTAGCGCTGGAAGTCAGCAAGCAAGGACGCTCTCCAATTTTTGGCATGGTGCGGGGAGCCTTTAGTCATTCTTCATCAAGCCCACACAGGGGTGTGTGCTTGATGAAGAATGACTAAAGGGTTCGTGCGAAGTACTTTTGGGTTCGTGCCTTGGGTTCGTGCGAAGTACTTTTCATCTTCATGGCAGATAATCTTTTAAATCTGCCTAGCAACCGATTGGGCGTGGCCAATAGTTTGGTCAACGCAGCCATGAAAGGTACGGGCGCCGATTATTCGTTTTTGACACCCGAAGAACTTCCGGTTTAACAAGGGCCTGTATCAAACTGACGGTTTCTTTGCCTCACGTCACGGATGGCGACCGTACGCGAAAATGCACTGCAGGAAATCTAATTTAACACAAAGTTCTAACACATGATGATGATTGGTGTTTCCACAAATTCACATCAAGCGCCTCAAAAGTAAGTGAGTGAATAAACTTTATTGCGACCAGCCAGCTTCAGGCGCTGATGGTTGGGCGCCTGCCAGGTGGGGGTCCTCCTGTAGTCCGGGAAGCCCTGGTCCGCGCTGGCTGCCCTAGCCCTCTCCACCAGGCCACGCTGGACTGAGAGGTCGGAGCTGGCCAGCAGGCCCGCCCACTGCTTGTACGTTGGGTGAGGATTTGGTGTAAGGGATGGGGTTTTCTGGCACTCCCATACCATGTGGTACAGGGTGCCGGGTTGGGGACAGAAATTACACGTAGAGTAGTAGAGGGTGAAGTACATGGCATGGAGGATAGTGGGGTGAGGATAGGAATTTCTCTGAAGTCGGCGAAAGGAAGTCGCCTCTGCGCTGGATAAATGGGACTGCGGTAGTGGGAACTTTCATCGTCTGTGACGGTACTGCGCTAGGATTTCTGCCCTCGATGAAAGAGAAATGGGCTTGGGAGAGTCAAGGGGCAGCGTGTCTTCGCCTTCTTGAAAAACGTCCCCGTGGATATGAACGTGGGTAGCGACTTGTGCCGCCTCGTTTCCCTCGAAGGACTTGTGTACGGCGGTACAGATGATGTGCATTTCCGGGAGCTGGAGGACCCGTTGCGGTATTCTCAGGGCCGCGGGTGATGTGCGACCTAGCAGGAAGTTGCGGCAGGCCGCTTTGGAGTTAGTGAATACCGGGAGGTATTCGTTCGCAGTGGTGGCGGCCAAAGTTATGGCAACTTCTTCTGATGCCTCAATAGATGTCATGGGAACTGTATCGGCCGTCGGTTCTGCACCGTTAGAGTCGGTGACGCGCACGACATGGGCAGGTTGTTCGGGGTACGGTAAGGCATCCATGTAGCGACTGAATTAAGGAGGAGTGCAGGAATTGGGAAGCGCTTTTTAAGAGTTCGTATCTGGACTTCTCGGAGTAGCTTGTTGTAGTTGGGGTGCATATTTCTAGAAGTGGGTGCGACTTTGATAGCGTCAAAGGTCTAGAGGAATGCGTTGCTTCTGTTCGCATTTGGGGGAAGCCTGTAGCCGTCCCGGATTAGTTTAGCCCTACCGATCAGCGTAAGCTTGAGCTACGCCAATTGGGAGATGTGATGAGCTTTGATGAGCTTCCGCCAGCACCTCCCTCAAAAGAAAAAAAAAAGATTTTCGTTGTTGGAATTGAACTTGGGTCTCTAACCTTATAAGGCCGACGAATGTCCGATTGCTTTTTTTTTTCTTTTTGCCCAAAGCGGAACACTCCCTTTTAAAGGAAGGGGGGGGGGGGGATGGACCAAGCTGGTTGATTGTCTTAAAAACCACTGTCATGCTTTCAGTTGGCAGTTATTTATGCGCTTCATTACCGTAAGTTCATGCATTATTAGCCGCTACTCATCACCGCAACCTTGGAGCCATGCAGACCGAATGCAAGTTTCTTTCATTCCAAAGATTGCCTCCTTAGAGTCACCCTTACACCACTTTTGGCGCGAACTTCACTCAAATATGCTCTCTAATAAGGAAAAAATAGAATGGTCATGCAACCCACTAGCTCATTTTCCGCACTAGAACCCATGACGTAATATGCACAGCTGTGCGGTAGGCTGAGGCTGGCAAAAGCAAGCGCATATTGAACAGGGATTATACCTTGCGCTTGGAGAACAAGCTAATTGCGCTTAAATTTAGAGCACATTATTTTTATAGCAGTAAGAATGGTGGAGTGAATGATTGAAGTTATGAACGAACCGGTGAACATCGGAGCAGTTAGTGTGGAACTTTGCCAGCTGACACTACCTTACAGAGCCGTCAAACTCGTTGGGCTTGCCTGACAACGCTAACCAACTGACGTAAGCGTCACGGCCACTTACGTGATAAGCGGCGTGGCCACTTAGGAAACGATTAGTATCAATCCTAATAAAAATACGGCAGGTATAGAAGTCCGGCCAGAAGTATATCGCGAACACTAGAACTTCAGCGGTATTGCAGCGCCATCTATGAAAGGGGGCGATAAACATGATAACCAAGCGGCCGTCTGTGAGATGGTAACAGCCCTGGTCAACGGACTACCTTTAGTTTAAAGGCCAGGCTCTGGATACGTCATCGTCGTCGTCCCGAAACACACGAGTTGGTGGGAGAATTGAAATTTTGGCTTAAAATTTTTAATTTCTCAGTGAAAAAAGCATTGTTTGCTGCCGCACAAGCACTGAGGCCGGTTCGAAACATTAAATCTTTCGAATAAAACAAACCTATTTTGTCTGCATGGCCCCTTTAATGAACACTTCGCGTATTTTACAACCATTCTACACAAAGTACGAGCGCACTGAACGCACATCTAGCATTGTTGCTAAGGTCCCATATGAAATTCTCACTCCAATATCAACCAATGTCTTGAAGTATCAACCAATGTCAAACACGAAAAAAAAAGACAATGAATGAATTCGTGTTCCTAACAGCCATACGGTTTCTTTAGACGCGGAGCAGGTCAAAGAGAAAAAACAACGCGTACGGTACAGTTTCAGGTGCGAAAGATAGGTACCGAAGGCCGTTGGATGTGAGATGAAGGTCTTTTTTAAAGCGCTTTGGAGGACATCCTAAAAGAAGTCGGCATTCTGACAAATAAGAAAAAAAAATTCCCCGCATTTCCCCGAGGGGAAGAATGTGAAAGTGCGAATGCACGAGTTGAATTTGCGCGGTTCGGTAATGTTCGCGAAAGAGAGATCACACACACACACACAACTACAAAGAAAGAAAGATGCATTTATTCACAGACACCTATTTGTGTTGTCGTTGTACTTGATTGCTAGAGCGGATCTCAGCTTTGAAATTTCGTGTCAGTACTCCTTTAAGCGGGTGTATTAGCCCTTCTCACGCCCGATTCCTGGCCAATCCCCCCCGTGGGTATGTGCCATGTCAGCGGCCAGGCAGCGCGCGCCCGTCTCCCCCCGTTGCCAAGGAAGACGAGGAGATTCCTGGCCAATCCCCCACGTGGGTATGCTATGCGGACATCGCCGGTGGACGCAGGTTCAGGGTCGCTTAAGAAGTGCATCGCACTTAAAACGTGTTCTACACTTTCTGCCTTTTTGCACAGAAGTAATCGGCATTCTATGGCAGAAAAAAATCTTTGCTTGGCATCCACGCTGTAACCAGTAGTGTTTCTATGCGCAGCTTGTAAAAGGTCTTTCCCCCTTCTGGTATTGACATCTTTTTGCTGTATTCAAGACATCCTGACCTGGGCCAACATGGAAACGAGTATTAGACAGAGGCTTGGCTAACAAGGATTAAGTTAAATCTTTGAATAATTTCTTGCGGGTTACTGAAAACAGGAAATTGCGAGAAAAACGAGCAGTCAAGAACCGGTATGCAGAAATGACTCAACGCAAAAAAAAAAAAAAAAAACAGATATCAATTCGTGCTCCTTGAACTGCGGACACAACCGAATCATGTGAAGCATTGTCCAACTTAATCTGCATGAACGCGCGTGGTAGTAGCAGTAGTAGTATGAAACTTTAATGAGCCTTATAAAGTAGGAGTGGTTCCCTAGTCCGGGAATCCAAGTGACGACCGGGCGACCGACGCCCTAGATGCCAGTAGTTGCTGGACGCCCAGGTGGTCGCTGGTGATCAGGTTCTCCCACAGCTCATGGAGGGGGAGGGGGGAAGGAAAGGGTGGGAGGTCAGGGTTATGCGTACACTCTAATAACATGTGGACGAGTGTGCCAGGCTTAGAGCAAAAAGTGCATTGGGCGGGAAATTGATTAGGAAACATGTGGTGTAAGCGAATTGGATGGACGAAGGTATTTGTTTGGATGCTACGAAGAGTCGTTTCTTCTGATTTGGACAGCTTGGAGTGAGGTTGAGGGAATTGTTGCCTGTCGAGTCGATAGTACTGTGTGATGTCCTGAAACGTAACCAGTGGTGTGGACTCCGCTTGTTCTTCTGGGGCCTGGGAGGAGAGTGCGCAGGCTTGATGATGGGCAAAATTATTGCCTGTCAATGTACAGTGGGCGGGTGTCCAGACGAGGGATACGTTTCTTTGTGGCTGATGTTGTGAGAGGAGGCGGAAAGTTGGTGGGGCCACCCTCCCCGCCAAGAAGCTCCGACAGGCAGCTTGGGAGTCGGATAGGATGACCGCGCTCTTGGTGTGAACAAGTGCGAGTGCGATGGCCAGTTCCTCAGCAATATGCGTGGATGACGTGGTAACTGAAGCACAGGTTATAAGGGCCCATTTGGTGGTGACGGTTGCAACCTTGTGCTGCCCGCCTGGATACGAGCTAGCGTCTGTATACGCGACGTCCAGGCGGTTCCCATAGATGTTCTCGTGGGCTTGACTCCGTGCTTGTCTTCTGCCCGGGTGGAGATCAGGGTGCATGTTCTTCGGTAATGGACGAACCCGTACAGCAGATCTCCAAGCCTCGGGGAGGACAAGAAGAGCAGGAGGAGATGCTGGGTGCGCGAGTCGTAGGCGTTTGAGTAGCCAAAGGCCCGGAGGTGTTTGAGTGAGCCGGACGCGTTGACTGGCAAGGTGGCCTTCAATTAATTCTGAAACCGTATTATGAAGGCCCAGTTGTAGAAGCTGCTGAGTAGAGGTGTTCATAGGCAGGCCCAATGCCTGTTTGAATGCCTTGCGTATGAACTTGTCAAGGGCGTCCAAGTCTCCTTTCGTGAGGCAGAGGTATGGAGCAACGTAGATAACCCTAGAGATCAGAAGTGCTCGAACCAGTCTAATCATATCTTGTTCTTTCAGGCCCCGATGGCGGTTAGATATACGTCGGAGCATATGCCAAGACATTCGCTCAAGTTACGAACGCGCGTGCAAAGGGGCGAGACTGATCTCTTAAAAAGGGAAAACGCGATATCAGCTGGTGAATAAACAAACTGGGCAGTGCAAGACAACCACCTTCGAGCCGCCTGAAAAGATTGCTTCGACTCGTCCTTTCGAACTATGACTGCCATACAGACACTGCAAAGATACAATGAAATTTTCGCACATTGAACTTGGAACAATTCAATGCCTGCATGACGTACCATAGTTTCAAAACAAGAAGTACATTGGGTACCGTTGCTTGAGCAAAAATGGACATACTCATACCGTCCCATCTTTCCGTTTGCGCGCACAACTCGTGTTCTGTTTCGCTCTAAATACTTAGTGTTTCGTCGGTAATGCTCAAACGGGATGCTGAGATAACACGTCGGCTTCATTGACCGAGACACTAGCTTGCAAACACTTAGCGCTGCTGACCAATCCCCATGCCAAAGACTAACGCATTTTTAAATGCGGAGCATTTCTTATGCTCGCCAACTCCTCCGTCCATAGGCGTCCGCAGCTCATGACGTCACGTCGAGGCGCAGGTGCGCGCCTCTCCCCCGCACCCTCCTCGCTCTTAACAACAGCTGCGGCGGTGCGGCAGGAGGCCGTCTGCGCGCGCATGCGCCGTAGCTGCCCCGTGCGCCTCGTGGCTCTCAACAACAGCTGCGGCGGTGCGGGGGGAACGCGTCTGCGCGCGCATGCGCAGTAGTTACCCCGTGCGCTCCGTCGCGCTCAGCAGCAACAGCGGCAGGTGTACACGTGATAGCGGCGTGCTAGTGGTGTGACAGCTGCGTGACAACAGTGTGGTGGGGGGCGTGGAAAGGTCGCGCGCTTGTGTACGGAAGTGCGCGCATGCGCGTCTCTCCCCCATACTCCTCTCCCTCGACAGCGCGCGCAGTGTATATAAGCGGCGGAGCGCGCGTTCGAACTTCAGTCAAGCACGAGGTCGCGGGTTCGATTCCCGGCCGCGGCGGCCGCTTTTCTGATGGAGGCGAAAAGCAAAAACGCCCGTGTGTACGAGATTTCGGCGCACGTTAAAGATCCCCAGGTGGTCAAAATTAATCCGGAGCCCTCCACTACGGCGCGCCTCATCGCCTGCGTTGCGTCGGCGCGTTAAACCCTACAATCAATCAGAACTTCAGTCAAGTGCGTCTTTGATTGCCTTTCGTTTGGCTCCAGATGATGTATAAGCGATGGAAGCAACAGTACCGTCAACAAGTTAAGCATTCCAAACCCTCCCCACATCCAAACGGTAACCACAAACTACCCAATTACGCAACGTTCACGCAATACAACCACCCCTATGCGACGCATTTACTCGAGTTCCCCCCGTGGGAAGATGCGGGCGGGCGGCTTTTTTAAATATTAGCAGAACTGCTATTCTTATCATAGAGTTTTTTCACGTTGCTCAAAGCATACTAACTCTTTCGCGATCAACGCTGAAAATAGCGAAATCATCCGCATGTGCTAGCACTTTCTCATCACTGGATTCTGAGACGTACCCCCTGAATACGTCACCATGGTCAGTTTTGGCGCGTAAAGATTTGACGACAAAGCGAAAAGCAAGGACGATAGCGCGCATCCTTGCCATTCTCATGAACGCACTTGAACGCTTTCTGTTAGTTTATTATTAGCGTTTATTTTAGTTATTAGAGTTAGGATATGCCATCCTAACCCCTTGGAATATGTCTTTACCGCTGCGACGTGTCTGGGAATTATAAACAATATGTCATGGCAAACTATATGAAAGGCTTCTTCAAAGTCAATCTGTAGCATTGTTACACGCCTGAAATTTATGTCGTACGATTCCAATATAGTATGTACAACATGAATATTGCAGTAAATGCTCCCCCCCCCCCTTTTGCCACGATTTGATGTGGGCCTACTGTCGTTTTTATGCCAGCTTGTAATCTTTTAGCTAGCACTGTCAAGAAAATCTTGCTGCCTGTTTGTTAGTGGGATTGGACTAAATCCAGTTATATTGCTAAGCTGCTATGGGTCATCGCTTTTTGGGTATAAATATAGTGTGGGCTTGTGAAAAGGAGGTAGGTAAACAACACTGACCGAGCGATTCACGGAAAACATTGCATAAGACGACCGCGAAGTTTGAGTTGAAGGCTATATAAAAACATGCCCCTAAACCCATAGATTTTCATACTAATATATACTAGAGGGAAATCTGGCGCCACTGTCTAGGGGAACCGCGCTTCAGCGAGCGTTCCGTCATGTACCCGGCAGGTACGTTCCACTTGTCCTTGGCATGGCTCATGAACAGGCTGAAACGTTGGCTATGGCTGCAAAAAAGCAACGATATTACCGTAGATGGTTCATGAAATTTGTTTTGTTATTGTAAAATTGAACCTCCAAATGTCAGTAGTTTTTTAGAAGCTTAATGTACGATGAACAAAAAAAAATGTTACTTTTTTTGTTGATTTTGGCTTCGAGACAAAAAAGAAGCCGCATGGCTAGCCAGCAGCAACGTCGCTAGCAGCAATGCCGCCGCCCACGGCGGCCCGCGACTGCAGCGACAGATTTCCTTCTAGTATATATTAGTATTAAACTCTATGCCTAAACCGTCAGGTCCAGGCTATTAGCCATTATTGAGGTTTTCTGTTGCCTCGGTTACGGGTACCCAAAGTCCTTTTGTAATGTAGTTGTCTACTTGAGGTAGGTGCGTGGGGAAAAGGCGGCCAAAACCATTTTGAGGCGTCTTTTTAAGAGAAAAGGTCTTGGTAGTTTTTAAAGAAGGCGAGTTGTATTTCGCGTTGTGGTTCTGTTTCTGTTTTAGCGTCCAGTGGAAATGAACGCTAAGTATGGTCTCGTGCTTTCAGAAAAAAATAGCTTGTTTGAATACTACTGAAGGCATTTTATCCGTAATAATGAAGTTGAATTGTTAAAAAAAAACCGCAAGATATTTTAGATATTTTCAGGTGAGCAGTTCCCCCGCGCATAATAAAAAAAATGTAAACACTGATTTTTCAGGCAATGGAAAACGACAAGGAGAATTACAACTCTACATTAATAAAGCGGAATGAGAAGAAAACCTATTACACCGAGGAAGAGCTATTTTTTATTGCGTTCGGAAGTGTGAGTGGCCACTAAGTCACGCTCAATGCTCCTTTTTTTGGCATGTGTCGTGCTCTAGGTTTCCTTGATATAAGACTTCTGGAAAAGCCCAATCGAGGCACCGAAATGCAGCTTTTTAACGACAAGAATTTTGACTAGCAGCAAGACAGCATCAAGGAACCGTTAAAACAGCGTTTTAACAGAAAGAATTTTGATTTAATGCAAAACAGCATATATTTAAGTTTTCACCGAGATGATCTTGATAAATAATACAATGCAATGCGCAAAACCTTAGCTGATGCGAGTTCTTTTCCTAGTGATTGCCGTGATCATAAATTTTCTTCACGTTTCGCGTGGCATCTCTGGCCATCTCACGCACATTGCATGCGATTCTCTAGAAAGCTGTCAAGACGTAATGCATGATATTAGCTATACAAGAAAACTTTGCATCCTTTTTATACTTCTTCTTTCCTTGTGGTTATGGGGGAAAGTGTTTCGGTATTACAATTACTGACTTTTTGTTGCAGTTGTACTGCCCATTCAGCGTTAATGAGAATCTCGTTCAAAGTAGGACCGATGAGGAAGAAAAATTCCCTGAAAGGTGGGCTTTTTTCATGTGCGTTTTGCAACCTAAAAATTTGATCAACTTTTTAGACTGCCGTCATAAGCGTCAGCTGACTTTAAAGCGCAGTTAATTGTTAACTGACCCAGAATGGTTTGCATATGTAATGCGACGGTGCTACGTTGTCAACCATTTATTTATTTATTTAATGATTTGTTATTTAATTATTCGAAGTGCTCAACAACAGCGCAAGTGCCTTCTCGGGGGATGCACTGGGTACATGAGTATAATGTATACAAAAGACAATATATAGGAAGATAAATAAATCAAACATGGGGAAAAAGAAATGTGTAGATATGTATAAAGAAGGAGAGTGACCAAAGAAGCGAAAAAAATTTCTGAACAACAAGAGCTCGGAGGTCTTGTGAAGAGGATGCCTTAATCAGCCCAGACAAGCGTAAGAAAGGTGGTGCTTATGCCGCAGAAACACAAGAACAGAAGGAGAAGTGCATGTGCGACCTCTCTACAACATGTCCATTCAAAATGTCGAATTTTTCAAGGATCGTTTTAAAATAACCGTGCCATTACAAAAAAAAAAGCCAATGAAAGATAAAAACAGACTGTTATAGGCATGTTGGCATCGGTTAGCTGGTGCCAGGCTTAGTGTTCTGTTGACATGAAAGCAAACATGCGACCGCAGTGGTCTGCGTGGCATTCCCAGGTGAATAGCTTACAACGTAAGGGCAGTCACACCTAGAATGAATACAGTTAAAAAGAAAAACCGGGCCACGCCTAGAACGCCTAATACACAGCTCATCAAGATTCAGGAGCTTGAGAAGCCCACAGTGCAGATATTGGCCCACTGGTGAGTAACGATAAAATATGGATCTAGTGAAGCGCTTCTGAATCCTTCCTAGACGAAGAGACGACAAAGGGCGTAAACAATTCCAAATAGCACCGGCCAAGTCGAGCTTCGGTAAAATTAGGATGCAGTAGAGGGAGGTTAAGCATGATCGATCGTTGAATTCACTGGAGGCCCGGGAAATCACGCCAAGCGTTCGGGCACGCGAGTTTGATTCGCGGCCGCAGCGGCCGCTTTTCTGATGAAGGCGAAAAGCGAAAACGCCAGTTTGTTTGAGACTTCGGCGCACGTTAAAGATCCCCGGGTGGTCAAAATAATCCGGAGCCCTCCAATACGGCGTGCCTCATCGCCTGTGTAGCGTCAGCGCGTTAAACACCACAATCAATCAATCAATCAATCAATCAATCAATCAATCAATCAATCAATCAATCAATCAATCAATCAATCAATCAATCAATCAATCAATCAATCAATCAATCAATCAATCAATCAATCAATCAAGGCCATTTATGCATAAATTTAGTTCGGAGTACGAGCCTTGAATTTTAGCTTAAGCTGCGTAAGCATCCAGCGAAAACCCAAGGCAATGTCGTTAATAAACGTGCTACGGCATCGCCTTGGAAGAAGGCTGAAAAGGTGGCCGTAGTTCCTTATATCCACCAGGTGTTCCACAGGCTGAAGGAAATAGGGAGAGTGCCCAAATAAATGTTGTTCTTTCAGGGGCACAAAAACTTTCAAAACTGCGCAAGGAAACGTCCCTTGCCAACACAGGGAGGAAACGCTGCCTGATAAAAGAAAAAATAAGTTTGTGCCTTGTGTTGAAAACGTCGTCTATGTCACGGAGCAAGATAAACTTGCTCCGTGGTCTATGTTATTCTGCTCTCTTGCGGAAAAAAGTACGTGGGTCACACTTCAAGGTGCCTCGACGTCCGCCTACGTTAGCACCTCAGGAATGTAGAGTGGCCACACCGGACACTTGAGCGCCCATTGAAAGGGCTGTGCCCTTCAGAAGGATTGCGCCCCTGTTTACAATGAGTGTGTGGTCGTTTTTCGGAGCAACAACCAAAGAACAAAAGAGATTGTCGAAGCCGCCGAAATGGCCGGTCTTGGCGATGCATGCGTCAGCATGCGATATCCCCGATCTTTCAGAGAAAGAACTGCGTTATCTGCTCTCGGCGGCGCTGCTCCTCAGGCGTTAAATAGTGCCTTTTTTGTTAGGTGTTTTCTGTAGTACGGTGGTTATCTTCATTATGTGCAGTGCCTGCTGGCTTACAGGTGGTTCGCGCAGCTCGGCATATCTGTGAATACTTAAATTTGTGTTTTCTGAAATAAATTATTAGTTGGAAGTCAGCGCTGGTCCGTGTATTCACTCCCTTCGTTCTTCGGCTTGCTGTTCCCTTGATTGATTGATTGTAAGGTTTAACGCGCCGACGCAACCCAGACGATGAGGCGCACCGTACTGGAGGGCTCCGGATTACCAAAAGGGTCATGGTTTGGGCCTGTTGGTGATGCATAATGGAAACTGAAAGCGCAAAATAGACAGGGACAAAGAAAGGGGACAACAGGACGAGCGCTCGTCCTGTTGTCCCCTTTCTTTGTCCCTGTCTATTTTGCGCTTTCAGTTTCCATTATGCTCCGGATTAATTTTGACCACCTGAAGATCTTTAACGTGCGCTGAAATCTCGAACACACGGGCGTTTTTGCTTTTCGCCTCCATCAGAAAAGCAGCCGCCGCGGCCGGGAATCGCACCCGTGACCTTCTTGCTGTTTGCTCTGTAAGCGTTAATTCAGTTTAGGGAGAGCAGTGTATGCAAAAGCATCATTTTGCACCCCAGCTATTTAGTTCGTAATGCAGAGAAAAACTGTAACAATATATACAAAGTGAGAGAGTGAGCGAGTGAGTGAGTGAGACAGAGAGAGAGTTGCATATGAAATGGAGAGACTAGCGTCGCAAGAATGCGCAGCAAATATTATGCTCAAGCAGTTCTTTCCGCTGCCAACGCCTGGAATATAACACACGGACCATAAGACGCTCGTGGAATGAAGAACTACACGCATACATATCTAGTCTCGATATTGCCGCGAACCATGTACGGGTTTGTTTATTTATTGTTTGTTTTTAATGCCCGGCCGCGCCCGGCTCTGTTATCTGTGTCCCATGCGAAGCGCGTGTTCCATTCTTTATTTTTATGCCGCACGGCTATCTCATTCAGATAAGCAGAGTGTTTCGCCCTAACGCCGCTAGCCCAGAATAATCTTCTGTGATCTACAATGTTCTGGACGTGAATCGACGGTTCCAGAAACTCTCGCGCCGAAAGATAAAAGCCTGCACAACAGACGCCGCGGAATTCGATTCTGCGACGCTCGCCGACGCAAGTCACTTTGTTGACCGCTGCTTCGCCGCCTCCGTATTCTTTTGAGTTGTTAGGGGAGCACAAGTTCGCTCCAATAAACTTGTTTCTCCTTCAAGACAACTGCGTCGTCCTTGTCTTCGTGACATCTGGTGGAGATGCGGGGTACTCACCCTTTATGCTTCCTACGACATCTGGAAGCCGCCAAGCCAGTCCAACAAGAGAAAGCCGCAGACTGCAAGGATTGCTACCCGAGTTCGGTCTTATGTCAGAAGGGCCCAAGAGATAAACGCTGCAACCAACACCATGGTGCAAGAAACAACGT
Source organism: Haemaphysalis longicornis (assembly GCF_048455015.1). Lineage (NCBI taxonomy): Eukaryota > Metazoa > Arthropoda > Arachnida > Ixodida > Ixodidae > Haemaphysalis > Haemaphysalis longicornis. Next base: position 26,180,190 of record NW_027526422.1, read on the forward strand.
CGCCAATCGTCCTGCAGCAGCCCCGGGAACCGCCATCGTTCCGGGGAGCCCCCGCTGAAGACCCCGAGGAATGGTTGGAGAAGCTGGAGCGCGTGCGGACCTTCAACAGGTGGGAGGATGAAGAAACCTTCCGGCATGTTTTCTTTTACTTGGAGGATGCAGCTCGAACTTGGTTCGAGAACCACGAGAGCGCCTTGACCGACTGGACGCAATTCAAAAGCCAGTTCCTTAGTACCTTCACGACCGTGGTGAGAAAAGAACGAGCTGCGCTTATACTGGAAACTCGAACGCAACACCCGAACGAAGGAGTCGTAATCTTTGTTGAGGAAATGAAGCGCCTATTTCGTCGCGCGGACCCGGATATGACGGAAGAAAAGAAACTGAGGTTTCTGATGCGAGGAGTAAAGCAAGAACTTTTTGCTTGCCTTGTCCGCAACCCCCCCAAATCGGTGGCCGAATTCTCGCATCCGAGGCGGCCGCCATGGAGAAGACGTTGGAAATGCGCACGAGGCAGTACGACCGTCCCATCAATGCGCTAGTTGCGGACGCGATCGATTCCGGGGCTCTTAGCTCTGACACACTACGTGATACAATCCGCGCTATCGTCAGGGAAGGACTGCGGAAACTCTTCCCAACAACGCCGCAACCCCAAGTCACCTCTATGAGCCACGTGATTCGGGAAGAAATTCAACTCGCTTTGGGGACTTCTACGCCTCCCGAAGTACCACGTGAGCCTCAAGCGATGACCTACTCCGCGGCTGTTCGACGACCCCGCCCTGCTCCAACCCGTCTTCAAGAAGTCCCGCCGTACCGCCGTCCACTGCACCGCCGTCCACCCCCTGCACGCCAAAACCAGGCGCCGAGGAAGACGGACGTATGGCGAACCGCCGATAATCGTCCGCTGTGTTACCACTGCGGAGAGGCCGATCACACCTACCGTCGCTGCCCGTACAGGAGACTCGGACTGCGTGGTTTCGCCGTCGACGCCCCATGCCCCCGACCCGGCCAGCGCCCTACTGAGATGGACGAATACCTGTCCAACACTAACCGAGGCCCAGCCCGCTCCAACCGATCACCGTCACCCTACCCATACCAGTCGCCCAACCGCCGTAGCAGTGCTGATTTCGCACGTGGAAGGTCCTCCAGCCCACGCGGGGGAAACTAAAAGCAGCAACTTCTGGAGGTAAAGTTGCACGATCGCGGAAAAATGAAAACCCTCCAACGACGCAACGAGTCACGGAAGACAGTGATTCACGACATGCCAACATCCCGACGACCCGACCTAACCCTGACGAGACTCCCGAACACGACGACAGCTACACGGCGCCACGCGTACCCGACCTGACCGAGACGTCCGCTGAGAAGACGACGACAACGACGACGCACAGTGCCCGACCGTCAACACACATAAGCCTAGATGCGACGCCCCGACGAACCCGGAACTCGAGGAAGGCGGCATCCGACGTCAAGGTGTCCATCGACGGCTTTGACGTAGTCGCCCTCGTAGACACGGGAGCCGACTACTCAGTAATGAGCGGACCATTTGCGTCTAAGCTGAAGAAAGTTATGACCAGATGGGACGGTCCGCACATACGCACAGCGGGAGGACACCTCGTGACGCCAAGTGGAACGTGCACATCCCGCGTCACCATAGACGGCACGACGTACCCTGCCGCGTTCGTCGTCTTGCCTAACTGCTCCCGCGACGTAATTCTAGGAATGGACTTTTTGACGGACAACGGCGCAATAATTGATCTGCAGACCAAGTCGATAACTTTTTCCTCCCATCACTCCATGACGCCGGAACCGAACCCCGAACACCATGCAGCTGTAAGGATAGCCGATGATCATGTCACCCTGCCACCCCGCGCAAGTTTGATGATCACCGTCTACTGTGAAGGTGCTGCTCCTGACGTTGACGCTATCGTGGAGAGTGACCAAAGGTTGCTTCTCGACCGCGGTGTATCTGTCGCAAGAGGCATTGCGCGGTTTAAGCAGCGCAAATCCCACGTTTTGGTCACCAATTTCACTGAGGAGTACCAGCATTTAAACAAGGGCGCTTCAATTGCGTTCCTCGAAGAAACGCAACAAGCAAGTGACGTGATCGCGGTTGCCGAATTTGAACGCGCACCCGAAGGTACCTTCAAGCTTCCGAATCCCTTCGACGTGAATCCGACGTTACCGCAAGCAGAACGAAACAAATTATTGGCTTTGCTGCGTCGCTACAGGGAGTGTTTTTCGTCGAACTCAAAACTACGCCAGACACCTCTAGCGAAGCACCGAATAATAACCGAAGATGGAGCCCGACCTACCCGACAGTCACCGCACCGCGTCTCTTCCCACGAGCGGGAAGCCATCCGGACTCAAGTTGACGACATGCTCAGCGACGACATTATACAGCCATCGAAAAGCCCCTGGGCTGCGCCGGTCGTACTCGTAAAGAAAAAAGACGGAACATTAAGGTTTGGCATTGACTACCGGCGACTGAACAAAGTCACCAAAAAGGACGTATACCCCTGCCACGAATCGACGACGCCCTCGACCACCTCTGCCATGCCAAGTACTTCTCATCGATGGATCTGAAGACCGGCTACTGGCAAATTGAGGTGGACGAGAGAGACCGAGAGAAGACCCCATTTATAACCCCGGACGGCCTATACGAGTTCAATGTGATGCCGTTTGGGCTGTGCACGGCGCCAGCAACGTTTCAAAGAGTCATGGACACTGTGCTAGCTGGCCTGAAGGGGCACACCTGCCTCGTATACCTCGACGACGTTTTGGTATTCGCCCGGACTTTTGACGAACACCTTGCAAGGTTGGAATCTGTACTCGAGGCCATCCGTACGTCGGGGTTAACGCTGAAGCCCGAAAAGTGCCGCTTCGCTTACGAGGAACTCAAGTTTTTGGGACACGTCGTCAACGCCGCGGGAGTCCTGCCTGACCCGGCGAAAACATCAGCCATAGCGAACTTCCCAAGACCGAAAGACAAAAAGAGCGTGCGAAGATTTCTCGGACTGTGCGCATACTACCGGCGCTGCGTCGCAAGCTTCGCACGCATCGCAGAGCCACTCACGCGCCTGACAAAATATAGCACCCCTTTCGCCTGGGAAAACTCACAAGAAAAAGCATTCTGCGAGCTGAAACAACGCCTGCAAAACCCGCCTGTGCTCGCTCATTTCGATGAAAACGCCGAAACAGAAATGCACACGGACGCCAGCGATATAAGTTTGGGGGCCGTCCTCGTCCAAGAGCAAAGCGGGTGCGAAAAGGTAATCGCCTATGCAAGCCGTGATCTGTCGAAGGAGGAGAAAACCTACTCTGCCTCCGAAAAAGAGTGCCTGGCAATCATATGGGCAATTTCAAAATTTCGCCCATACGTGTATGGTAGACCATTCAAGGTTGTGACGGATCACCATGAGCTGTGTTGGCTCGCCAATTTGAAAGACCCCTCTGGCGGTCTTGGGCGGTGGAGTTTGCGCCTGCAAGAGTTCGACGTTACAATCGTCTACAAATCCGGCAGGAAACACTCCGACGCCGACTGCTTGTCCCGCGCCCCTGTCGACCCACCACCACAAGACTCCGATGAAGACAGCGCGTTCTTCGGAGTTGTTACGGAGAGCGACCTTGCCGCCCAGCAGCGTGCCGACCCCGACTTGCGCGTAATGATCGACTACCTCGAAGGACGAAACGTCGCCGTGCCTAGAGCGTTCAAGCGAAACTTACCAGCATTCAGCCTCAAAAACTCCGTCCTCGTGAAGAAGAATTTCAACCCCCGAACGAGAACGAATTATCTACTTGTCATCCCTGCAGACCTTCGTGACGAAATTTTGGAAGCGTCCCACGACAACCCGTCTTCCGGACATCTCGGCACAGCTCGCACTATTGCAAAAATTAAGGCGAAGTACTTCTGGCCCCGCCTTACATCTGACGTCACCCACTACGTTCGGAGTTGCCGTGACTGCCAGCGACGAAAAACGCCGCCGACAAGACCCGCCGGACTTCTGCAACCGACCGCCGTCCCGTCAAGGCCCTTTCAACAGATTGGAATGGACCTTCTAGGCCCGTTCCCTACGTCACAATCAGAGAACAAGTGGATTGTCGTAGCGACAGACTACATGACGCGCTACGCAGAGACCACCGCTCTTCCGAGGGGGACATCACAAGAAGTCGCCAAGTTCTTTATAAACCAGGTTGTGCTGCGACATGGAGCCCCTGAAGTCCTAATCACGGACCGCGGAACGGCCTTTACCGCGGAGCTGATGCAAGAAATCTTACGCTACAGCAACACGGATCACCGAAGAACGACGGCGTACCAGCCCCAAACGAACGGACTAACGGAACGTCTGAACAAGACGATTGCGGATATGCTGTCCATGTACGTCGACGTTGAACATAAGACTTGGAACGAAGTCCTCCCGTATGTCACGTTTGCGTACAATACAGCGACGCAGGAAACTACGCAGATGACACCGTTCGAGCTTGTCTACGGAAGACGGCCTACTACGATGCTCGACGCCATGCTTCCGCATGTAGAAGACGACGACCTCAACGCCGACGTCCAAGGATACCTTCAACGTGCGGAGGAGGTCCGCCAGCTTGCTCGAGTTCGTATAACGGACCAGCAGCTGGTGGATGCCGGCCGCTACAACCTCCGACGCCGAGACGCCGAGTACCAACTAGGGGATCGTGTGTGGGTTTGGACTCCCATTCGACGACGCGGACTCAGTGAGAAACTTCTGCGACGGTTTTTCGGACCCTACCAGATTCTACGACGTGTTGGCCAATTAACCTACGAAGTGATCCCCAGTGGTGATTCCGGCACAACACGACGACGCACGCGACCCGAAGTCGTCCACGTGGTTGGCCTCAAACCGTAATTCGCAAGATGGCGAACTCTTTTTCTTGTTGTTTTGTTGTTGGTGTTTGTTCGGACTGTTGTTTTATTTTAGCATCGGGTCGATGCACTGTTAGAGGGGGGGTAATGCCGCGAACCATGTACGGGTTTGTTTATTTATTGTTTGTTTTTAATGCCCGGCCGCGCCCGGCTCTGTTATCTGTGTCCCATGCGAAGCGCGTGTTCCATTCTTTATTTTTATGCCGCACCGCTATCTCATTCAGATAAGCAGAGTGTTTCGCCCTAACGCCGCTAGCCCAGAATAATCTTCTGTGATCTACAATGTTCTGGACGTGAATCGACGGTTCCAGAAACTCTCGCGCCGAAAGATAAAAGCCTGCACAGCAGACGCCGCGGAATTCGATTCTTCGACGCTCGCCGATGCAAGTCACTTTGTTGACCGCTGCTTCGCCGCCTCTGTATTCTTTTGAATTGGTAGGGGAGCACAAGTTCGCTCCAATAAACTTGTTTCTCCTTCAAGACAACTGCGTCGTCCTTGTCTTCGTGACAATATAAAATGACGCGGGATCCTGAGAAGGTACACGGCTAGGTAATGTTAGAAGCATATTTTAAGACGTGGTTAAGGCTGTGGCGTTTTTTGGCCAGAGAAATGATGCTTACTTTGTTCCACGCCAACACGAACAAAAAATGGCATGAGTTACAAGATCATTGTTTTGCTCCTGACACTGCCGACAAGCGACGCAAGCAGCGGTCTTGTGACCCCGCTTGTTAAGATAGTGCGGCCTAAGGTAAGGATCCAGGCCCTCGTGCTGGTCATCCGTCGTTATTAAGATGCATATGATGAAACATCAGGCTCCTTGCGCCTGATGAGGAGCGCGTACATTTCATTCCACTCATTACTTCAAGGAGGGAAGGATATGAACACCATGCTCCTACTAGAACGCATACGCAGACTGCGAAACGTTGTAAATTGGTTCCGTAACCCTTCGAGCGTTACGACTCCGCCCCACTTTTAAAATGCCTGAAAGCTAGAAAACAACGAATACAAACGCTTACCAGCGTAAAGTTTCATATACTAGTACATAACAGAGGCAACACTGGAGCTCAAGTAGGGTGCCGCCGTGAGGTGTGCCATAACAGCTGACAGGGCCCCATTCTTAATTGGCCTGGCTTGCAAGATGGTTTGTTTTCGCTCCTTACGAGAAATGCAACAAAAGGTGCAAATTTTGCTTTTATTGTTTGTCTTGTAGGGAGCGTTAGGAAAACCCTGACAAACAAACATTCCAAGAGCAACACTTTCAAGTGTATTAAAACTTTATGTAGCCTTTTAACAACATTACGCCTGTTTGCAACCACAGGTTCGAGCTGGTCCATGACCCATGCTAAGTAAAAATGGAACGCTTCTCCTCTGTCCATGAGGGCCCGCTCCTTGAAGTCCGGCTCGCGTAGATGCTAACATACGATTTTTCTCTAGTACATATTAGCTATTATCAAACTACATGCATTCTGTTGTGATAAGTACAACACTGCATAAAAAGCCTCGGAACCAAAGTATACAGTGAAGAGAGTAATACAAAAAAGCAGGGCTATTCCTGTATACGTATTGTGTAATAAATATATTTCGCATTAACAGCATGCGGCCGGAATTGCTTAATAGTCTTAAAATGACTGCATTAAAGGTACTGTTAATGCCACGTGCTAAGAGTATTTCCGCAAAAACACATTAACTTGAAATGTTTACAGCCAATAATCATGTGTTAATTGCAGCTTGAACGAAATTGTGTACAATTACCCGGAATTCAACAAGACTTTCAACTGTGAGCCCATGACAAAGGACTTATGCGATCTGATGCCACCGGAGCCAAGCAACCCATTCGGTTGTTGAATAAATTTTGCACCTGCATTACGCAGTTTTGAAATTTGCGTGTCCTAATTTATACGTGCTTGTAATTAAAATTATTCGACCACTTAAGTCTGCTTACATGCTTTGAAGGCGAAACCCTAGCGATACTTATCGGCTTCTTTAGTCCTTCAGGATATTAAAGAGAAAGCCTCAGGTGTCTCATTAAACGAGCGAAGTGACCGTAATCTTTGTGGTCGTTGTCGTCGTCCATCACTAAGAAAGGTACCGAAATGGTCGTAGCTGTAAAAAGACAATAAATAAATAAAAACGCGTTTGGGTTCTTGTGAGATCTGAATCTGGGTCGCCAAAGCTTTACCAGTACGATCTTCCACTGTTGGAGTATTTCGCGTCAAGACAGCCCGAGCACTTTTCACCCTTGCGTACGATGTGAACTCTTTCCTCCATGGAGCGAGATCGACCAGTAACTGTCTCCTCACTTTCAGAGAGGTAATACCGCATTTCCGCGTCTCCCGGCGCAAGTTTCCCACCGCTCACTGATTCCCCACTCTGGGGGAGGAACGCCTCTGGCGTCAACTCCAAACGGAACGTCTACCCAGCAGAGCCGCCCTGCATCATATCAACCCATCCCTCTACCCATCCCCACTCAGCCGTCGCTGCGGTGGAAGGGCGACAGTCCAACACCAAATGTGGGCTTATGCAGATGATCCATTCCCTCCCATTAATTCAACTTACCAGTGGATGGAGGCGCTGTGCTGCTCGGACTCCAAGCTGCAGAAGGAGCTCGTGACTCAAGCGGCTGAAGTACTCGCGACCCCCAGGGTCGCTCCCACCGCGCCCTAATCCTTTCGGCCAAATGGAGTTATTTCTCTGTCTATTTAGCACCCAGAAAGTTTGATAATCACCTTTAAGCCGCGTAAGCAGACTTTAGTGCCCGACGCATTTTTTCGTCTCTTTCTTCGCTTTCGTTTCTTCGTGTTTTTGCTCGAATTACTTCAACAAGACTGGTTACACACGCCCCAGCTTTTCCAGAATCAAAGTTCTGCGCATCTGCGGTGCACCTGTTCTACTCATGCACATTCACATTGAGGTGTTACATGGTACGCGGTATTGGTAATTTTGTTTAGCCTCTCCCAGCGTTCGGATAAAGCTCAGGTGCAGATTTATAGTCTCCAACTCTGGAGACAGGGATGCAGATCCCACATGATTTAAAATTCGTATTTTATTTACTCTTTACCGTGACGGATATTTTTTTACTGGACAGAAAAACCTACAACAGCGACGGATTTCCGCCGAATGGGGCACTTGAAGTGCCCTAGCAACGCTTTTCTTCGAGGTACTTTTGACAGCGAAGCTGTTGTACAAGCCGTAAGTTCGACGTTGTAGGAAAAATTACCTAGAAAACGCTAAGCACTCGTGAGCGCGTGCCTAGCGGTGACCGCCGAATCCCCGGCTCGCGAAGTGGCTTCAGCAAAAAAAAAAAAAATAAAAAAAATAAAAAGGGAAAATCCACCCCGGAGCTGCCGTTAAGTGCTACCGCGTGTGTAATGCTTGGCATGAGGAACACGAATATATCGATGCACATGACGATGACTACTTCTAGCACAGTGAAAAGCAACGACGGCACCCCCAGCTTCCGGGACGCTCTAGTCTCGTACCGGGACATTACCCAGCACTTCCGCCTCCTCCGCAGGATATATCCTCCTCCACACCCTTCCGTCACACACGATGCCACTCGTCACTGGCGGCTACTCCAAGCCCACACGACTTCCTGCCGAGCTATCCTTCACGGCATCCACTCAAATCTCTACCTTTCGCCTCTTTGCCTTCAGTGTCTCGAACCGGATATCCGCTACCATGCCCTCTGCGAGTGCCCTCACGACCCATCTCCCCCTTTTCTTTCCCCCTTACACTGGGAGCAGGCCCTGGCGAGCTATGACCCAGAAGTTCAGTTGGCACTAACTAACCGGGCCGCCCAGGTCGCGGAGAGCATGGCATCGTCCGCCACCCCTCTCGCCTTGACCCAGTTTGCAAATAAGGTGTATCTCCTCCTCCTCGCTATTTGAGCTGGTGGAAGACTATAACGCTGACGACGACTTTGCATCCACCACTCGCCGTGAAGACGGCGACCTCTTCGATGCATATGACGCTGATTACTGGCACAGTAACTATGCAAATAAACAGTGATACTGAGACTTAACTGTGTCCGGCAATGCTAACCTACCACAGCGTCGTCATTCAAGTCTTGCGAGTGAGTGCAAGCTTCCCTGAATCATCTGGCACTACGCCTGTTCTTGGTGTCATGCAGATACAGAGCAATAAAAGTGATCAAGATCGGTGCAGAAATAGGAAACTTATTCAAATTTTAAGACAAAAATACAAGAAAACGCGGCACCGGCTGCGCCGCACCGGAAGCCTGCGGGTATGACAACGCAATGTGGAGACCCTACCATTTTGTGAGCTTGCGGGACACCGCACTAAGCTTCGAAAAATTGACACCACGTCAGGTCAGGCCTATCTAAAAACTTACGAGGAGCGTGTAAGAATGATAGGAAAAAGGAACGCCTCTATCATGAAGCACAGAGCCCTATGGTGATGAAACAAATACGAAGTAGTGAGAGGAATCTCAAAGGATGTAATGCTACCGGCCCTCACCTCTTCAAACGCAGTAGTGTGTGTGAAATCAGGGATTCAGTCAGGGCTAGAAGTGAGTCAGAGGGTGGTAGGTCGACTGGAATTAAGTGTACACCGTAAAACAACTAACAAGGCAGTGCAGGGAGACATAGGATGGGCCTTTTTTGAAGTGAAAGAACCATAGAGCAAAATATGTTTCGAAGAATGCCTTAGAAATATCGATGACCAGAGATGGGCGGCCAGAGTGATACGGTACTTTTACATCAAAAGCGTGGACACACAGTTGAGCAAAAAAAAAAAAAAAACAGGAGGCTCAGGACAACGTATATGGGTAGGTGTGTTTCACAAACAGTAAGATGTCTACGATGTGGGAGTGAAGCAGACGGGTCTATGCTTGTCCCTGAGACTAAAGCTCGAGTCCCTTCATGTTTGATTCAGATAATATGCTAGGAAGTATGCTAAGTCGCAAACCACAAACAAACGTGTTTTGATTTATGCGGTCCTTGTACTGCACCCATCTTCGGACGTCGTCCTTCTTCACAGAGTGGAAGGGTGCTAATTTTTTTATCGAGGCGCAGTTTTTGTAGTACGGTTTGAGTATGGCATTTAATTGAATACAATGTTGGTTCATTTAAACTATCTTTAAACTTACGTTACTTATTAAAATATTAACATAAGCTTGACATGTATGCTCCAGCTTCCAAGGTACAAAATTCAATTAAAGAAAAAAAAAACCTACGCAGTAAACAAGAATTCCGGGACATTTGCACTCACGCGCAAGACTTGAATGGCGAAGCTGTTGTAGATGAGCATTGCCAGACACATAGTTGAGCTTCAGTATCATTGCTTATTTGCATAGTTGCGACCAGTTTTAAAAGGCTCCCTCCTCGCTGCCGCGCTGATGGGTGAAATAAGCTTTGAACGACCGTCTACTCTTCGAAAGGGAAAATTTGGCTGTGGAGAGAAAGCGATTAGCAGGCTCTCACTAAGGCGGTGGTTAGGTTACCCAGGGTCACCCCTAACAAAAAATTAAAAATGAGAGGTGCTTTTCTCACCGCGGACAGCCGTGTTGCGGCCGCGGCATAAAAAAACACGTGCCGAGAAATCAGTGTCGAGGGACGTGAAAGGGGGGTGGGGGTTAGTTAGTGGCCTTGGCGTGGGGGGGTGATCGTACGACTCCCCCCTTCCCCTCTGGATTTATTGATTGGATTGTAGGGTTTAACGCGCCGACGCAGCGGAGGCGATGAGGCGCGCCGTAGTGGAGGACTCCGGATTATTATTGAGCACCTGGGGATCTTTAACGTGCGCCGAAATTTCGTACACACGGGCGTTTTTGCTTTTCGCATCCATCAGAAAAGCGGCCGCCGCTGCCGGGAATCGAACCCGCGCCCTCGTGCTCAACAGCCCAACGCCTTAGCCACCGATCCACCGCGGCGGGTCTCCCCTATGGATGATACTTATATGTCCGAGGCCTAAATTACGTTTTTAACGGCATGCTACATTGGTGGCGACAGCGTACTAAAAGAACACACCAGGACACTCGTTTTCGAACACCTCGCGCTCGAACGCTTTGTGTTTCAAAAACACGACACTTCTCATTTGCAGGCACAAAAAATATATAGCATCCTATCAATATAAGCTTCCCTTAAAAAGCGAAAGCTGCTGTACGTTGTCGTGTTCAGTTAAAATGACGAGCTACCCGCAGCGGTGGCTCAGTGGCTAAGACGTTGTGCTGCTGAGCCCGAGGCCGCGGGTTCGATTCGCGGCCGCTGCGGCCGCTTTTCTGATGGAGGCGGAAAGCAAAAACGCCCGTGTGTTCGAGATTTCGGCGCACGTTAAAAATTCCCAGCTGTTCAAAATTAATCCGGAGCCCTCCACTACGAAGCGCCTCATCGCCTGCGTTGCGTTGGCGGGTTAAACACTACAATCAATCGATCAATAAAATGACAAGCTTAAGCCTATAAAAATATGGACGCCATCCTGCCCTGCGAAAGTGGACATGTACTGTGCAGCTGTTGTAAACCACTACACATGCTGATGGGGTATGGTATGAAATGTTCCTCATTATCTCGGCGGGCTTTTCGCCTGCACTCGTCTTCTCTGGCTGCAAATGCTGGGTCCTGACGCATTTTCTCGGAGTCTTTGGCGAGAAATGCTGGGTCCTACATAGCCTGACGCCTGCGCTAGCCCTCGAATGGCCCTCGAATGAACCACCCTTTCGAGAGCAGCTGCAAACCTAATCTTTACCAAAACACATGGGGGTCCCATTGGTCACCAGTGCCTTATCATCCATCATGTGGTTTCGTTGCTTGTTTTGTGTTTTTTTAAGTGCGAATGCACTTCTTAAGCGAGCCTGAATCATCCGCCGCCGTTGTCCGCATAGCAACAGCTGCGGGTGCGCGCGCTCCTCGTCTTCCTCCTCGTCTTCCCTAGCAACGGGGGAGATGGGCGCGCGCTACTCTCCTCCTCCTCTCTCCGCTCAGTGACTGCGGGTGTTGGGCGCCTCCTCTCCACTTCGGGCGGGAGAGCTCTCGCTCGCGCAGCGGGCGCTCCGCATTCCGACGCGTGAGGGCGCTCGTGTAGCCCTCGCCGTAACGGCGGGCGCTACTCTCCTCCTCCTCTCTCCGCTCAGTGACTGCGGGTGTTGGGCGCCTCCTCTCCACTCCAAGATCACGATATCCACCGTAATCGCGCAATCAACAACCGTGCATTCGCACTTACACACTCTCCCCCTCGGGGAAGTGCGAGGGAATTTTTTTTATTTACACGTACACTGAGCTCTATGCTGCATGATATATTAGCCTGACGCATGCGCTAGGCGTCTTGGGCGAGAACTACTGGGTCCTGCCCGGGTTTTTTGTTGACGACACGAGATATTCCGACCAACCAGAGGCTAGCAGCTTCACTGTAAAGTTCTGTGTGGTAAACCCAGAACACGGTAGGTTGGCGACAGCGATTGATGCTGATGATAAATAAGATTTGCGTAAGTAGCGCAACAGACAGGGTGAACCAGGTTGTTCCTAAAGGTGCCATGCAGCACTGCCGTCGTGCCTGGAAGCTCTCTGAAAGCTATATTTATTGCCAGCACCGACGGCAGTGTGTGATTTGCTCGTCACAGCAAATACGTCTTTTAATTTCGTCTTTCCTTTTGTGGTGGTTTTCTTTAAAGTAGCTATCGAATCCATTCATTTGTGCGACTGAAACGAGGCCGGTCAATAACCATGATATAGCTCGTGTGACGTCACTCGAGTGCACAAACATTGTGCACTACGAGTAAGACAAAAATATTTTGACGAAGTTCCTGCGTTGTTTGATGGGTGTAGAGCAGCAGTATATGACTGGGGTACTTTGTTTCACACTGTTCTGAGCACTGATTGCGGGAAATGAATGTTTGCGAATGCTACTTGTCGAAATCCTCAATGTTTTGGGTATGTGAGCCCACCCCGTAGTAGCCTGTGGTACGTTTCACGAACGCCATTTTACTGAAGGGATTCCTGTTGCATTGTTTCTTCGCCGCTTTTAACTTTACTTTCACCATACCTGCCTATTCTCTTCTCGTCGTGGTAAACTTCGTCCCACTGATTTATTTTTGCACGGGAACGAGGATGGACTTTTCAGTCTTATCTTGAGTTTCCCGGTTATTTTACACTCTTGTTGTAGCAAGAACATTTTTTTTACATCTTCTTCTTAAGCTGCTTTGAGTACGTATTTATACACATCGTGTCTAAGACATTTCGGTGCGCAAACTTCTCGGTGAACGGCATGGTGTGCTTCGTTGTTCTAAACTGTCAGTAATGTTATTTTCGCGGATTGTAGGTTGTGAGTGACAATTTATGTCAGGACTTAGCTTTGTTGATTATTTCGGTGGTTTGAAAGCTAATCTTAGGAATTCGAGTACTTTTATGTCTTTTTTTAATACCACCTCTCGGATGATACCTCTACCGATCGTTTAGCAAAGTTAGGTTACTTTTGTACCCCACTTTAATTAGATAGAAACTTCAGTATGCCTGCACGGTTTCAGTCCCCTATAAAATAAATAACATTGCATTGCTTGGAAAGGTTCTAGAAGGCTATTGACTTCATTTATTCTAGATGTAATTGCACAAATTGTTTTTGATATCATGTAAGCTTATGGGATTCAAATATTAGTCAAGAATAAACTTTTTACACCTCGTATTTTTTTACTGTTGAGAATTATAACTACAGTCACACGATATAGTTGTGTGGATTCTGTTTCTGAGCTCATTATAACTAGTTCAAGCATTGGGGGAAAAAGAAAGCCTTAATGCCTTAAATTATTTGCTGTTATTATGCTAGAGGGAACGCCGCGGCATACTCAAAACATTTTTCGTCATTGCCGTTTCTGTTCTTTCAGCAGTGCTACCAACCTGCTCAAAGTTTCTTTTTTTCCACATGTTATTATCGAGTGGAACAATACACCTGAACATATGTCTTGACTAATTTGAATGAATAGGAGTAAATGTTCAGCTTATTTTAACTTTTTCTGCTTTTTCATTGCTGACAGCGTCGTCTCCGCCCGACTGTGAGCAAATAATGTAAATCATGTAAATACCGAAAATACATCGTTCTCCCATCGCATGGTTCAAGTCGTTTGTCCTGCCACCGTGTAACAATATATATATATATATATATATATATATATATATATATATATAATATATTTTGTAGAACACAGACGTAGGGGACGAGGGATTCCGTAAGGACACATATCAAAGTTGCAGTCCATATTGCCAGTGCTGTTTGGCGTTTTTAACAGTGTTTTATAGTGCCGAATGAGGTATGATTGCCTTTTTTTTATGCAGGAATAAATAATTGAAAATTCAAGTCGAGAAAAAATGCGCCGTTTTTTCCGGAAGCGGGAATCGAACCCACAACCTCCGCATAACCCGTGCGGTGCTCTACCATTGAGCTAGTTCCGCGGCGACTCCTCTCTCGACTATACAGCGGGGTTTTGTATTTACGACTGCTCAGAGCCCGGTCAACTAGCGCCGCCCCTAGCGCAGGACCGAACCCACGCCTTTCGATTAGATCTCGAATGCCTTACCAATTCGGCTGCCGTACCAATACCCTTCTCCCCGTGTTGTCTGAGTGGCGCTGGCTACCACCCTCAAGCGTCAGATACAGTTGTGGTAAATATAAATACCCCGGAAAGTGAAGAGGAACACAGTCGCCCAGATAGCCGAATTGGTAAGGCATTCGAGATCTAATCGAAAGGCGTGGGTTCGGTCCCCACTCTGGGCGCGTGTTTTTCTTTCTTTCTTTCTCACGTAATTAAACGTAATTAATAAAATAAAAAAATAATGTAACGTCACTAACGGTAAAAAATTGTCTAACCATTCCCCTATGCCTTCTTTGGCGTTGTAGGCTGCCGGCATTTCTTACTGTGTATATATATATATATATATATATATATATATATATATATATATATATATATATATATATATATATATATATATATATATATATATATATATATATATATATATTACAGCGCAGTTTCTACGACGGATATTGCTTCCCGGGTTTCTAATGGAAAGGGATTGACCAAGCCCACTGTGGTTTGGTAGAAGAGGAGGTTGAGGTGGTGACTGTGCCGGCCGCTTCCCGATCTGTTCGCTTGGCTCTTCGCGGACCACATCACTGTAAATAAACCCATTTCATCCATCAAGACCATGTCACGTGGTAGAGGTGCGGGTAACAACGTTCTGGACCCTGTGGACCCAGCGAAATCCTGCGTTCTCCGTCGGAGTAGGCGAATCGCCGGCTTGCCCTTGGACCCGGCTGACATGGCGCAGCCCCGGAATGGTGAAACCTCTTCCCCAGTGGTGTTCAATGGTTGGCCCCACAAGGAACCACGCTCGTTCTCTGGGAACAAGGACGAAGAAGTCGAGAAATGGCTCAAACACTACGCAATGGTGAGCAAATACAATCGCTGGGACACAGCAGCCCAACTAGCCTATGTAGGGGTGTATCTCGTCGAAACAGCGTGGACCTGGTTCGAAAACAATGAAGCAAAGCTCACGACATGGGCGATCTTCATCGAGGAGCTGAAGAAATATTTTGGCGACCCCATTTCCCGCCGCAAAATGGCCGAACAACGCTCGCACAGCGAGCACAGGTACCGGGCGAGACTTGTACGGCATACATACAAGAGGTCCTTAAACTCCGCTCTCTTGTAAACCCGACCATGACTAAGGAGGACAAAGTGGGCCATTTGCTAAAAGGTATAGCGGAAGACGTATACATCTTCTTGATTACAAAGGAAAACCTAGCCTCTGCAGCAGACGTGGTCAACCACTGCCGCACATTTGAAGCTCTCAAGGTTCGGCGGATTTGCCCCAAATTTGGCCATCTTCCAAACGTTCCCACTGTCGCTAGCGTGGACAATGGTCCATCGGAGGATATCGCATCCTTGGTTCCCCGTATTATACAAGAAGAACTAGGGTATCAAGTTCAAGCGTACACCGCCGATCCGCTGCCTATTCGGGGCCTCCTGCAAATTGTGTGTAGCTCGTGTGCGGCGTTCACGAGCCTTGTTTTCAAGTACCAGCACCGAGACCACAACTCCGCTACACAGAGCCCTGCGGTACGTTTTCGCAAGATGGCATCTATGTTCAGAGCTTCCGAGCGCCATCACGGCGACTCGGCTACGAGAACGAATCCCGTAGAGTTGTCGCTGGCTACCCACGCCAACAAGTCGAACCAGCCCGCTACCGGCAACAAGGCGACCAAGACCGCTATCGGGGACCACCTGTTTGCTATTTCTGTGGCGTCAGTGGGCACATCGCTCGCTTCTGTCGCCGTCGTCAGCAGCAAGATCCGCGGTTCTTTGCTCCTTCTTCGCCCAGCAGACGGGATGGCCCAATCCACCAGGATCCACTTTTCCACCACCCTGCTCCGCTCACTGACCGTAGCATCACGCCACCGCTTCGCCAGGGCCGATCACCGTCGTCTCGCCGCCGGTCCGTGCCCCCGCCGCTGGGAAACTAGCGCGTGCGGCCGACAGGGGTGAGGTCGCAGAACGGTCGGTTTTACCAAATCCCCTGTCAGTAGTGATTGTAGAAAATGAGGTGTGTATTTGTGTTGACGGTGTAAACGCAACTGCTTTGGTGGATACTGGTGCTAGTGTGTCAGTGATGAGCTTGTCATTTAAAAATCGCCTTGGACATAAAGTTATGTTTGAGTGGGATGGAACTAGATATTTCCGTGGGGTTGGTGGTGAGCCTTTGCGGGTAGTTAGAATTATCGAACACGGATATATCGAACTCCAAGGGGATCGCGAAATAGTTCGATATATGAAAAATTCGATATAAAAAAATATGGGCTCTGACACCTCACCTATGGCGGACGTTCACTTACCGATCGTCGCATTCAAGAATGACAACTAATTCCGTACTCACGACGAAACAGGACGCTTTATTTCCGTGAAAAAAAATCGCTGATCTTGGCCTGCTTCTTCGTCCTGGAAATGAAATTAAAGACGCGGGTCTCGATCTTCTCGAGGCTGCACAACTAGAAAATTCCAGCAGTACGCTGCGCCTTCGCACACCGTGCACAACACGCACGCAAAAGAAGAACAGTGCGCACGTACCACAAGAACTTTGAAGGTAACAATTCCAAGGCTCTCGGAACGGACTCCAACAAAGCGCTCGCGATGGTCATCTCCGAGAGAAACAGGGATCTCCGAAAGGGGCGGGACAACTCGCCAAACAGCAGCAACAGCAGCAAAATGCAAAAGAAGGAGACCGCCAGCGCCTTCGTTCCCTCTTCCCTTTCCCGAGACGACATCCGGGGAAGACAGACCCAGAGAGAGAGAGAAAAAAAATCCTTTTTCGGCAAGCCGGGGAACGTACGCAGCCGCAAAACAAAAAAAGGACGTGCGCAGTCGGGGCATCCCTACCTCACATTGTCACATTTTCCGAGCGTTCGGGCTTGTGTGCCTAGAGAGATTTAGCATACCGGGCTCCGTCCGCTAACGCTACGGCGGGCGGTAGCGGGGCCCTACTGGGCAAGCGAAAATTCGTCCCGGTAGGGGGAATTAGTTCCGCGAGCCAGTCTTCGCCATGCCCGCGCATTCCTCCACATCCTCCTCAACCTCAATCGGGGGTGCAGCGACCGCCGAAGAGCACCTTCCAGCTCGTGCGGCGTTCGATATACGCAATGTCGGGAAAAATATGGTTCGATATAAATGTACGAATTCCTATACTTTTACACAGAATTTTCAAGGGGATAATTTATGAGTTCGATGCAGACAACAATTCGATATAGCCGTGTTCGATATATCCGTGTTCGACTGTATCTCGGCCGACGTTGTGCTTGGCGGAGACACCTTCAGAACTGAGTTTACAGTATTAGAGTACGCAACGCACGATGTCATTTTGGGTATCGACTTTTTGAAAGAATGTGGGGTAAAGTTAGATTGCGGTGCTGGAGAGATTTCATAGCGAAGTGTATTGCCTGTCTGTATCGAGCAAGCCACCCAAACCGGCCGAGGAGTGTTCGCTGTTACCGATGATACGCTATTGCCTCCTATGTCAGCCATGTTCGTTCCCGTGAAGTACAGCCATATGAGCACGGGTAGCTCCTGTATGGCGTTAGTTGAGCCCGAACTGAACACAGCGATGAAGAAAAATGTGTTCGTACCTCGGGCTTTGGTTCATCAGGAGGGTGGCTTTACTCACATGTGGACAGTGAACGCAAGCTCAGAACCCGTACTTTTCCCTCAGGGCCTCACGCTCGCCACTTATGCCGATAATTTAGATACTTCACTGGACGCTATTTCTATGGCTGACTCTGCGACTAATGTGGAACCGGGCTATACAGCCAATTTCATTAAAATGGTTAACAAATCGTTGCCGTCTGAGCAACGACACGCGTTACAAAAATTGCTGGCTCGGCACGCTTCGGTGTTCGATTTTGCGCAGGGTAAATACCCTCCTGCGTCGCCGGAGTCTCGGACGCAACATCGAATTTATACCGGTGATGCACCACCCATCCGGCAGAAACCTTACCGCGTGTCTCCTGCTGAGGGCAGCGCTATAAATGGACAGACTGAGGAAATGCTCCGGAACGGTGTTATTCAGGAATCTACCAGCCCATGGGCCGCCCCTGTAATACTGGTCAGAAAGAAGGAGAACACGTGGCGATTTTACGTTGACTACCATAGACTTAATAATGTGACGAAGAAGGACGTCTAGCCACTTCCTCGGATTGACGACGCCATCAATTGTCTGCATTCTGCCTCCTACTTTTCGTCGGTTGATCTTCGATCGGGCTACTGGCACATTCCTATGCACCCGGACGACAAGGAGAAGACAGCATTCGTCACACCAGATGGCTTGTTCGAATTTAATGTTATGCCGTTCGGCCTGTGCAACGCGCCTGCAGCATTCGAAAGATTCATGGACTCTGTCCTGCGGGGTCTGAAGTGGGAATCTTGCATGTGTTATCTAGATGACGTCATAATTTTCGGCAGGACGTTCGACGAGAATAACCAGCGGGTTGATGTTCTCCAGCGCATCGCACAGGCTGGCCCGGCCCTGAACTCGAAGAAGTGTCATTTCGGAGAGCACCAGGCGCTTGTGCTTGGCTTCCTTGTGGACCACGATGGAATCAGGCCTGACCCTCAAAAGATTGCTGCGGTTCGTGATATTAAAAAAAAAACGATCACTTAAGGACCTGCGGAGCTTCCTTGGACTGTGCTCCTACTTTCGTCGGTTTATCAAAGACTTCGCCAAGATCGCCTGTCCCCTCACAGCTCTTCTTCGTAAAGACACGCCCTTTGTGTGGACTCCCGAATGTGACTCGTCTTTCACGGAGTTGAAGCATTTGTTGACATCCGGTCCTGTGTTGCTCCACTTCGACCCCTCGGCCCTCATTGAGATCCACTCAGACGCCAGCGTCATCGGTGTTGGGGCTGTGCTCGTCCAACCGCATGGAGGTGCGCATAGCGCTGTCACCTATGCAAGTCGTACCCTCTCGAAAGCAGAGCGTAACTACACTGTGACAGAACTAGAATGCCTTGCGATGATTTTCGCCATTCAAAAGTTCAGATCCTACATTTATGGACGTCATTTTACCATGGTAACAGACCATCACTCCCTGTGCTGGCTTGTCGGACTACGCGACCCCTCTGGTCGACTCGCTCGCTGGTCTTTACGGCTTCAGGAATTTGATTTCGCTGTTGTCTACAAGAGCGGGTGCCGCCACACCGACGCTGACTGTTTGTCCCGCCTGCCTCAACAAGCGCAGCTATTTAAGGAAGAACACCATGCCCATTCCTTAGCTTCCATTTCGACCACGCTCCCCAATGCACTCGTGTTTCAGGAAGAGCAACAAAAAGATAGCAGCTTGAAACCATTTTTTGTCTCCGCACGGGCGTCTCAAGCGTCGACTTCACCGTTCGTCGTCAGAGATGGCTTGCTCTGGAGACGGAATTATTCGTCCGATGGTGCTCGTTTTCTGCTTGTCGTACCTGAGAGCCTCCGGCCTGTCGTCCTGCATGCTATGCACGACGACGTCACCTCGGGACATCTTGGCTTTGCCCGCACGCTTTACCGACTCCGTCAACGTTTCTACTGGCCTCGCCTCCGGAAGACGACGAAGCAGTACGTCACCGGATGCCATGTATGCCAGTGCTACAAGCATCCCACAGTTCCTCCTTCAGGTCATTTGCATCCCGTGCGTCCACCAACGTCCCCTTTTGAAAAAGTAGTAGTTGACTTGCTCGGCCCGTTTCCAAAGTCGGTAGCCGGGAATCGATGGATAATTGTCTGTGTCGATTACCTGACGAGATATGCGGAAACGACTTCTGTGCCATCCGCTACAGCTTCCGAAGTCGCACACTTTTTTTTGCACTTCATCATACTTCGCCACGGTGCCCCCCGTGTGGTTATAAGTGATCGCGGACGACAATTCACAGCGGATATCGTCGAAAAGCTCCTTCGTCTCTGTGGGTCACAGTACCGACACAGCCCGCCGTATCACCCACAAACCAACGGCCTTACTGAGCGAACAAATCGTACACTGACAAACATGTTGGCCATGTACGTATCCTCAGATCACAAAAACTGGGACGATGTGTTACCTTTTATCACATATGCTTACAATACCGCTAAGCACGAGGTCATGGGATACGCACCTTTCCTTCTTTTATACATGCGACTGCCAAGTTGCTTCCTCGACACTATCCTGCCCTTTTCTCACCATGAAGATGTTCCTATAGCGCAGACTCTCTTTCGTGCTGAAGAGGTGCGCCGCCTTGCCCGACTACGGACTTCGACGTCCCAGGCGGAGACTAAGGCGCGATATGACCGACGACACGCACCAGCTTCGTACTTTACCGCTGAGCTTGTCTGGCTCTGGATGCCGCTACGCAAACGTGGTTTGTGCCAAATGTTTTTATCAACCTATACTGGCCCGTTTGTAGTTGTGCGAAAATTAAGCGACCTGAATTATGAAATCACTAAAGTGATGTCACAAGATCGTCGATCCCGCTAGACTCAAGTTGTTCACGTCGCCCGCCTGAAGCCTTGCCAACCTCGACAACATCAACTCGCTCGGTGAGCTTCGTCTCGCCCCGGGGAAGTGTTGCAGCCTAGTTTATAAGAAGGATATTGTCTCCCGGGTTTCTAATGGAAAGGGATTGACCAAGCCCACCATGGTTTGGTAGAAGATGAGGTTGAGGGGGTGACTGTGCCGGCCGCTTCTCGATCTGTTCGCTTGGCTTTTCCCGGACCACATCACTGTAAATAAACCCATTTCATCCATCAAGACCATGTCAATATATAAAAAACCAACCAGCATTGTACAGGATTGCCTTTCCTCGCCTCATGCCTCTTACCACGTCTTATATCGTTGCGCTGTATCAGCATTGCTAACTTTTTGGGTTAATGCACATGGATAGATCTTGTGGTTTGTGTTTATTCTTGGACGCAATCCCTTTTTATCATGATTCCTTCTCGCCTTCCTTTCTTGCGTATATTTCGCAAGCCGCGGAAAAAAACAACCAGTTGCTAGTAAGCGCCGTATGTCGTCGTTTCTTGTCCTGTCTTTTTGCGCTGTTTTGAATTTCAGTTAATATGCACCAACTAGCCCAAACCACCGTTCTAACGCAAATAAAACTCAATGCATAGCCCATAGTTTGTGGGTATCGCAGGGGTAAAAGTAGGTAGGTTTACTTTTCCCTGCGATAGCAAAATCGGCGACGAGAGACAAACTAATCAGGCCTTTGTTTTCTCGTTTCGCCCAGCTAGCAAGCTATCTCCCACCCCGCGGCTGCGCGCTGTACCGCGCCAGCCGCGGCGGGCCGTGGCTCGACGGAACAAAGGAAGCGACAAGTGTTTTCGCTCATTGACATTTATTACTCAATAATCAACATTCAAAGAGCATGCAAGAGTTGGTTGATGGCGAGGATGTAGTACCTCGCCCGGGCAATTTAAGGGAATCGGGAGGTTCGACTCACCGCGATAGCAGTCATCTCCGGGGGCGCCTCAGCGCGCTCGCGTTTGCCTCGCTGGGACGCCGATGGCAGCCATTGTCGCCCTCCTTTTTGCCCGATCCTCGTAGGAAGGAGGTCACCAGGCGCGTCCTGTCACCTCGCTTCCCAAGCTCCGACCTCCCGCCGCTTGCATACCGCGCGGCCACAAGACACTCCTTCGGCGAGGAGGTAGATCCCCTCGCCGACGTTTCGCCAAGCAAGTTCTCATGAGGAGCAAGCAGTGCGGCGAAGCCGAACGAAAGGAAACGCGATAAGGTTGCGTTCCCACAAGTTCCAATAATTTTAATTTACTTATTGAATATTCCGCTGTTCTGTCACCACTGCAAGGTGTGCGCGGCAAATTAATGACAGCACTACGCGATGAGGCTAGAAAAGCCAACCAAAAGTACTGAAGATTCTTTTGCTGCAGAACACAAAAGCAAGAATATACTGTATGGTTCTACTGTGAAGCGTCATAGCCGGTCTCACAACTGCCATAGCCGGTCTCGCAACACAATATCGCCTAATCCTTAACGGATTAGGCGATATTGTAAAACGCATAACCAGGGAAACAGCAACAGTAAAAGAGGAAACGATAAGACTCATGATGGCACTGAATATTGCCTTTTTAAAGCGAAGCTTTCCACCTCTACCAGCCAATGGTTCTTTCGTGGCGTGCGGGACAAGAAACTCCCAACGCGACTGCGGAGGGAAGGACGGTTTTCACTCTCGGAGCACAGTGTAGATGGCGCGACGAATTTACCCTGCGTTCCTCGCGCGCTCACGAAGGCAGGCGCATCGGCGCGACCCGGCTGTGTCGTCTGCTTTAGCAACGGTTGTTTTGGGCCTGTTTAGGTGCAGCTTCGCGTCCACTGCGCGCTTCCTTCGCATGGCTTGAGTGAATTGTTCGACAGCACCACCTGGGTAACCCGGTCACGATGGAATTAATTAAGTTGTCGTACGGCAAAGATACATTAAAGATTGGTTTACATGGCACGGAAACAAAATTTAGAGACCACATACAGACTTCTGTCCGGTAAACAAACACTACCTTTTGCGCACTGCTTGCCACAAATTAGACTCTGTTTTTTATATTGGTGAAGACCAATTTGGGTGTGTTATTACAGGTATTACAAGAGGCGAAAGAAGCAACTGGTTCTGATAAATAGCGTTTATAAGAGTTCCCGCAGCTTTGCCGCAATTCTCAAACTTACTAAACCAACTAGTTTAAATCGGTATAAATGGGAATCACTAAGCTCACATGCCGAATTGTTTCGGTGTCCGCGCTTGTGTCGCCCGGTGATGTAGCCCCGAGCTAGCCCATCGGGATGGCTAGGTTCCGCTGCCTCACACTTCGAATGACTGCTCTCCGTTTTCGTTCTGCCGTCGCACGTCCGGGCTACAGCGGCGGCGCCCGCCGGTCCAGCCCGGCCATGGCCAACACTTGTGCGTTCGGGACGCCGCCCCTGGAATTCTAAGTAACGGCAGGCAGAATCTTTGGTTCCACTGTTTGTGCAAGAATCCACGTGACGTCGCATGGGCAATTGTTGTGGGTGTCGTTTACAGCTTTGCTTTCCAACCACCTCCACAGCGTTGGTTGGAGCTAATTTTATTTCTGCCTTTTAAGTGGCATGGTTTGGGAATCGTATTCGCGAATTCAAAACAAGGCCTTTTGGTTGAACTGTGAAACTGCCATATCAAACTTGAATGCATAGTTTAAGTGATAGATACGAGTCGTTGAGTTTAAAGCTGGTGCTGTGAATATATAAAAAGGCAATTGCACTTTCAGAGGAAGAAATACTGATGTGTGTATTTTGTAAAATTCGTATGTCTTTATATAGAGTAAACATAGTTTCCTCCCATCCACTTAAACTATACACATGGTAGGCGTTCTGCCGCTGAGCACGAGGACGCGTTTTCTATTCCGGGCGGCCGCAGCCGCCTTTCTGATGGAGGTCAAAAACATAATCGCCTGTGTGCACGAGATTTCGGTCTCAACCCCAGTCGGTGCAGGCATTCGTGGACGCTTTGGCCAAGGATGACGGGGTGACCACAACACTACAAAGTCCTTCCCACCCAGAGGCCTGTCAAACGGGCTTCCACAAAACACTCCGCACCCTGCCGTGCATGCTTGCCGAGCTTACGGCCATCCGGGACGGTTTGCAAACACTAACTCATGCACTTCATCAAGACCCTGGAGTTACTACTTTACAAATTTATACAGACTCCACGGCGACCATACGTGATTTACGTCCATAAATAAGAACTCAGCTATCTTGAGGAACATTCATGATAATCTGGATACGTACCCCTGCCCTCTGCGGCTCTCTTAGGTCCGGCGAAAAACGCTCCCCGCTCATATTGCGGCGGATGGTGCCTGCCACGCTGCATTTGTTCCACGACCATTGCCTTTACTGACACTAGACACCCCGGGACACTTTCTCCAAAGGAAGGATGATCTCCGCCGCGCCACACGAGCTCTAATTCCTCCGTGTGGAATAGACCTCCCTAGCAGACTCGCTTGCTGTGAGGAGGTCTTTCTGCGAATAAAAAACTACCACCTCCCCTCGCGGGAACCCCTGTGTAGATGCGACGCATAGGCGGAGCGGCGAAGGGACCGCGTTTTATAGCGCTGTTGCGACCGAGCGGGGGCACCCGATCCGAGCTCCGTGGCCTCCGACATACGAGGGGTAGCGTGTATGATGCGAGCGGCCAGCCGCTGTTGCAGCCGCGAAGAAGTCCAGAAGCCGTAGGCTAACGTAACTGTTTACTTCATAGCGAGAGGTGAGCCGAAGCCAAAGAACAATGCCCCGACGGGCGAGGTTACAATACAGGACTCGAGCAGAGCGACAACATCGATTCGCTGCTCTAACAGGAATGAGTTACAACGCTTGGGCAGCTCTATTTATACCCAACAGCGGTAACGGTCAAAACGCCAACAAGTGGGAACACGCACAAACGTCACAGACACACGCAACGCTCTTTCCAGTGTTCGTTAGTCGTCGGTAGCCTCCGCGCACGTTGAGTCCGAGAGAGGGGAGAGAGGAGGACTCCGTTGCGATCGACGGGGTATGGTCCCTAGAACACAATTTCTAGGGACCATAGACGGGGTCTCTGTGTCCTTGAAGAGCGTGGAGACGAGCCACGCCGGCAGCCGCCGAAGTTGTGAAATGCGCGAGAGCAAAGTGTCTGACGCGGCTTTGTCGCAACTTGCCACCGACATGATTGCGCCTGTTTTCGAAGGCGCACGAGTGGCTTCGCCGCACAGCCGAGGAGTGATGCGGGGAAGTACTGCGGCGCTGGCCCATTCGTAACAGCGCGCATAACGTTGAAGGGACTGCGTAAGCCGGTCCCAGTCGATAACGACGTTGGCGTACTTGTAAAGCGGCGTGGACTCTAGGTGTTTGAGTCAAGCGTGCTTCGCCGGAGAACGGCACACCGGTTATATGCGGAGCGCGCCCGAAGGAGAGGAAACCGGGGAAGAGAGAGTACTGCACATGCGCCGGCCCCAGCGCGTCTGCCGCGGCTATGACGCAACACAATCCAACAAAATCCACTTTAATCCAATCCAATCCAAATCCAATCTAATCCAATCCAAGCCAAGCCAAGCCACTCCAATCCAATCCAAGCCAATCCAATCGAATCTAATCCAATGCCCCTCGCGAAAGAGTGTTGGCTATCGGAGAGGAGAAGGGGTGAGCGGCGGAGAGCGCAGCTGGCGCGGCGAGGAGAAGGGGGAGGGGTGGACAACGCCGCCGCCGACGACGACGACGACGCCGGAGGGACAAGGCGAGTGAATCAGATGCTCTGCATCTAAAACTTCGTGTTGGTGTATCCCTCTCTCCTGCTGTTACCCGGGAGTGGCCACCACGCTACTATGCCCAGCTCGCACAGAACTGCCTTTTTTGCACGCTTCCTGTAGAAGATGCGGGCACAGAACATTCGCTGTGGACGTGCCCTTCTTTGGAAGCGGCCAGAACACGACACCTTCTAAGCACAAGCCTCCACCCTGGCAGACCATCTGACCTTCATTAGTTGACATGGGGACCCCACCACCGTTCCCTTCTTGCGTTGCTTCCCGAAACGGAAGTTAACCTATACTTGTAACATAGTATTTATGCCAACGGGCATATTATCGCAAAAATAAAAAAATAATCTTCCAAATATAGCCTCTTCCCCGTTACAATATGTTCTCGGCTGCATTTACCGCTGATATTTTGCAGATGATGTATGTGTGCTCACACCAATCTATCTTCGACGTTACCTCGCCTTCAAAATTTTGTGCCAGTACCCTTTAGAGGCTTAATAAAAAAATTCCCCCGCATTTCCCCGAAGGGGAGTACGAGGAAGTGCGAAGCACGGGGTGATGCTATGAGGGGGAGTTTGTTGAAGTTTGGTGGCATTTTGCCCGTTAGTTACATTAACACCCCCTCGTGATCACGTTCGGCTTAACACGCCTCGTTTGTCCCTCTGCGGAAATCTTGGTGAATTAACGTGTATGTTCGAGAGGAGGAGCGCACCGCACCGCAGCGCACCGCAGCTGCGAAGCGCCGACCGGAGTGAAGGGAGAGGAGGCGCAGTCACGTGAGAGAATGCAGAACTAGCGGGTTTGTAGTATCACGTGTACACCACGCAGTTATCAAGCCGCTATAACGCCGCTGAGTCGCCAACGCACGCCGCTGACGACGTAGTTTGAATGCGTTAAAGATATAAGGCGCGTTACTAACACTTATACAACGTCGCGTCCGTGGCTTAGTCGGTACAGCGTCGCGCTGCGGCCGGAAAGTCCGCAGATCGAAACCTGGCGCCGGATGCTGTTTTTTTTTATATTGTGTAGTGGCCTGGCTGGCGCGCCGAGAGAGGGTGTTGCGAGCTGGAGAGTAGTAAAGGGGCTTTAGGAGAGTAGGTGAGGGGGGAGAGGAGGCGCTATGCGAGCGCGACGATTCAGGCTCGCTTAAGAAGTGCATTCGCACTTATTCCTGGCCAATCTCCCACGTGGGTATGTGCCATGTCAGCGGCCAGGCAGCGCGCGCCCATCTCCCCCCGTTGCTAAGGAAGACAAAAAGCGCGCGCACCCGCAGCTGTTGCTATGCGGACGGCGGAAGGTTCGGGGTCGCTTATAAAGTGCATTCGCACTTAAAATTCCCCGCATTTCCTCGAGGGGAAGAATGTGAAAGTGCGAATGCACGAGTTGAATTTGCGCGGTTCGGCAATGTTCGCGAAAGAGAGATCACACACACACACACACACACACACAACTACAAAGAAAGAAAGATGCATTTATTCACAGACACCTATTTGTGTTGTCGTTGTACTTGATTGCTAGAGCGGATCTTCTCAGCTTTGAAATTTCGCGTCAGTACTCCTTTAAGCGGGTGCATTAGCCCTTCTCACGCCCGATTCTTGGGCAATCCCCCACGTGGGTATGTGCCATGTCAGCGGCCAGGCAGCGCGCGCCCATCTCCCCCCGTTGCCAAGGAAGACGAGGAGATTCCTGGCCAATCCCCCACGTGGGTATGTGCCATGTCAGCGGCCAGGCTGCGCGCGCCCATCTCCACGTGCGCGGACATCGCCGGTAGACGCAGGTTCAGGGTCGCTTCAGACGTGCATTGCACTTAAAATTTTCGCACAAGAAAGCGGAATCACTATCTTCATCACCCCAATCGTCATCTTTAGGGCCCCAAAGACGCAGTAGCCCTGGGCCCCAAAGTTTCCTAATGCGGTACTGCATGAATATTGGAAAAACTGATTTATCGTGGGGTCATATAGAATGCTTAATAACCATGTAGGTGGCATCAAAAAACACATAGGCAGTTGGACACTCGCTCTGCCACCAGGCTGTGAGGGACCACCACAGCGCGAAGTAACTGTCTCCGTTAGACTCTACGCTTTGCTTCTTCATCCCGTGAATAGTGTAAACACGTCTTATAAAACACTTTCCCCGCAACAACGCTTGTTGGAGGAGGTGAAATAGCGCCTTATCGCCACAGATTCACGAAGCAGGATAGCGGCTGCATCGTGATGGCTAGTGCATTTCATCCGGGAGGTACCGCCCCAGTGGGCATCCCGTCGCAGCGTTATTTATGATCCTGGAACTTCAGAAGCTACCGATGACACCGGTGTTCAAGACTCGGACAAATAAGTAAGAACGTGTAAGGCGCTCACATCAGCTAAGAACCAACTCTCGGGTTCACAAATGTTATACAGTATAAAAAACCCGTTCATCCGGCCCCCGTTAATTCGGACATTAAGTTAATTCTGACACTCTCTGCGGTCCCGCGAAATCCCATATTACCAGGTTTTACTGCATTACATGCATTTACAGTACTTACAGGATTTGAAAACGGAACGCCAATCTGGAATAGGTGGAAACGGGTTAGATTTACTCCTCCTCGTCGTAGTCCCATGATAACCTGGCAGAACAGCCAGTCGCTAACTGCTAATTCCGTGAAATCCAAAATTGTACGCTCTGGACTACTCCGCTTCGATATAACTCAATATTTTCTAAATATAACTCTTTACTGCTAGCGACAAAAGTGGGTATAAACAATGCATAAGTTCATCCGGAAGAGAGAGGTCGTATATGTTTTTTGTAAGTGTTTAGGAATTGTGCCGTTGTGTTAGCTAGCGCAGTCAGAGTTGACAAAGTCTGTGTAGAATGTGGAGGCATGTAATCGAGTGATTGCGGCATTTATACTGGGAGAAAAGGTGCACTTCGTACAACTCGTCTGATCGGTTATGCCGATACATAAGAAGCGCTCCGTAGAGGCGTTAAGCGGGAGCCAACCCGGTGGCATGCTTGTGCACACTTCTAGGAAGGTTGTGGACAGTGTATACATCTGCCTGAGTTAGGGTAAGTAATGTAAGGCGGCTGAGCATGAAATTCCGTATGAGGTGTATTAAATTAGGTTCGAATGGCAAGTTATAGCCGGGTACATGCGCAGGACAACACCGACGCCAACGCCACCTTCTTAGCTCGATCGGCATTTTAATGCGTTAGCAACAAAGATGTTTGGTATAAGAGGAGCGATTCATGACACCAACAAAAGTCCAGCGTTTTCAAAAACGCAAGCCTCTCACGAACTGAATAAAAAAGTGAAGCAAGGTACAGTTCTAATAGCCCTGTCAACTTTCCAACACTGATGCCACGTAAGGGTTAAAATTTTACGCTTCCATATCTGTTAGGGAAGTCTTGAACTGCGTAAAGGTGCCATGAAAACAAAATGCAAGTTTGTTTAAATAAATGGGTACTAAATACGTCGCGATTTCAAGGGCGCTATCGCTAGATAAGTAGTCTTTTCTTTTCTTGTTTACGTGATAAGTTTTGCCAACAATCACCGGAGCATTGACGTCGTAGCTTTATTTATTCTGACGTAGCTTCTATGACGCAGCTGGCACTGAAGACTATGGCGCCGCGATTGCAGGGATCCATCAAATTCTGCCGCCAATCTGCGTTTCCGGCTCTGGGGAAAGCCGCCGGCGGATTCCGCTGCTCTGGCGCGGCGTTTACGAGGAGGAGGAGGTAGCCTTTATTGTGACAGGAAGACTCTACGTCAAGTGGGGGAAGGGGAAGTAGAAGGTGGGGGGTTTGTAACTTGGGACATCTTAAATGCGTACAGTTCGACCCAAAACAGGTGGGCTCCTTAAGAATGCTGAAGAGACCGCGTGGGGTGAGGAGAGCAGGCTCACGACTCTAGACTGCTCGCGCTAGACCGCTTTTTAGGGAAAAGTGTGCAATTAAAGCCAGCATGGAGGGTACGAGGGTCGATGTAAAGAGAGGATGTAAAGAGAGGATGTATTTGGAGGAGGCTTGAAGGTTCTGTAGCGCGCGAACTTCGGGCATTGCCAAATTAGGTGCTGGAGATTGGCGGGAGTGGGGGAGGCGCAGAAGGGACATCGAGAGCGACATTTACGAGAGCGGCGTTTACGAGAGCGAGAGGCACATCATCTCTCGCGTCGCCCATAGTGCGTGTGATGCATGGCCACGCGAGAGATTGGCCGAAGAATTGAGCCTCGGAGAAGCGACAAAGAGAAGGTGCCGTGCGTGGAGGTATCGCCGGAACACGCACGAAGACGGCCAGAAGCCAAGCGGCGGAACAGGGTACTTTTGTTTGAATGGGCCAAGAACCACGCAGGCAAAGAAACAAACGCTGACTGACACGCTGACTATATTTAACTGCATGAGGGACATGCGTAGGACGTGACCATAATAGACGACTGGACGTTACAGGCAGTACGGGTTAGGTCCACACGCAAAGCACAGCTAATGTACTCGGATACTAGTTAAGAACGGCAACGATGATGATGATGATGATTGCTTTTGGTTTCCCCTTTGAAGCGGGGTGATGACATGTCATCTTACCAAAAAGGACTATATAACCATGTATAACCATGTTTTACACTCTTGGTTTAATACTAGCGCTGCTTAGGGCAGGCACTAAAGCTTATTAGGCCCGAAATACTTTTTTTCCCTGTTACAGGTGGTAACTGCCCTAGGCAATATTCCCCTCTCTGCTTTTCGTCCAGCAGCATTTTATTCTTATTTTCGTCCCCTCGACAGCCTTGAAGTTAACTTCCTCTCTGATACCCTTAAATCCTAGGGCTTCTGGAAGCCCAATATTCCCTTCATGTAGATTTGGATGGATACCCTCACATTCTAACACTATGTGCCGCATAGTTTCTGTTTCTTTTCCGCAGACAACACATACTCCATCATTTTGTGAATACTTCCCCACAAAACTCTTAGTTCGCAGGCAACCTGCTCTAGCCTCAAAAAGCAAAGCACTGCCCTGGGAATTATCGTAGAAATTTTCCTTTCTGATGTTCAATTTCTGACCCCTGTACATCTCTAACGACGTTTTAGCTTCCATTTTTTCCCTCCATTTATTCGTTTCAATCTGCCTTGCCTCTTTTTTGGTTACCTTGGCTGTTTTCGATTCTCCACTGTTCTGTCCGTATTTCATCGTTAGCCTTCTCGTCTTTCTTAACCACTGCGTGTCCACGCTTTTCAAGTATAGATACCTAAAAACCTTAGCTGCCCACCTTCGTTGATCCATTGCCCTCAACCTCATCTCAAAGCATATTTTACTCTGAGCTTCTCTAACTTCAAACGACGCCCAGCCCATATCTCCCTGAACTGCTTCGTTAGTTGTTTTTCCATGCGAGCCTAAGGCCAAACGTCCTACCGTTCTCTGGTTTACTTCAAGGCCTGATAGAACGTCTGATTTTAAGCAGAGTACAGGATTCGCAAACGTGAGACCCGGAACCATTACTCCTTTCCACATTCCTCTTACTACTTCATATTTGTTATACCCCCACAGAGCTCTATGCTTCATGATAGCTGCGTTTCGCTCTCCCTTAACCTTGAGTTGCTCCTCGTGAGTTCTTAAATAGTTATCCCCTTCGTTTATCCACACTCCCAAATATTTATATTCCTTCACTCTAGGTAATTCGCCTTGCTGGATAGACACTACATCAGTGGTAGCGTCATTGAAAACCATTATTCCTGATTTTTCTGCACTGAAAAGTAACCCGAGGTCGGTGGCTTCCTGGCCGCTAATATTTATTAGCCGCTGCATATCAGTTTCGTTATCAGCTAAAAGAACAATGTCGTCTGCGTATAACATTACCGGAATATGCTGTTGTACAACTTCGCCTTGCAGCATATGGGTTAGGCTAAACCCTACTTGACTTTCTTCCAGTTACTTTTCTAACCCTGCCATGTAAAGCATGAACAGTATTGGGCTCAAAGGGCATCCCTGTTTCAGTCCCCGATGGATTTTGACCTGCTGGGTGCATTTCTGTCCTTCCCAAGTAAGGTGCACTCTATTGTCTTTACAGATTGCTATAAGTAACTGTACAAACTCGTCATCTAATCCCTGGAGTTTCAGCGTTCTCCACAGCCGTTCTCTGTTTACGTTGTCATATGCCCCTTTAATGTCCAAGAACGTAATCCATAGTGGTCTATTCTGTGCTTTCGCAATTTCAATGCATTGCGTTATCACGAACAAATTGTCATCCAATCGCCTCTCTTGTCTAAATCCATTCTGCAGTTCCCCAAGTATTTCATTTTCTTCCATCCATGCTTGAATTTCTGATTTTATCGCCTGCATTACAAATCTATACACCACTGACGTTACTGTGAGTGGTCTGTATGAATCAATACTGGCTTTGTCTCCTCTGCCTTTATATTTTAACTTCATCCTACTTTCTAACCAGCCCTCTGGTATTTGTTTGGTTTGTATCACCTTATCTATTGCCCTCATAAATGATTCCTTACTTTTAGGTCAAAGCATTTTTATCAGTTGCATTGGTATTCGGTCGGGGCCCACTGCTGTCTGGTGGGAAACCTTTTGCTCTGCTTTTTTCCAATCAAGGTTGCTCAAACTTATTTCCCTTTCCGGAGTATTCTGTGGCGCTGATGTTATCGGTGCAGGTTTCCCTACCACTATTGTCCTAAACTTCTCCCTATTCACTCGATGAATATGCGCCAACGCGTGGTCTCCTTCTAAATGTTCCCCCTCCTCATCAATCAGGAATTTTTGATGGTTATCGTTTTTTGAGCTTAGTGATTTTACATGGTTCCAAAACTTCTCGGATGCGCTTTTGTCCTTCTTCCGTATTTCGGACATCCATTGTTCGCTTTTCTGCTTGATCTTTGTTTGCACCATTTTCTGCACTTCTAGTTTTTTCCCACGGTAGACATCCCACTTTTCCTTCACTACCTCCGGTTCCATACCAGTTCTTTTTGCTTCTCTATGTTCTCTCGACGCCTTTCTTCGCTGGTCAATAGCGTCTTTTATTTCCTTATTCCACCAGCTTCTCGGTTTTCTCTTCCCTTTCCATCGGTTTCGTTGCTTTGCTTCATTCATCTTACCCTTTATGAACGCAATCATTTCGTCGTAATCCCAATTTTTGTCTGGGTATTTATTAATTTCATCTTCCAATCTATCAGCGATGATCCTTAACTCCTCATTATTCAAATTATTTCCTCCTATTGTACCTATTTCTGCATTTGTCCGGGTTGCGCCTCCAAAGTGCAAGCTAAACCGCTTGTGGTCGCTTCCTAAGCTGTCTGTTCCATTTTTATCTATCCTCATTTCCCGCAGCCTTCCGTATACTGTCTCGGATACTAAACTGTAGTCTATGCTGGACTGTCTGTTATCGCTTTCCCACGTTATTTGTCTGTCACACTTTCTTTCCGTGTTCACTATTACAAGCCGGTTTTCCTGGCATAGATCTATCACTAGAGAACCGTTGTGGTCTGTGTATCCATCCAAGCCTTCTATATGGGCATTCCTATCTCCAACTATGATTATTTCGCCCGAATCTTTGAACTCGTTTATATCTCTTCTCAAACAGTTTACCATTTCCTCATTTTCCTCCCTAGCACTACTTCCGGTCCACAGATACACCACTCCTAACCATGTATTTTTCCCCTCTATGGTGCCTCTAACCCATACATGCTCTTTACAATTTTCATGCACTCTCTGCCAGTCGGTCCCTTGTTTAATGAGCATGCCAACACCTCCCCCTTTCTGCATTCCTGTGGTCCTGTTGCAACCTTCCCAGACACAATTGTCTATGATAGGTGGGGCTTCTAGGTCCCGGAGGTGAGTCTCGGCTAAAGCGTACACGTCTATTCCTTCCCGTTCAAGTTGCTTTTGAATTTCCACTCACTTATCTGGCTTTCTACCTCCCTGCATATTTATGTAGCTGATTAAATATTTATTGCATTTGTTTTTCCCTTTCAGCTTACGGGGTCTGTTTTTGTCTTTTACAGAATTGTTTGGTCCATTGTTTCCACTTAAATGGCTTCTGTCAACGCTCTCAGTCACGTCCGTAGGTTCTCCGTTTAGCTCTAGGCCTGGCTGCCTCCCAGCGTTGCCGCTGTGCCTCATCACTGCAGCTGGATGTTACTCCGCGCGGTGGAAGTAGTGCGTCACTAGGAAAATTTCGAATATGGCACGAGTCATTTCCGTGATTGTGTGAGCTTACTACGCTTAGAAACTATTGCAGCTACGACCGACGAACTTTGTTAGAAAAGGCAGACTGTATCACCCATTCATAGGAATCTCCATTCAAAATGCGCGCGCCCTTTGACATTCGGATCCGTCACCTGGGCGGAGTAATACCGTACATGAGCTACGCCCGTTCTTAAATTGTTCCAAAGTATAGTTGTAACCGTGGGGTTGAAGATTAATGCAGAAAACTAGAGTGATTCTCACTAGTCTCGGGAGAGCATAGCGGTTTGAGATGGGTGACGAAGCAGTGGAAGTGGTTAGGAAATATACCCACTTAAGCCAAGTAGTGACCTCGCATCCAAACCATGAGGCCGAGATAATTAGAAGGACAAAAATGGGGTGGAGCGCATTCGGCAGGCATCCTCAGACAACGAATGGCAACCTAACACTGTCCCTGAAGAAAAAGGTGTATGACAGCAGCATCTTATTGGCACTCACCTTCCCGGCAGTAACTTGGAGGCTCACTAAAAGGGTTCAACATAAATTGTGAAGGACTCAGCGAGCAGTGGAATGGAAGATGGTAGGTGCAACATTAAGGGACAAGAAGAGAGCGTAGTGGGTGAGGGAACGAACGCGTGTTAAGGACATATTAGTAGAGATTAAGAAGAAGAAATGGGTCTGGGGAGGGCATGTAATGCCAAGGGAAGATATCCGTTGGTCATTAAAGGTAACAGAGTGGATCCCTAGGGAAGGCAAGCTTTGCAGTGGGTGGCAGAAAGTAAGGTGGGTCGGTGAGGTCAAGATGTTTGCGGGGATAAATTGGTTGCAGTTAGTACAGGACCGGGATAATTGGGGATCTGTGGGAGAGGCCTTTGCCCTGCAGTGGGCGTAGATAGGCTGATGATGATGATAATGATGATGTGACGTACAATCGACCGTTGGCAAAGTTGCGGCATGCCTGCTGGGAGTCTGTGATTATAACTTGGCGTCGCTTTGGGTAAGCGCAAATGCTATTGCCGCTTCCTCGGCTTGGAGAGGGTTGTTTCTGGTGATTGAGATGCTGCACCTGTGTTGCTTATTTAAAACGACGGTGACTGCCTTGGCTGCTCTTCCGGGGTGTTTATTCCTTTCCCTGACCTCACAATGATGTTTGGCCTCTGGGCTCTAGGCTCAGCCAGACAGAGCCCAGAGACCAAAGAGTGCGTTTATAGGGGCCACGCTTACCACACTGAAACAGTACCGCGAGAAGGTTGACGACTATGTTGAAGCAATAACACCCGTTCGTTGTGAGGTCAGGGAAATGAATAAAAAATATCGTTGATTGAGAGAATCGTAGTCGACGGAACAATCTAGTTGTGCATGGGGTAAACGAAAAGCAGGATGAGCATTGTGGCGCTCTTGTGTAAAGTGTTGTGGCCAACATCTTTGCGGTCGTGATAGGGCAACAAGTGACGGTGGTCGAGCGCAAATACCGCGTTGGCAAGGAAAATGCCATGCGAGAGCGAGCTGTTGTGATTCGATTTTATGACTTCCCAGAAGCAATGGCAGTGCTACGGAACCGTTTCAAGCTGAAGGGTTCAACTCTGTCTGTTTCGGAGGATATTCCATTGGCTGTCCGTGAAGCGCGTCGAAGATGTGGCAATCGCAAAAGTTAACCGCGACAACGGCGATAGTTTCTCTAGTGTATGACGAACTTAAAATATATAAAAGCTTGTATGTTTGCGACCATGCGCAGACTATGCGAGAGGGAATAAAACAATCCGATGACAATTTGCTTGCAGGTGCCCGGACTTCCAACGCGTGACGCATCAGGAATACTACACCGCTTTCATTACTGGGTTTCAGTGCGAAAAGTACTGTGATCAAAGTAGATAATTTAGAAGAGTTACGGTTGTTGTTCTCCCTGGATATAGCAGGTATAACGGAAACGTGGCTAAATACTGACATACATAATTTTGAAGCAATTGCTTTGTCCTATACCATGGTATACATACGGATCGGGACAATCGTGGAGGGGGCGTAGCTATTGCCATAAAATTGTGAGCGGCGGAAAGCGCAGCTCGCGCGGCGAGGAGAATGGGGGAGGGGCGGACGACAACAACGCCGACGACGCTGCATGGACAAGGCGAGTGAATGAGATGCCGTCACATCTAAAAATGGTCTCTTATTTTTTGCCCATCAAGGCGTCCCTAACCACGAAAGTACCTGGCGCACAATTAAGGTTAATAATACTTGAACTCTTATAGGCGGAATATATAGAAACAATAACGCCCTTGAGTTAATTTCTTTTAATTCAATGTAACTGAGTGCACTAAACTTGTCATAAAATGTGATGTCAACGTGGGTGGCATTGATTGAGATCAGCTTACAACTGTTAGTGACGAAGTAAAGAGCTGTGAGCGGCTTTTAAATATTATATTAGCTTCACGCTTTCTCAGTTGGGAAAAGAACCCACGCGCATACATGTTAGCGACCATGAGGTGCTTGGTCTCGCGTTTGTATCCCTCCAGTTAACCACTGAAGTAAATGTAGAAGAAGGAATTTCTAACCACTTACAATTGGTAACCAAAATCAAAATGTCAGCCGCACAAATATTCTCTCAAGAGTTCCAGTCAAGCCGTATAACTGGACGAACGGCGAAGCATTTTAGATCATCTAGAAATAGTCTCTGAGGAATTTTTATTTGATTGTGATACAAGCATTAATTTTTTATGTTTAAAGTATAAACAAGCATTAGAGTTTTCCGAAGTCAACTTCATTCCTACTGCATGTAAACGTGCAAAGTAGAAAACACCTTGGATTACACGTGGTATCAATCGTATTAAAAGAAATCTACAAAGAAAGAGGAAAGGTCGAAATAAAAATTGCGGAGATGATTTCTTTTCGACAACGGCGACAAGTTGTATGATAGATCAGCCACTGAAGTTTGGGCGATATTTGTCTAAGCCAGTTGCCCCCATCACCCCATTGGAAGTAGCAGTTGCCGTTGTAAGCAACCCGAAATAATTTCGAACTCCTTCAATGAGTATTTTCAGTGAGTACAATCGACATCGGGAATAAAAAAAATCACGGGGTACTTGTCTGCTTACGTGCTGTGAAGCTGACAGCATGTTAGTATCTATTGGCGACGGCGCGGTTTACTTTAACAGGCTTCTTCCCTGCTACATAGTTGCACCTGCTCTACTCACGGGCCATCATATTCAGGTATCTCGCGACACGCGCTCTTCTACAACTTTTACGTTTCTAACTCAAAGTTTTCCGAATCTTGTGAAGCGGGAAGATAATCTCGTCAAAGCTCTCGATTTTTGGCCAATCGCCCAAGCGGCATGCGCCTCGAAGGAACAACAACCACGACAGATTTTTTGAGGACATTGATTTTTCCGCCGGGCACTGATGAAGGATAATGAGTTGATGAAGGAAGTTGATGAGATGAAAATGAACATGTTCAGTTCGCTTGTTTCTCCGGCAGAAACGTGCAGGGACTGCCGTGTGGTAGTGCGCCTGGCTGGTACTGTGGAGACTTCGGGTCAAATCCTAGTGGTGGAGGAGGAGAAGGAAAAAAAAAACTTTGTTGAGGAAATACAGTAAAATATTAATGATCCGGTGTTTGGTTGGCATCATTAGTCCGGGATACCACATGACATGGCCGCTTGCAGAACTCTTTGAACCAGAGTCATTTCGTACTCAAGTACAGAGCAGTTGGGAAGGTCTGTCTCCCAGGCCTTTCTGGTAAAAGAAGGGATAGGAGAAAGGAAGGGGTTGTTCTACTAAGCCCAAACCACGTGGAAATTATAGGAAATATCGCCACAGAAAAGGCATCACCCATTCGTTTGGAATAAAACATTTTTTATAATGTGTTAGGCAAAACTGGTCTAGAATAAATCTTCAGCACGTCGCTTCTGCAAAAAAATCTCGTTTTGTCGTCACCCTTCGAACATAATATCACTGAGGTTACCGCTAAAGACTGCATTGCTGTTATACGTGCTACGCTACGGCTCCCCCCTAAAATTGGGACCGGCAGAGTGACGTAGGGTTTCCTCAGAGAACGGCCACTGAGCGGGTAGGTTTCGGAGAGTTGATGACAGCTGCCGTCTATCTAATCAAAAACGTGGTTGCTCGGATAAAACGTGCCGTATAATCACGAGCGTGCCGCATCAACTTGGTGACATTCCGATCAAATAGCAATAAGCACAAGCAAATGCCACCCCAAGCCAGAAAGAACAGAGAGGGGTTGTGGGTGGCATAGTTTGGTGTACTAGAATACTAGGTATAAAACACAGTGGAAGTTTTAGTGGAAGGAAACGCTGAATGTGCGAGTCAAGTGCACCGACACGTGCACTCGTGAATTTTTGGATAGTCCATTTGGTCACTATTACCTCCCGGGGAAGACAGCCCCAGTGTATGTCGAGGGGCTTCCGACCCGCGTGCACGCAACAGATGTCTTGTGTTTTGCTGCTTAAGCCCTTACTTACAAAGAGCACTAATGCAGGCGAAGCGATGCCCTGGGCTGTGGATGGTGGGATGCATAATTTTTGGAAAGAGCAGCAATGGAGGAATTTGTGCGTAGGGGATTAGAGATTGTTTGTTGGAAGTTTAAGAGGCTCGGTAATTCATAAACCAGGTGCATGAGGAGGTTGCAATGCATGTTTTGTTCGTTGTGACAGCGTATCTGGCCTGATGAGGTTTTTGAACCAGTACGTAGGCATGAGGTCTTTCAAAGAGAAGGATTGAAATATAGAAAAAGACCGAGAAACATTTATAGAAATGTACATGCAGTGGTTGTAGGCCACTGTGTGCAGCCTGTGCCCCTGAGTTCTAATATCTCAATTTTCTTTACACGACTCACCTTTTGCACTTCGTCTAATGTGTTGCATATGGTCATCTTCAGAGTTTCGCGGGGAAAGTCGCTGAGAGAACTTTAATCCTAGTTTCACTGTTTGTCGAATTATGATGTCGAGTTTGTGGCAGTCGCTGTTTTGGAGTATAGGTAGGAGGTCAGGTGTGTCTTGTTGGCCGCGGCGTTCGCTGCCTTTTGTAGTTATAGTTAGCGGAGCCGCATGCGATGCAGCTTGCACGTACTGCTTGTATTAGGCAGTGTAAGTCGGCATCTTGAAGCCCCTGACGGCGGTAAGCGATACAGTGGATCAGATGGATAGTTTGTAGGATGTACCCCGCAATCTGTCGATAGCAATAATTTTTTTGGCTTGCACTTTTTCCGGGCAACTCCGTGCGATGACCACAAACAACGATACTAAACAAATGATTTGAAAATAAAGGTCAAGTCTGAAAGAGCACATGTACGTACCAAAATATTTATGGAAGGTCATCCTATGTCAGACCAGCCAGGACGTCACACTAGTATAGTATCTTTATTTTTTTCACAACGATGCGCATTTCGAAGATCCAGTGCTATATATTGTTATACTACAGATACGTTTTTTTTAATGCTTGTGAAGGTAGCATGGACATTTTTAGTGTTCTTAGCTTTATTTTAGTTTTAGTTTAGTTTAGTGTTTTTCGTTTTTAGTGTTCTTTTTAGTGTTTATTTTTAGTATTCTACGCTTTTTCGTGGCTTCAGCAGCTTTCTACTTTTTCACAAGTGCAGGTAGGCACCTGACGTAAATTTCACATTATTAAATCAAGAATCCATCCTGGAAGACCCCCCGACCTTCAGCGGTGGCTCTGGGGACCCCACCACCGCTCCCTTCTTGACTTCCTTCGAGAGACCGGGGCCCATGTATATTTGTAAATAGGTTATTTTTATGCCAACGGGCAT
Organism: Haemaphysalis longicornis; assembly: GCF_048455015.1. Lineage (NCBI taxonomy): Eukaryota > Metazoa > Arthropoda > Arachnida > Ixodida > Ixodidae > Haemaphysalis > Haemaphysalis longicornis. The sequence goes on from NW_027526422.1 coordinate 26,219,781, forward strand.
TTTATCGCAAAAAAAAAGAAAATTGCATCAAAAGTATGTTTAACATTAACCTTAATTAAAGCGGACATCAAAATGTGGCTTGGCAATGACGCTTTACCACCAATACCAGATGCCTGAAGTGTCAGAAGCTGCTGACCTTTGTAGCCCACTGGTGACGACAGCGCCGGACAGTCGTGAGCAGCTGCAACTGCGTCATGGCACGGGGCCGCTTTTCCCTGCATGATATCATAAAATGGCATCTTCAAATCCATCATTCATGCCAACCGACTCAAGATGCACATTATTTCAAAGGCAAGACGAGCACCTAGTGCTTTCTCCACTGTATTTCATCCCCTCCTGTTCAAAGAACTTACTTTTGCTAATCTGAACCGCCAGCAGACGGTCTGGTGGATGTGGTCCAAAACAACATCTCCGAACGAAACTCAACACCTTACTGCGTCTACTTATCATGGTTCTGTAGGGTGTTGTTGAACAAGTCGTGCCTTTATTTTTACTCCTGGCGAAAACTGAAATGTTCAGTTACAAGAGTGTGATGAAAATAGCAAGTAGGCCGGCTGCACGGCTACCACATAACGCACCGACGTGATAACCTGAGCGAGAGAAGAGGCTAGAAATGACCTTGGTGACATCTAATTCGGCATTTCACGCGCGTGGTAGTTCTCAGTCAAATGGCACGATCATGAAAACAAGCTTAGCCACGCGCACTCTCCCGTCCTGCAATACCTCCTCTCAAAATGTACGCGGTTCTACGGAGATACACCACCACGGCAAGTTCAGGGCAAAGCGTGTTTTGTTGGAAGAGTTAACGCTGCAACAACAAAAATTAATATGTGTTGACAGCGCACGTAGACGAGGGCGATAAGAAAGAGGAGGAGGAGGAGGTAGCCTTTATTGTGGCAGGAAGACTCTACGTCAAGTGGGGGAAGGGGAAGTAGAAGGTGGGGGGTTTGTAACTTGGGACATCTTAAAATCGTAAAGTTTGACCCAAAACAGGTGGGCTCCTTAAGAATGCTGAAGATGCCGCGTGGGGTGAGGAGAGCAGGCTCACGACTCTCTACTGCTCGCGCTAGACCGCTTTTTAGGGAAAAGTGTGCAATTAAAGCCAGCATGGAGGGTTCCAGTGTACGAGGGTCGATGTAAAGAGAGGTTGTATTTGGAGGAGGCTTGAAGGTTCTGTAGCGCGCGAACTTCGGGCAGTGCCAAATTAGGTGCTGGAGATTGGCGGGAGTGGGGGAGGCGCAGAAGGGACATCGAGGCGGTAGAGACGGGGTGTACCATTTACGGAAGGTCTCAGGGGTAAGGCTAGCATTAGCAAAATATTTGTTTATGAAAATTTCGGCTGATCTTGGGAGCGGGGGCAGGGCGGATAAAAAGCCGGTGGGAGTCAGGGCCTTGAGGCGGTCTTTTTTTTTTCCTTTTTGTAACGTAGAAGCTGCATCGCTGGTGGTGATGTCTCAGTAGGTGGAGGAGCCAAGTCGGATAGCAGCGGAGGACTAGAGGTTATACATTCCCGCGCAGCCGTGTGGGCTGCCTGGTTCCCCGGTGATGACTCCTCGTGTCCAGGTGACCAGTCGATGCGAACATGAATGCCGCTAGATTTCAGGATGGAGATCTCATGAATGATTTTGTTGGCGATGGTATTGGTCGACGTAGGACATTTTAGAGTCTGTACGGCTTCGAAAGAGTCTGTCAGGATGCGTATCTGGGAAGGCGCGGAGGAGTGAAAGTCAAACATGAGGTTGTCTATGGCTTGAACAATAGCATGGAGTTCCGCTTCGAGGACGGTAGCACATGGAATATTAAGGGATCATTTGCCTTGGATGGAAGGGAGGTCAGGAGAAGCCCATGCGGTGCCAACTAGCGCAGGAGAAATGCTCGCGTTGGTGTAAATGTCGATTTCGTGGGGGAGTTTACTGTTTCGGAGAGCGTTGATGCGGGCAGCGCGGACGGGGCGGGCGTTGCGCGGGACGGGATGGGTGGCCGTAGAGTCCGTGAAAGAAGGGCGGCTCCGCGGAGCGAGAGGCGATGGGATGTCGGGGGTTTCAGGCGGCTTGAGATTATCGCAGGCGATGATAGAGACACCTTGATGAGTTAATGTGCGCTTATGAAGGAATTGATTCACTTGCTCTTTAATTATATATTTTCCAGTGGGGGGAGAGCAACTGCAGCTTGCAAGTTCTCCAGACGAGTATGTTTTGGTAGTCCCCTGATGGTGCGAAGGGTGGCTCGGTGCAGGTGTTGAAGCTTTCTTATGGCTGTTTTGTTGAAATCGTAGATTTGGGCTGCGTAAGTTATGGTACCAATTCCGACAGCGTGGGCTAAAATTTGGGTTGCCTTCTGGCTTGCTCCACCAAATTTGTTCGAGAAGCGATGTATGGAATGTTGAATTGTTTTCCATTTAGCTTTCAGTTGCTGTAACTATAATGACGCGCCTTCTCCTGCTGCTCGCCCGGTCGCTGTTTTTCTGCAGTAGGCCTTGTCATCTTAATTCAAGTTCACCGAATGACGCGCCTTCTCCTGCTGCTCCCCCGGTCGCTGTTTTTCTGCAGTATTAGTGTTCTGGACGAACAACTGCTTGAAAACGGGCAGATGTATTATTACTGGCAAATCAGCTGTGTTATTACAGGCAAATCAGCAAATCAGCAAATCAGCAAATCAACTGGCAAATCAGCTTCAAATTTGTACTCAGCTGAAGCAGTTTTATATAAAGTAGGTATTAAAGTGTGTCGCAGTATATTTTATTGGCTAGGGAAAGCCTTGTTGTCAAGAGAACGCAGTCAATGAAGCAGAGTCATTTCGTGTTCAGTGCAAACAACAACGCAGAAAAGCTGCCATCGGAGCTTATGCACAGATATTGCACGCGGTCACGGCCAGCGGTGAGAAATAACCTTAACCGAAACTACTGCATTTAATCGGGTGATATCTGAGCTTTTTGTTTTAGCCTCAGTGCGACGTAGACGGCCCCTTCGAGGTATAATCCTACTTCCCCAAGCAACTAAAAGAGATCAAGGGTGCCGAGTTTGTGCGAGCTTTTTAGCGGACTGGTAAGTGGCCACGGCGCGCATCGCCCAAGCCACGTAAGAAGAAAAAATTAAAGCCGTTCCACTCAATTTGGAGGCTGTCGGAAGTTCAGAGCAGTGATGCGCCATAATGGGCTGTATCGCGGTTATCCGCTCACTGTTACAACCCCATGCAGTTCAAATTTCCCGACTTCGCAATGCTCGCGCGCCCCCTGCCTGAAACTGCGCCAGCAGGAGTTGTGTTCTTTTGGTGCTTGCTTTAATTTTGTATGGTGGAGGTGTTTTGCGTTTGTTGGATCTATGGGTTCTCCAGCTGCGGCGCAATGCTCAGGAAGCGGAGCGACACGTCTTGATGCGTCTGCTAGAAGCGGGCACGAGCCGGCGCAGCCACGAGAGCGCGCGGCATCTCGCGACGAGCGTAATGAAATGATGATGAATAGCGTCGTCTGCTACAAGAGACGACAAAGAGGAAGTTGCAACAATCTCCCCCGCCGACAGATGATGCTAAGTGTCTTTCGAATGGTTGAGTAGCGGTACGAAAAGCCTGACTGTAGTGTCGCAGGACAAATGTGAAGAGGCGGTCCTGACGACTTCGTCCCGTCCACTTATCGACACTCCTATTCATACCAAGGTCCACAGTTATCTTGGACGCCGTGTTTCGCCGAGTAGAACGGTACTGCCCGCCTTCAATAAGTGTCTTATTTGCTTGGTCGGATGTGAGATTCCTGTGAATCAGTCATCCGCCATCCAGAGAGCGTTTTCTCCGCCATCGCTGTTTCCACCGCCTAGACTGTTGATTCTTAAAATTTGTACTCGGTGTTTTGCAAGCCGGAGCCGATTTGTGAGGGTATGAGCAAGAACGGTTTCTAAACCAGGGAATGCTGCTGTGAACGGAAAACGTTTCTTGCAGGTGTTGGGCCTTTGATGAGGGCGTGCTTTGCTTTTGCTGCCTTTCCTTTGTGTTTTCCTCCATGGAAGACGTGGTGTCTTGACTTCTGTTTTGTTCCTTGTCTCGAGCGCATAAATTTTCCCTTGACACCTCACTTTGTGCTCGGAATGGCGTCTTCTGGCTCGTGCATCGTTTTGACGTTGGTGTCGTTTCGTCTCGGTCAGTTTTACAGACGTTGGCTCACGAAGGTGTCCTGCATCCTGTGAAGCCTCTTCCCTGTAGTACTGAAATATCTGGGGCTTGATAGGAAAGATGTCCGACTCTTTGTTGCAATTACGCCCTACCACTTTTAAGGTTCCAGAAGGCGAAAAAAACATTTTCCGGTGAAGCCAGTCCTTGGTATGAGGCGTCTGATACAACAGGGTCTTTGCGGGACAATTTACATGTAGTCATTGTAGCTTCTCTGAAGATCTCATTATTGGGCATCTCGATCGCTTCTTCAGTAGTGCAGTCTGCTCCAATGTGGGGATCGTTCATACACGTGGAGTCTTGTGGTAGTCGGGCTGTCGTTGGGTGCCAGTTTTCCACGGATTGAAGCTGGTGGTTTAAAGTAGCCGTTAGAATTGCAGGACTCGAAGCAGCTCCAAAAGGCACCCGAAATATTTTCCGTACATCTAAGTCCTGTAGTGGGTGGTCAGCTTGTGGAGATGTGCGCTTGCCCGTTGGTATTGGATGAACGGTCGCCTGGCGTGGCGTCGAAGACCGGCATTCCTGCATCTTGAAACGCAGACTAGCCATCAAGATGGCAACCTTGTCGCGGTACTACTCGGCGTCTAACGTCTCAGTCTCTAGCAAGTCGTCTGGTGTCTTACGTTTGGTGTCAGGAAACTGTACTGTCATTAATATTCATGTTTTAATTGCGGGATAGTGCCACATGCTTTCGGTGAGTTCTCGTGTGGAAATGTTTTATCGTTCATATGGGCTCAAGCGTTCTTTTCCTAACCTTTTGCACTACACTTTTGTAGGTCTTTCAGTAATACAGCCATGTATTACTTTTTTTTGGCTGTTTTCGGCAATTTAATACCAAAATGCAATTTCCCGAAAAGAGATGGATAAACTTGGTATGGCAAGCGCAATGAGTACTATCGCCTTTGAGTTGCCTCATTTTATCTGATAAGGCAGCATATTTTAGGCTCACTGTTGTATAATGTCTAAATCTCTAAGTCAGCGACGCGGTAGATGCACAAGTATATTTGTGACGCAGTTGCCCCTAAAGCGGTCTTCATTACCCATGTTTATGAGTAAAGTTGAGTATGTTAAAATGCCATTTATAGCCTACTATGGTGTTTATTGCTTGTACGTTGGTCATTTTCTGTGCAATTTAAAACAGACAGCTATCCATATCTGAAATGCACGCATATCACCACCAGATAAAGTTGTACAGTATATTCAAAAGTAAACATCTTGTTTTTTTACATGCAGCTAAAACCCAGAACAGGATTCTGCGGGTGAAGCCAAAGACTGTGTGCCGCTCTAGGTGCCTCAGAGCAACTTTTATAACGAACTGTGCTCCGATAGGCAACTTTTGGGAACTGTCAGGGACTACATTGCTGCTTCTGTTTCTGCTTTCCTGTTATTGGTATGACTGCTAGCCATATGTCGAGGCTGTGCTGAAATGCTGCTCGTGGTTTCCTTCTGGTACAGTGCATCTTTCAGCCTGGCATATTACCTCGGTTTAACCGACAGGAAATCAGAAATACTGGAAAAGTGGAGTCCCGCCAACAGCTTTCGAGCGTCTATAGGAACACCGTTTTATATAAACAGCTGGTCTGAAGGTACCTGGAACGGCGCACCGAATAAATTCATAATCATTTTACGTGCATCAGCGTTCCAGTAACTTAGACTACCCCTTTATTTGGAACAGTGATCCGCATACTTTTATTTGGAACGCCGATCCACATGATTCAGTAGCCAAATAAGAAGTGCACTGTTCCACGTACTTTTTCAGGGTATGTGGAACATGTTTTCAGATATATAACTAACTTTTTTGCAGAAATGTTCTAGTTCCAAAGTGGGTCCAGATTAAGAGTGGCTGTGTCGGACACAGACAGCTCTCTCTCTCTCTCTCTATCACCAGAATAAGATATAGACAACCCAGTGTATTCGGTGCAAACCTTTCAAGTGTACCTACAACTGATCGCACGGTGAGGCCAGTGATACAGCAGAGCGATATAAGAATATTTTGGCCCGGACAGACCGCCACTGGAACTGAGCCTTGCAAGATTTAATGCCATATCTCAGTCTAGCGAGGGTAGCTTAGCTGTACCACTACAGCAGCCATGAGGAGGTTAAACGAGATATCGCAGGATTAAGCGAAATTAAAATATATGAGTCTTAAGTTTTTGAATCGCCGGTAAATTTTAAGCTGCAAGGTCATGAGAAAGGGAGGAGTTTGGGGTAGGTTTCCTGGTCCGCAAAGAGGTGGAAGGGAACGTGGAAGAATTCTATAGCATTAGGGTAAGGGTCACAACTTCTGTGACTAAGATGGTCAAGAGATGTACGTTAAAGACACCAAGCTGTAACTACGATGATGAGGCATTGAATAGTTTCAACGAGGAGGTCGGATGGGCAATGAATAAAGTAAGACAGAAGTACACGATAGTGACGGGAGCACAATGAGGAAAGAAGCAAGTAGGCGAACATGCAGTGCGAAATGTTTGGAATAGATTGTGGAAATAGCCGACGAGATACACTGGTTGGGTTTCGTGAGATTGATAACGTGAAAAAAATGTACGAATTTTTCTGTAAATGCAAGAATAGGAAATGGACATAAAGAAGTTCCAACGAAGAAACCTAAGAACATCATTGACTTCATTCTATGCGAGAATTCTGCGACTGTGAACGTTCTTGAGGTCCAGGCATGACCATAGAATAATTAGCAGAATAAGGCTACATCTGAAAAGGGAAAGTACGAAATTGACTAAAAGAAGGCAGTCGAACGTACAGTCAGTAGGATACAGATAACAGTGGTTTAGAATAAAGGTTGAGAATATTTTCACGGTCTTAACTAGTGAGAGTAATGTACACATACTGAATCCAACCTAGCGGCGATAATCACTGAGGCAGCAGTCGATGTTGGAGGGGAGAACCTAGAAAAGAAACCTAACTTATCTCAGAATAAGAGATACCTTATCGCGAAGCACACGATAATGAAAGTGCCAACAACTATGGAACAACACGCATTTGAGGATCTGTATAAATTGATTGACAGATGTAAGGTTGCGACATTAATTCATATTATAACATGGTAAAGATTGAAGAAACTGTCAAAAGTAGGGAGATTGAAGGTAACCTTGAAGCAAGAATACGCGAGCTCTCCAAAATTGCTTACAGACTCTGTCGAGTGTGTATTCGGTAGCTTGAATGGGAGAGGTCAAGAACACGAGTAATTGGACAACATTTGACTGACTTGAGATTTGCAGACATAAGATTGTTCCATGAATCAGTAGAACAAATGCAAGAAATACTTACGTAGCTGCACTTAGAAAGCTCTCTAATAGTATTAAAGATGAACATGAAGAAATCGGTAGGCATGTTGAACAGACAAGCCGAAAGGTTTACCTTTAGTGAAGGCAATAAATGACTTGGAGGGATGGATTAATATAAATTTCTTCGGCAAGTTGTCAGTGTTGACCTCAACCACAAAAACAAAATCCAGCGTGGAAAAAATGTGGAATAAGGAGCCTTCGGTAGGCACATTCAAATAAGCCACAGCTGGCTCTCTTTATCTCTGAAGGTGTACAACCAATGCATAGTGCCATGATGACATATTGTGAAGATACCTGCGCCTTGCTAAGCGACATGAAGGAAAACTTCGGTATACTAAACGTGCAATAGAAAAAATGATAAAAGTAACCTTTAGGGATATCAAACGAGCATGCCAAGTTAGAAAACAAATTCGGGTGGAAGACTTAATAGCTATGATTAGGAGAAAAAGCTGTATCTGGACTGAACATGCAATGTGGAGAGGGAACTGACAAAACCTGTACCATCGGGATGACAGAGTGGCTACTCAGAGACGGGAGTAGAGGTACAGGAAGCCATTAACTGGATGGAGGGATAAAGTTAAAAAAAAAAGAATAAACTTTGGAATTGTTCCCCTATAGTCAACAGCTACTGTGCGGTTCGGGGGAGTGTCTTTCTAACATAAATCTACATTCAAAGGCCGAAACGTTACGGGGCTACCTATTAGTCTTTTTTAGGGTGTTTCTGCGTTATTGTCCGTGAAAGGAGAGAGAGAGAGATAAAACTTCATTTGAAGCGACCCGTGATTGGGCTGCCGAAAATGGGGTTATGAGCAGAGAAGAGTGGCGGAAGAAAATTGCGCCAAGTCTCAAGACCATAAATGGCGACAAGAACTTTGCGAGATGTCTGGAAGGGGAGAGAACCGCAGCGGATAAGCAGTATGATAACCATAATATGTGTCTGCTCTTTGGGGTGCTGTAGAACAAAATGGTTTAAAGTCAACTGATATGCAGGTCATTGGTAGAAAACTGTTTTTGAAAGTGGTAAGTTTGTCCGGGTAACGCGGTACAGTGAAAATCGCCTAAGCACATGCCCAGTGGCGTCAGAAAATCATGACTATGCCGCCGGTCTTGTTGGGACCTCTGATCGCTGCAGTTAGCTTGCGACAAACAGGATCCTCCAAGCTCTATTTGATGTAAAGGCATAATAATTGCTCAAAGAAAATTTAAATATTTTTAACGCGGAACTCATAAGGTTACCAGAAACGTGGCGCCAAAGTTTCGACGTACTGGTCCAAATTAAGGGGTTTAAATATATTGTTACGTGGCAGCAGGACGGATGACATGAACCATAGCCGGTGCTGAAGCGATCTATTTACAAAAGAGATGTGACCAATCTACAATTAGGCCATCAGAGCTCGAGCAATGTCCCGCGCCAACCAACTTCATCTTCGTCGGGATGGGATGACCATGGCGCTACGCTGCCCTGTCCACTTTCTCTTCTTGTCGTAAAGGCCCTGGATCCAGTACTCGGAAGCCTCGGGTGAGCAACTGCAATGACCAATGTGCGCCCTTCGTTGAGTGCGGATGTCAAGGACGTTTCCATTTTTCAGTGGAACGCCAGAGGTCTGCTGTCACGCATCTGTGATCTCCGGCAATTTGTGTTTACGAAGTCGATCCCCATCCTCGTCATCTGTGAGACAAAAATTTATAAAGCTATTAGGCTGTCTGGCTATGAACTTTTTCAGTCAGCCACATGCGAGGAGCCCAGAAAAGTCACGGTTTTCATCAGACGTGAGCTCACCTACGTTCACCATCCTGTGCAGCCTCACAGGGGTAACGAGTACGTCTGCCTGACCATCAGAAAACGCAAGCTCACCTTCACACTTGTGGGTGCGTACATGTACCCAACATCTCGTTTTGATCGCAAGGGGCTGGAGGGCATACTAAACAAAACTACTGGCCCATGGGTCATTACGGTGGATTTGAATGCTCACCACTTGCTTTGGGGGAGCTCAGGCATTAACAGCAAAGGCCGGAGCCTCGTGTCCTTTGCCTCAGACCATGGCCTGTGCTTACTGAACGATAGAAGTCCTGCTTTTTTACGCGGCATGAAGTACGGCAGTTGCCTGGACCTAACGCTTCTGTCGTGATGCGTATCCGGCCGTACACAATGGTTTCCAGACATAGATAGCCATGGAAGCGACCATATTCCGACCTATTTAAAGATTCACGGTCTACAAAGTCGCTTCGACCCCAACGTTATTTGTGTGACCAATTGGTCACAATTTCAATCCAAGATGGAAGATTTTTGCGAGGGCGACGAGCCTGGAGATCTGGAGTCTGCCATTGGAAGCACGCTGGTTGCTTGCAAACGTTCCGCCCGGCTGTCTCCTAAAATCACAGAGTTTGACATAGAGCTGGAACGCCTTTGAGCTGTCCGCCGGCGTGCCGAACGAAGATACAGACGTACGAAGTCTCTCCAAGATTTAAAAGATGCGAGAAGGACGCAGAAGAAGATCCAACGTCGCACTATCCAAATGCAAGCACAGCGTTGGAAGTGCTTTTGTGAATCACTCGACCCTTGGAAGTCTTTGTCTGGAATATAGAGAACTGTGCGGGGGCTAATGACCCCAGTGCAACAGCGTTCCCCATTCAAGGCTCAGGCTCTTCACCAGAAACGCGGGGAGCTCGAAGTAGCAGAGGACGTCTGCATTCGGATCGCCAGTGGAACAGGCCCTGCTGGTTCACCACTTGCCACTGACATTCCCGTTTCGCGGGATTCTCGGATGGACGTCCCGTTCTTGATGGAAGAGCTCGAGGCGGCATTGGCTCTCTGCAGTCATCTCCTGGGCCGGATTGAGTCACCTATGCTGCTCTCTGTCACCTTGGCAATGGCGCCCGGCACGCCCATTTGAAATATTTCAACGAAGTATGGCGTGATGGCACAGTCCCTGAAAAATGGAGGTCTAGCCGCCTTGTTCCGCTCCTTAAACCTGGAAAATCTCTGCTGGACCCGGCGGCATACCGACCCATAGCACTTGCCAGTTGTGTTGGAAAGCTTATGGAACGAGTTATTCCTGCACGCCTGGAGTGGTTCCTGGAGTACTACAACGTCTACCCTGAAGTCATGGCTGGTTTCCGTCATGGCCGTTCTTCAATGATTGCGTTATCAACCTAGTAACCTTTGTGCAGCAGCAGAGATGCATTAAGCGCATATGCGCTGCACTTTTTCTGGACGATAAAGGAGCGTATGACAACATGGAGCATGGTGTCATTCTTAAAGCACTGCAGGCAGTGGGGCTTGGCGGCCGAGTCTACCAGTCGGTGCGAAGTTACCTCTCTGGGAGGCCATTCTTTGTAATGACTCAAGATGGCCCAACATCAATACACTATACCCAACGAGGTGTCTCCCATGGAGGCGTCTTGAGCCCCACGTTGTTCAACCTGACACTCACCGGCCTCGCAAGCTCCCTCCCAAGAACGGGTCATCTGTCGATTCACGCGGATGATATTTGCATCTGGGCAGATGGAGTGACTCGAGGGCACGTGCGCTCGCGCCTGCAAATTGCTAAAGATTTGACCAACACCTATCTGCACAAGCAAGGGTTCGAAGTGTCTTCCAGCAAATACGAAGTGCTTGCGTTCTCACGGAAGCCTATGTGTGCGTACCCTGTGACAGTTAATGGCGAAAGGGTCTCTAATGTGGAGTATCACAAGTTTATCGGCGTTGTCGTCGACAGAGACCTTTCTTGGAGCCCCCACGTTCGTTGTTTGAAGAAGAGGCTGTCTGCAGTGGCCCGTATGCTCCAGTTCATCGGCGGCAAGACGTGGGGAGCATCTATGTAGTCAATGTTTCAGCTGTACGACGCACTATTCTTGGGCTCCCTACTGTACAGCCAGCCTGTACTTTCAGGTACGTGCCGCACCAATATTCAGCAACTGCAAGGCTTACAAGCGCAGGCTCTCCGAACGTGCCTTGGCCTACCACGGTGCACGTCAACAGCTGCAACCATTGCTGTGGCTCGTGATCACCTCTTACCCACTTACGTGACAATTGAAACACCCAGGGCGCACATTAGGCACCTAACCAGGCTGCCGGATCATCACCTTGCTAGTCTGCCACCTAAACGCCCCCATGCGTATTTCGCAATGGTTGTAGCTCCCCACATCACCAGCATGCCTTCCAGCTATACGCCTGCCATCAGGCCGCCACTCCCACTTTGGTGCACGACGTAGCCTCGAGCATGCCTCACTATCCCAGGCTTAACAAAGAAGCAAGATTTTCCAACGCTGGCACTTATTTACACGCATTTATTTACACGAAAGATACACTGACCGCACCCATGTTTACACCGATGGCTCTGTAACAACATCTAGTTCTGCGGGCGCCGTTGTTATACCACGAATGTCCATGTCCACAGAAATCAAAATAGCCCATCTTAGCACTTCCATGGCTGCAGAACTTACCGCCATCCGTTGTGCCCTTCACACCGTTGAACAAACTTTATGCCGAAGGTGGGCGATCTTCTGCGACTCAAAGCCTGCGCTTCAATCGCTCTAGTCAGGCCTGTGCCGTGGACCTCATGGACAGCATCTGGCCGAGATAAGACTACTGTACGACCGTGCCACCCAAGCGGGTCATGACATTGCCTTTCAGAGGCCTCCCAGTCATTGCGGCATTGTCGGAAATGAAAGTGCGGACGCTGACGCCCGCTTGGCACACCAAAAACGGAGACCATATCCATTCCGTTATCCAAGACGGACGCCGCCAGGACTCTCCGAAAACTTGCTCGGGAGATCACGCTATCCAAATGGACCACCCAAGAGTTCACAAGCGCTCGTATTCATGCCCTGGACCCCCATCTTCAGCGCCCCCTTCTGATGCAACCATTGATGCATCTGATGCAACCATTCTTTGTCGTCTCTGGCTTGGAGTCGCATTCACAAATGTATACTCCTATTTGATTGGACTGGGAGCCAGTGAGGCGTGCAAAGTCTGTGACACACCAGAGACCATACGACATCTCCTATGCGAGTGTCCACGGTTTTCATCAGAACGAAGCCAACTCTCTGCGACTCTACGAAAGTTAGACTCTCGGCGCCCGTTCTCTGAGAAGACAATCCTGGGCCACTGGCCTCCTCCGTCATCTACGGGCAAGGCGACAAAAGCGCTCCTGTATTTTCTAAAAACGACCAAATTGCACAAAAGACTCTAGCGGAAAAGACTACACGCTATGAACTCACTGAACTTGTTTGTCTATAGTGTCCTACCGCTAGGAACACCACTCAACGCAATGTCTGTACGTTTCCAATTCTTCCTCTATTTTCCTCTTTTTTCTCATTGTTCCCCTTTCCCCCGTGCAGGATAGCATAATATGCCGTAGCCTGGTTAACATTCCTGCCTTTCCTTTACCTTTTCTTTCTGTAGGAGACATGTGAGATACGATCATTTTTTCATAACGCTGTAAATAACCTGGGGTAACAGCGCCGGCCCACTGAAAGATACTGAGTGTCGTAAGCGGTTCCCTTGATGTAAATTCCCTACAAAACCAGTCACACATGTCTTTGCAAGCAACCTGAAGGCAGGAACAAAGAAACGTGTTGGATTGATTCGATTATGTTTCACGAAAGGTGTATTTCAAGGAACTTTACAACGCTCAGAGGTGCTTCTGCTCTCCCAAATAATTTAATTTATTATTGCGTTTAGTTTATTGATGCGAAAGCATTATACGCCTAATGAGCAAAAGATGTCAGGTGGCGTTGTTGACCCTCTACAGAGGATAGTAATAAAAAATTGCGCCCACCTCCCCGCGAGGGGAACCTTGTGTAGATGCGAGGCATCGTGGGGTTCACTTGGTGTTTCCGTTGGATTGATTCTGAAATCGCGTGAAACGTGTCGGGAACGTGTATGATTATTGTGTTTTATGATTATTTTTATGTTTTATGGGCCAATCTTTGTCAATCTCTCTAAGTGGTATGCTTGGGGCTTCGCTGTCGCAACGACCTTTACTCCATCATTGTTGCTGTAAGTGGGAGCTTCTTTTTTTTTATTCCAAGTGTTAATCATTGCCCCATCATGCATTGTATCAGTAGCATCTTGACGTAGTTTGAATTAGTCAAGAATATAAGGCGCGTTCGTAGCATTTGATTCTGTCTCGGTTTTGTGGCGCAGTGGGAAGAGCACCATGTACCTCGCGTTCCGGCCGCAGGGTCGTGGGATCGAAACCGGGCGCCGCTAACCGTTATGTTTTTTTATAGTGTAGGGGGAGGGGCGTGGACGGACAATAACGCCGTATGGAGGGACAAGGCGAGTGAATGAGATGCAGTCGCATCTAAAATGGCAAATGTCGCAAAAAGCAAAAACATGTTGCTAAAGCTGGGATTGGCGTCAAATCTTTCGGAGGCGTTCCTATAAACAAAGTACTGCCTGTGAAAGAAAAAGAAAACCGCTAGGTACACTCTCATGTATAAAACAGGTGACCGATGGGACCGGTCAAAGGCCCATGCCATTTCGATACTGGCTTTTTATTCCAGATTCTGACTCTCGCCTTGCACCAAGCAACAAGAAAAGTCGAGAGAATTTTAAGGACAAGAAATAAGGACAAGAAAAAACATTTTTGGTGCGTTCACCTAACTACAAGACACTCTGAAGCACTCAAGGGCATTATACAAAACTCATCTGCATCCCAAAACCGAAAAGTTCGCATCCATCCAGAACACAATAAAACCTGCGGTAGTCTTCGAGGCTCGTCCGTCGCTGCGAGCCAGCAAGCAATCGGTGGATGGGGTTCCTCGTGCCACATAATTGAAAGGTTCGCAAAAATAGGCAGCATCGCGGTTAATAGTAGATTATCCACTCACATTATACTGATTGGTACATGTTCCAACTCGAAAAAAAACAGTTATACACACATATTTTATGTTTGTGTTATAAATAAAGTACCTATGAAAACATAGTATTACCCCCCCCCCCCCCCCCCCTCCCAAAAAAAAAATGCTAAGAGAAACTAAGGACATAGAAACGTGAGCTTTACATGGTGGTACTAAGAAATAAATTATTTTTCAGTGTCACTTGGCTGATTTAGACTGGAACAGTCCCGGCAAAAGAAAGAAAGATGAACTCCGAGAAAACGTAAAGTCCGAGGTCAACCTGGGCCTAGGAGAAAACAACAACGGAGTGCAACACACTTAACTGATACTCGTTTATGCATTTCAGGTGTTTTGCAGCAAAAAAAAAAAAGCACAGTGAGTCAGCGCTATGTAGCTCGTCATCGAACCTGCGGTTGTGTTGACCCAGCAAATAAGATGGCTCTTTAGCGGCACCAACGTAGACGAGCTGCCGGATTGATTGATTTGATGATTGATTGTGGGGATTAACCACCGACGCTACACAGACGATGAGGCGCGCCGTAGTTGAGGGCTCTCGATTAATTTTGACCACCTGGGGATCTTTAACACGCGCCGAAATCTCGTCCACAAGGGCGTTTTTTGCTTTTCGCCTCCATCAGAAAAGCGGCCGCCGCGGCCAAAAATCGATCCCGCGTCTTTGGGCTCTGCCGGATTGATCGTATATGCCGGGGTAATTGGAGATTAATGAGAGATGCCTTTGCTCTGCAGTGGGCGTAGATAGGCTGGTGGTGGTGGTGGTGGTGGTGGCCCCCTACCGGCAGTCAGTGCGTGGGCACAGCTCCCGGATGAGTATTGCCGGAATGACAAAGAAAAGAAAGCTCCCGACCAACCGTTAACACAGCGTTTGCAGGAAGACCCCTGGATCGGCCGCTCCCGCGCGCGTCGGACCTGCCAGACGTTTTGCCGCGCTGCGTGGGAAACCGGATCACTCAATATGAACAGTAACGGGAGACATTTTCGAGGCCCAACAGATTGTGTTTAGACGACAAGTGCATTAGATCTGCTTCGAAATTGCTTGCAACGAAATACGTGCAGTTTTCGTCACTGCACCAAGGTTCAACAATCACGCGCACCTTTGCACCACGCCCTTTTAGTATATTTCTTACGTTCTCCCTAGGTCTTTTATCTTGCATTGGCGGGAAGCGCGAATTAACACGAGGACAAAAGAAGAAAACAACAACATAGACGAGACTCTTCCCGTCAATGCAGTGTATTTCCAACTCGCCCAAATGCTTCCGCTCTTGAAAGTTTTTTTTACCTACTGGGGGCCTTTCTCTTTTCGGAGCTCGAAATGCTCGAGATTAAACCGAGGTGCAAAACAGGAAAATAAGTTTGCTGTTAGTAGCAGCGTGCACCCAGTCTTCTCATGTCTTGTTCGTTCCTCTCGCACTGTTATCCTTTCCGCCATGATAATCAACTGAGTCGTCCAACGGACCACACGTGGTTTTATGAAATGCAATTAAACTCAGACAGTTCTTATATGGCTAAAAAGACACTTATATAGGGTTTCTTCGTCAAACGTCTTGTTAAATATTCGGAATACTTCCGTCTGGTGAATAAAAAACAATACTGCTCTTAGAATCAGAATTTTAAGCGCTATATTTGACAAAACTGACCAAGTCATCACTAAATTTTTGTTGGAAGTTAGTAACAGTCAGCACTGGCGCACTTCAAGCCAATACTGTGAGATCATAGTTATATTGTAGGACATGATATACTCCTGATCCTGAACCCAGAACCAATTTGGGGGCAGGTACGTCGCGATGCATCGCCATTATACTTACCGGCTGTTGATTGCGGCATTACGATGCCTGTGCTGATGACAGATCATGGCCGGCCATCCCTCTGCCCACTTGAGTGTGGCGAGGAACAAGGAGCGGGAAAGTGGTCTCCGCTCTTCGTGAAACACAGGGCAAAATTGGTGCGTGAAAGATTGGGGAGAGGTTGGGGAGGAGCGTGGGTTTGCGCCGCCGTTGCCACCACCATTTGCGTCGTCGCCGTTATCATCGTCGTCATCATCATCATCTTCATCGCCGTCGTAGTGGCAACCACCACCATTTTTATCGTCGTTGTCGTCGTCACCATCATCATGGTCGTCATCATCCTCTCCCGCCACAGATATCCTACCGCCCACCCATCCATATCAGTGGAAGTATTAGCGTCAGCTTCAAACTGAATTCTTACCCTCGTTAGCCGGATTCATCATATTCACCCCTCACTGTATCTCACAGCACTCTGTCAGCACTGCGGAGAACGGGCCACATGACATCACTATATGTAGGCCTGTAAATTTGACCCATTTTCTCTCATAACCTCCCTCGACCAGTGGGAAGCAGCGCTGCGTTGCTCAAACCTTCATCTCCAGAAATCGCTCTCGGGACGGGGAGCCACAGTCGCCGAGGTACTACGGCCACCAAGCTGCACTAACCCTTCGTTAAGCTCTCTCTCTCTCTCTCTCTCTCTCTCTCTCTCTCTCTCTCTCTCTCTCTCTCTCTCTCTCTCTCTCTCTCTCTCTCTCTCTCTCTCTCTCTCTCTCTCTCTCTCATCATCATCAACAACAACAATAATATAATCACCGTCGCCACCACCATTACCATCGTCACAATCATTACCATCATCATCGTCGTTCTCGTCATATTCTACGTTTTTACCGACCTCACACAGTGGCTGTAGCCCGGGCTGCCGTGTTAGTGACTAATGTGCCCGGATTGACTTAGCCCTCTCTTTTATTCCTTATTTTCTCTTTCTGTATCTTTAACACACTGTTCTACTCTTTTATTCCCCCTCCACCCCCCCCCCCCCCCGCAGGGTGTTGTATTCAGGTGAGCTCCCTGCCGAGCTCAATACTATCACCAGTTCAATTCATTTCCGCGTCCTTTCCCTCAAACCACAAACAACAACAACAACAACATCCTAGTTTATTCTCTATAGCTAGATACAGAACTAAAGAATGGCAGCGGCAATAAACGACAACAACACTTACAGCTTTGTGGTGGTGGAGTACGGACCACAGATGTAGACATGTTGAAGCATTATACTGTCTACTGTACTCAAAATAGTGATTATCAGAACGCCAATTGCTTATTCCAAAATCACCCCCGTTGTGGCTCAATGGTGAAGGCGCAGTGCTGCTGAACACAACGAGACAGGTTCAATACCGGCCCTCCAGTAGTCAAAATTAGTCCGGAGCCTTCGACTACCGGCTCATCATAGCCCATATGTAGCTTAGGTGCATTAAAGCCGTGAATTTGATTTTTTATCCAAAAAGCGGGTAAACAAATACAAATAAGGTAGTAACACCTATCCGTGAGTATCAAAATAGCGTTTTTTTTGTCCACTCTCTCCGATTACGACGGCAGCAAAATTTGTAAAAGCCCACTTGTCTAAACAATTACTGTGACGTTCTTGACTGAAGTTATTTCGATTTACAGTTTTCAGAAATATACTGCCCTAATTGACATAACAATTCATTGTGTAACAGTAAATTTTAAATAAGTGCAATTCACCATGAGATTTCAATCAAGAATGCAGTAAGGTGTTTCTGTTCAATCTCAGTAGAAATAAGTTTTGCTAACATGCATCAAAAAGAGACGCCAGTTTCAGCGCAGTGCTACGGCTCTAATATTCCAAACCTATACAGTCTGAGGATTTTGTAGTATGTGTAAGGCTAACTACTAAACTTAGACATTTTTTCTACAAATAATTCAGGTCCCAATGCAATGGTTCTGCGTAGGTTGAGGGAACCGACTACTGACATGCAGAGAGATTATGCACGCTAGTTCACATAAATATCGGCATTTGGTATGTAATTCAGTTTGATTCGTCTTCTTTCTGACAGACAAGAGCTGAATTAAGACGTAATACATCAGTTAAAGTACTGAAAGAAAATGCTCTTTTGTTGCCCAGGCAAGTGAGCGAAAAGAAGTGGATGACGTTTGTCTGCACCTCGCTGGCTTGCGATTTTAGACTGCTGCGTAGCATTCGTCTAGATCGGCACATTTTTCAAACGCACACAGCCTGCACAGTTGAATTTCCTCTGGGACACATCAGAACAATAGGAGATTTTCCGCATGAGAGGAAACAAAAATACACTACAGCTCTGTCGAAACGGCAACGATGCAGGAATGCCAAGCTTTCCAAAATCAAGTCCAACAACAAACGAACCAACCAAGAAGCAAGCGGGCCCTATTTATTTATGATGATTAGTATGGCGGTAACGCGATGGTAAAATGGTGCGTTGCGGGTCCCCTGGGTTAGACGTCGGCTTCATTACGCAAGGTACCGAAGTTCGATTCCGACGACGGGAAGCCTTTCAACTTTTTTTCACTTCACCGACGATCAACATCGTCATCATCATCATAGTCAAAAACCTATTTAGGTCCACTGAAGGACGAAAGCCTCCCCCATTGATTTCCATCCGCTTCTGTCCTGTGCTGCCAGATTCCATTTTTTGCCGCCGAATTTTCTTATTTCATCTCTCCATCGAGTTAATAGCCTTCGTCTTCTAGTCACGTCTCTCGGTGTCCATTCTGTTGTCCTTGTGGTCCACCTGTTCAGTTCGTCGTGCCACATGGCCAGCCCAAGCCCAATTCTTTTTTTTCTTAACCTGAACTATGATATCATCTATACGAATTTGCTCCATATCCAGGTATCTCGTTTTCTGTCCTTGAGCTTTGCGTGACATTATTCACTCCACGGAACGTTGGGAGGACTTAAGTTTGCTTTCTAATTGTTTAGTAAGGCGCCAAGTTTCCGCTCCGTATGTCCTGACAGGGAGGGCGCATTGGTTGAACACCTTTCTTTTCAGGGATAGAGGCATCGTACTTTCATTATTTGCGAGTGCTTGCCGAATGCACCCTAACCCAGTCCTATTCTGCTCCGGATAACCTTCTCGTGTTCAGCATGTTTTAAGTGCGAATGCACTTCTTAAGGGAGCCTGAAGCGTCCGCCGCCGTCCGCATTCCGCCGCCGTCCGCATAGCAACAGCTGCGGGTGCGCGCGCTCCTCGTCTTCCTTGGCAACGGGGGGAGATGGGCGCGCGCTGCCTGGCCGCTGACATGGCACATACCCACGTGGGGGATTGGCCAGGAATCTCCTCGTCTTCCTTGGCAACGGGGGGAGATGGGCGCGCGCGGCCTGGCCGCTGACATGGCACATACCCACGTGGGGGATTGGCCAGGAATCGGGCGTGAGAAGGGCTAATGCACCCGCTTAAAGGAGTACTGACACGAAATTTCAAAGCTGAGATCCGCTCTAGCAATCAAGTACAACGACAACACAAATAGGTGTCTGTGAATAAATGCATCTTTCTTTCTTTGTAGTTGTGTGTGTGTGTGTGTGATCTCTCTTTCGCGAACATTACAGTTGTGTGCGTGTATGTAATCTCTCGACTACTCATTAAGATCACGATATCCACCGTAATCGCGCAATCAACAACCGTGCATTCGCACTTACACACTCTCCCCCTCGGGGAAGTGCGAGGGAATTTTTTTAACGTTACTTTAGTTTTATTCATATTCATCCTTATCCCCACAGCGAAGCTCACAGATTGTAGTTCCTCAATTATTTTTGGAGTTGTTCTGCTCATACACTCAGCAAGACTATGTTGCCTGAAAACCTTAAATGACTCAAGTATTCTCAGTTTATCCGTCAGCATATGTTTTCCCAGTCAAGCCTCCTGAATACACTCTCCAGGCATACTATGAACAATTTTGATGAGATGGTATTGGTTTGCTTGTGAAGGGTAATTGTTTCCGTGGATTCCTCATATATGTCGTCTGGGAGTCTTAGGTAGGTCTTCTCTATTCGTTGGCCCTTTAAGGCGTCCATCACTGCGGCGGTGCTTAGGAAATCAAACGCTTTTTCAAAGCATATAAATATATGTAAACTGGTTTATTATACTATGGGCACTTTTCTATTACTTGGTTTATGACACGGATGTGATCCGGTGTATAGTATCCTTTTCTAAATCCCGCCTGTTCCCTGGATTGTTGGAAATCTAGGCTGGCGGTTATGCCCCTGACTACTATCTTGGTAAACAGCTTGCAATACAATCGACAGATGGCTGATGGGTCTGTAGTTCTTAAGATATTTGTTGTCTCCCTTTTTGCGAACTAAAACTCTCTTCGCGTTTTTCCAGGCTTTTGGTGCTTGTCTGAATGCTTGCCACTTCCGGAGGTGATATTTAAATATACAGCGGGGGATTACGCAGTCAAAAAACTTCCACGCTGTTTTTCTTCGCGGCGGGCAAATACGGCTTAAAAAGAGGAGTCGAAAGGGGAGTCAAAAGTTAGAGGAATGCTTGAATGAGTGCTTTATAATAAAGGCGAAACATTTCTAAATCACAAAATCTGGAAACACTCTTCATACTTGTCATCATTGTTTGGCAAAAAGAAAACATTATGTACATTTGAGGTAAAACATCAATACATAAGTGGTATTTGCAGTGTTCTAATTAAGTGGACATAGCAAATTTACGTTTACGATACTGTATAAGAAACGTGCGTGTTGAATACACTCTTCTGACTTAAAAATACAACTGCGCTCGCGCCAAACCTTGCTTCGGGTCGTCATTCCAAAAAGCATAGCATCCCTGATCAGCTGCCGGCGGCCACGCTGATCACGGAGAAGAGAGAAAATTGGCATTTACGCGCCGGCGACGGAGACAAGAGAGACATTTACGTAGCAGAGGCAGCAGAAGACCGTCGTATTTTGACGGCATCTGCGGCGAAGTGAGCAGATACGCGGCCTATTCTTAGTATCAGAGGTCGTATGATCGTATGGTACCCCGTTGTCCCTAAAAGTGCCTAAAAAATTGGCTCGAATCCATGCTGTGCAGGCGGTTGGAAAGCAAAGTTTTAACCGACACGCACAACAATTGCTCATGTGAAGTCACTTCAATCAACACGCGTGGATCAATAAAAAGTGAAACCAAAAATTTCGCCCATCTTCCCGCGATGGAACCCTGATGTGATGCGACGCATCAGGGGGGAGCGTTTGGACTGACGCTGGTATTGGATTGCGTCAGTCCACTCGCTGAAGGGACCGTCGCTTCCATCACGTCTTCATCGGAAGAATCAAGTTACGCACGCAGTCGTCAAGCAAAGTGAAGCGAAGTCGGACGAGAGCGAGCGCTGACTGAACCGCCGCAGCGCGCTACCCGCTTTATATTCACAGCGCCTGAAGGAGAGGAGACAGCGGAGGAGAGTCGCGCATGCGCGCACTTGCGCGACGGGGCAGAGCGAAGCGAGCGATGCGCGCGCACGCAGCTGTTGTTTATGATAATGAGACGGAGTGAGAGTGTTGCGCACAGCTGTCGGAGAGAAGAGCGGAGAAGAGTCGCGCATGCGTAGGTGGCGTGCGGACGCCGCCGATGCCGACGCCGACGCAGGAGGGACATGCCTCAGAGAAAGAGATGCGTCGCATCTAATAATCTGTCAGCCGTTACCTGGAATTCGCGGGGGCGGCGTCCCGAATGAACAGGCGTCGGCCAAGGCCGGTCTAGAGCTGCGGACGCCGCCGCTGTAGTCCGGCCGTGCGTCGACAGAAAGAAAACGTAGAGGAGCGGGTTTCCAAGGGTGAAACAGCGGATTCTATCAATTATGTGCTAGTTCGGGGCTACACGACCCGCGCGACACCAGCGCAGACACCGAAACAATTCGGCATGTGAGCTTAGTGATTCCCATTCATACCGATTTGAACTAGTTAGTACACCAGCGTTTAAGCAAATACCGTTAGCTGGGTAAGCTAAATTTCGAACCCCCCCCCCCCCTTCCACCCCCTGTCCCATCAGCAAAGAAGGTTGGCCAAACCTGGTATCTGTGGCACCAGCTTCTGCTTTTCAAAAAGTACTGAGAGTCTAGTCGGCAACCCATGGGAAAACCAGGGAAAACCTCCGCTCTGAGCACTAATACACGCCCGGGCAAACTCACTTTGCGCCTAAGACTAGTCAGTGAATCACTGTCGTTGCTGTTATTACAGTATTCTAACGAGCACCGTTCTTTCCTAAAAGTTGCCTTGAAATTGGTGAGCGCGTTCCAATCGGGCTCAAAACCGAAATCGGCTACACTGTGGTCAGCAGCATTGCGATGCACATGATCACCAACCTACTGCAGGACAAAGGCCTCTCCCATTAATCTCCAATTAACCCGGTCCTGTGCCAACTGTGACCAATTTATCCCGGCAAGCTTATTGATCTCATCTGCCCATCTAACTTTCTGCAACCCCCTGCAACGCTTGCCTTCTCTAGGGATCCACTCTGTTACCCTTAATGGCCAACGGTTATCTTGCCTTCGCATTAAACGCCCAGCCCACGCCCATTTCTTCTTAATTTCTACTAATATGTCGTTAACACGCGTTTGTTCCCTGACCTGAAGTAAGGAAGGCTTTGAAAGAAATGAAAGGGGACAAAGCACCTGGTGGGAATCAGATAACAGCAGACCTCTTGAAGGAGGGCGTAGAAATTGTACTTGAAAAACTGGCAAACCTGTATACGCAATGCCTAATGACGGCAAGTGTACCGGAATCTTGGAAGAACGCGAACATCATCCTAACCCGTAAGAAAGGTGACATGAAGGGCTTGTAAAATTATAGGCCAATCAGCTTACTGTTAGTCGTCTACAAGGTACTCACCAAAGTAATCGCTAACAGAATTTCTGCAACCTTAGATTTCAGTCAACCTTAACAGCAAGCAGGGTTCCACAAAGGATATCCAACAATGGACCATATTCACACGACCAATAAGGTGATAGAGAAGTGCGCTAAGTATACTGAGCCCGTATATATAGCCTTCATAAATTATGAGAAAACATTTGACTCGGTCGAAACCCTAGCAGTCATTCAGGCATTACGAAACACGGGTGTAGATGAGCATTATGTAAGAATACTATAGGATATTTACAACGGGCCTACAGCTACCATCAAGAAGAGCAGTAAAATATTTATAAGGAAGGGCGTCAGACAAAGAGGCAAAATCTCTACAATGTTATTCACAGCATGTTTACAAGAAGTATTCAGAACATTGGACTAGGAACAGGTGGGAGTAAAAGTTAATGGAGAATACCTCAGCAACCTCAGATTTGCTGATGACGTCGCCTAGATAAGTAACTCGGGGGACGAATTGCAAAGCATGCTTACCGCACTGGACAAACAGTAGAACCATGGGCTTGAAAATTAATATGCAGGAAACTGAAGTAATAATCAATAAACTCGGTACAGCACAGCGGTTTGAGATAGGGGGCGAGGCCGTGGAAGTCATAAGCGAATATATCTACTTAGGCCAAGTTGTGACCCCAAAATCCCAACAATGAGGCAGAGATAATTAGAAGGATAAAAATGGGGTGGAGTGCATACGGCAGACATTCTCAGATAATGAATGGCAGCCTACCATGGTCCCTGAAGAAGAAAGTGTATGACAGATGCATCTTCCCGGCACTCAACTACGGGGCAGAAACTTGGCGGCTCACTAAGAGGGTCCAACTTAAATTGAGAATCACTGAGCGGGCAATGGAGCGGAAGATGATAGGTGTAACATTAAGGGACAAGAAGAGAGTGGAGTGGGTGAGGGATGCATATGAGCTAATCCCAAAATCTAACTTCATTCAATCCAAAATAATCAGCCAATGTGTCGTTGCTAAATTTTGGTGCACCCATTTCTCGGTGGGCATACCATTGCTAGCTGCCGCACGTATTTCTTGTTATGCAATTAGCACCTAGCTTCAGTTGTTAAGGCTCCAAAGAGTTACCACTTTGAAGAATTCTCTGCCACCCTCCAGTTTTAAGGTCAGAAGAAGCTGGGTGAGCCGGTTCGTGAAGCACGAGGAATTTTCGCTGCCACAGTTACGTGCCTCAAATAAGATGTCCTGTCAGGTACGTGGTGTCATGTCTTTTTCAGCTGCGTGGTATAAGCGGCGTCAAATTATTTTTTTTTCTAAGCAAACTTACCTGCGCGTTACAATCAAGGGTGCTTTAGAATCGTGCAGATACGGTGAGATGAGTGCAAAACTATGCTTCTGCACCACGGCCTGTTCTGTGTGCACGTTTCGTGCTGGTCCGCAATTTGGCGTCTTAGTCGCCAGCTTGGTTTCTGGAGTTTGTTAGTTACGCATGAGTCCTGTGCAACCGCAATAAATCGACTTACTGACCGACACACAATTCTATAACAATATACATAAAGAGAAAAAGACGCACAACAAAATGGCTTTTCGTATGTATCGAGTTCTGTGCTTTGGTTCTACCTCCCATGCCGCCGTCCCCCCTCACTTTTAGGGGCTAAGATACCGAAAAAAAAACTGCGGGCAGCCGTCATAAATGTAACTGTCGTGAGTACTTTTCCTTCATAATTAATGATTATGTTCAGTGACGTTTACGTTAGTTGTTATCCAATATAACGCATAATCGAAAGAATATTGAGAAAGGAGTGGGTTCTCTTCTCTTTTCGAGTGCGCCATATGCATGTGCGTAGGGAAAAATGAGAGAACGAGACAGGTAATGAATAATTTTACAAATTTCGGAACCAACGTTTTAAAGATTTACCCTAGCTTTCCGTCCACATCTACGCTTTCGGGTCATACCAAGAAAAAAAAGTGGACTAGACCACTTACCTTCCAATTTCAGAGCACCCTTTTAGTTATCCCACCTTTGAACGTTTACACTGCTTACAGGTGCTTGTTTGCGCTGCTTGAAGGTTGCCATTGCGCACGCAAACAAGTAGAGGAGAGGAAGAAGGGCCAGAAGGTAAGGAAAGGAGAGATGCCATGACGGGATAAGGATGAAACGAAGAAAAGCATGCAGATATGATTTTGTGCCTATATTGCGGTAATGCATCGTAGTATTCAATATCCGCGCACACAGTGGAAGCAGCATATTTGGCTTGCTCGGGTCATGCATAAAACAAAAGTTCGCATATTTGATTGTACATTTCCTTGTGTTTTCAGTGCCTATATTGGCCAGTAAACTGATTCGAGAAGATAAGTCCACAACACTCCTCTCCCAGAAAAAAGACGCATGCACAAAGGTTGTGCGTACGAATAAAACTGACGCCAAAAATTGTTTGGATAGAGTGAATCAATCAAAATGCATAGCCTCTTGTCAGAAACAGTTTCTGACCTTAGCGCGAGACTAGGAATGGCCACGGGGGAGTGTCTAGAAACGCCGCCATTGGTCGAACTGGGAGATGAATATTCCAAAGCTGTATATCGAGACGCTGATTTTGCAATGTTTTCTGCCGCACGGTTGGCATAAAAATTTCCCAATAAATAAGGATAAAAGGCGGAACCAAAAGAAGCGTCAGAGGATCATACGACTACGAAATCCAAAACAGTTTCAGGTAAAGCTTTATTCAATTTCAGTCTGCAAACCAAGCTGCAGTGGTGGAGCGGAGTTTGGCACGTAAGCGTTGCATTTCTTTGCTAGCACTCTTGCTGTATATGTATAGCGCAAAAAAAGACGAAGGACAGAAAGGATGCACAAGGACAAAGCGCTAACTTTCATCTAATGCTTTATTGACGGCAGCACTTATTTATTTGTGCTCCTGAGCATGAGGACGTGGGTTCAATTTCCGGCCGCGGCGGCCGCTTTCCTGATGGAGGTGAAAAGCAAAAATGCCTGTGTGTACGAGATTTTGGCGTACGTTAAAGATCCCCAGGAGTCAAAATTATTCCGGAGCCCTCCACTACGGCGCGCCTCATCGCCTACTTTGCTTCTGCGCGTTAAACCATACAATCAATAAATGAAAGCACTTGGCAGAAGTCGGTAGCAGTCTCTTTACTGGAGAGGCTCAATAAGCTAACTTGCGACGATCCGTACATGATCGAAAATTCTGAAGATGTGATTAATATTTCAAAATGCAATGAGAAGAAGAGTCCAAGTGCGTTTTCAGTTGATATTGAGGACCTATTTTATTCGTTGCCTCATGCTGTCATTATTAGTTGTTTTGAAGATGCTTCTGACAGGTATGGTGATGTTTCCTTCCAAAATGGTTCTGGGATCAATGTAGCCGGTTTTTTAGAACTAATCGATATCTATTTTTAAAGCACCTACGCGGGAATGGCACTTACCTGCAAAGAAACGGCATTTGTATAGGCTCATATATCGCCCCGGTCATTAGGGATTTTACCTTGGGTCCTGTGTCAACGCGCTGTCCGAAAACTTGGTTGACTCTGGTATTGTTAATGCTTTTAGATGTGTCAACGACTTTTTAATATTAATTGATGCGGCCGACGGCCCTGTTGAAAACTTGGTTAAAACAACTTTATCTGTTTTGAGTCAATGTCTTAGCACTTTTGCTTTAACGCACGAGTTTCCCGAAGGGAACAACATAAAATGCCTAAATCTCAGGATCCGTTTTTAGCAGTACCACGTGCGCTGGCTTTACGAGCCGCATGCCAAGAAGGCTTTTTTTTTTACCCGCCGCGGTGGCTCAGTGGCTAAGGCGTTGCGCTGCTGAGCACGAGGTCGCGGGTTCGATTCCCGGCCGCAGCGGCCGCTTTTCTGATGGAGTCGAAAAGCAAAAACGCCCGTGTGTACGAGATTTCGGCGCACGATAAAGATCCCCAGGTGGTCAAAATTAATCCGGAGCCCTCCACTACGGCGCGCCTCATCGCCTGCGTTGCGTCGGCGCGTTAAACCCCACAATCAAATCAAATCAAAAGAAGGCTTTTTTACCATTTAACTCTGCGCATTCGAAGCTGGTTAAGACAAGTATTGTGCGGCTGTGCTTCAACAATACTCTAGAAAATTGCGCACCCACACGATAAAAGAAAGTTTTAGCAAGGAAGAGGAACGGCTTTCTGCCTCTGGGTATCGGAAAACTTTACTTTTTCCAGTGGGTCCGCAAAACTTAAACATGGAGCTAAAAACCAAGAGCAAGCGCGCAACGCTGATGAACCACGTAATGAGAGCGTCGCAATACCATATTTTCACAGGTTATCCCAAAATCTTAAAAAGGTTAGAAAGCGCGCAAAGGGTGACGTTTTTCTTTCGTGCCAAATAAGCTATAGCGGCCCTGCAAACAGACGGATCCAGTTGCTCCAAAACAGAAAGGGTGCTCGATAAAGCACAAAAACCAGTTTTTACCATGCGCAGAAGGTGTGGTGTACTCCTTTCCTACTCGGTGTGGCAAGGAATGCGTAGGCCCAAACCGGTGGATGCATAAACTGCAGATTGAGGGAGCATAACAATAACGTGCGGCAGAAGCAGGGACACATTGGGCAGCACTGTCGGGATTGTGGATGCGTGCCTTTGTTTCGAAACTGCAAGATATTGATAAAAAGCAAGAATCAGACAAGTAGACATAGTGGAAGCGCTGGAAATTTTTACAGCCGGAGACAGATGTATTAGTCAAGTATCTATTGCTTTATCGCCAAAAGAGATTGCTTATTTGGAAGCCTGTGACTCGAGAATAGGGCAATTATTATGCCTAGAGGGATATTAAATTTGTTTCTTCTTGTTTTTGGTTTATTTTGCTTAGGTTGCTTGCTTTTATGTACTCCGTTGATTGATTATTATTATTGATTGTAGGGTTTGACGCGCCGACGCAACGCAGGCGATAGGGCGCGCCGTAGTGGAGGGCTCCGGATTAATTTTGACCATTTGGGCATCTTTAACGTGCGCCGAAATCTTGCACACACGGGCATTTTTGCTATTCGCCTCCATTAGACAAGCGGCCGCCACGGCCAGAAATCGAACCCGCGTCCTTGTGCTCAGCAGCACAACGCTTTAGCCACTGAGCCACGGCGGCGGATTTATGTACTCTGTTGTTATAAATAAGTGCTTTCTTCAATAAACCAGTAGTTGAAAGTTAGGGCTTTGTCCTCGTTCATCCTTTCTGTCCTTCGTCTTTTTTTTGCGCTATATACCCCCTTAAGTATGATCGACCGACTAGCCAAACTACGTACCTTAATTGTTGTTGTTATGGCGAACAAGGCAACAGACACTGTCATAAACAACACTTTTGTGCGCGAGATAATTGAGGAATCTTTCTACGCTGTGGTAGGTTTTGTTTCCAGCGTCTTTATATTCGGCAGAAATTACAAAATTACGCGACTGTAATGTAAGCATGGCGTTTAACAAGGGTATATGATGCGTTAAAGCGCGCCTGAAACGCGTTAGCGTCCAGGGGTAATGCTGTAAACAAGTAGTGATCTATATAAGTAGCCTTATACTTAAGTCAACGTTTCGACCGCCTTGAAGAACAGTCCTTCTCGTGTGTTGCAAGCAGAGGCGCGACGTTCTTGAGCACACATACTCAATGTTAAGGACGGTATTTTGGAAATAAGCTAGAGAGGTGTTTTTCTCAAAGAAAGAAGAAAACGAAAAAGACAAGAAAAAACGAGAGACACAGACGTCAACTTCCATATAGTACAGTTTGAAGTTGGCGCCTGTATCTGCTGTTTCTTGTCTTCTTCGTCAACGTCTAGTTTGCGACACGTTTTCTCCTTTCTTTAAGTATGTACCAACTGGCTCAGTCACAAGTTTTGCCAAATGGTATTATTCTCTTCGCTGATGTTTTGTACATTCTTCCCCCCCCCCCCGCCCCCTTGTCACTTGACGGAATCACTTGGCCGCCGCGACACGAAACTGCAACCTGTGATTCGCACAAAAATGTCTCCGCTCCTTGAATTCCGAGACGTACCAAAACCCCATTCCAGAGTTGTACAGCACAGAACAAAAATAGCCTTTATTCATTTGTTTTGTGATGATGGCTGTTCAGATGAGTTGCCTATACTCGATTGGAAGCTTGTAATTCGC
This sequence comes from Haemaphysalis longicornis, assembly GCF_048455015.1. Lineage (NCBI taxonomy): Eukaryota > Metazoa > Arthropoda > Arachnida > Ixodida > Ixodidae > Haemaphysalis > Haemaphysalis longicornis. The sequence continues at coordinate 26,248,874 of NW_027526422.1, forward strand.
CATCGCATTCTATTCTGCGATAGCACACTTTATTTCTTTTGTATGGTGCACAGCTTGTAAGATCACAGCGAGTTGATTTGGACACTTCCTATTTTTCGCGGGTCTCCTTGGCTTACTTCAGGTAGTGACACGCAGGTCAGTGCCCAGATGCTAGGAATACATACACATACGCAGAAATTGGTGAGTCTGCCTGAACACTCCTCGCCCAGCCCACTAGGTAGGGTTGAAGTTTTACTGCTACTAGGGGCGAGCTCACGTCACGAATTCTTGAAAGCTATTCCGAGGGCCTATATGCTACAACACACCTACGGCCCCGTTGCAACGATAAACTGCTGATATGCAGAACTGTATGCCACCCCAACACCAAACAAGTGCTGGCTGTCTGAACGCACTACGATACCTTATTAAAGTTCTTCTCAGAGGCTAACAGGTTACAGAACACCTGTTCTCAAGTACAACTTCTGTATTATGCTGCAGAGCAAACTTTTGCTACCACAGCCTTGCAGGGGCAAACATGCCTTTGAAAGAAACCGGTTTTGAAGTCTCTCACATTGGCAATGCGAAGATATAGTTGAACCAATATGGTTTACTCTTTACTTTGACACGGAAACAAAATTTGGAGCAGCAAAGACAAGGACGGCGAACGGACACGACGGGAGCTAACTCGCAACTGGATTTTATTGAAAACATTGCATGCATATATACTTTCGGCGTAATCACATATGTGCACAAAAAACCATACAGGCTTCCCATGAAGGCAAACAAAAAAAAACACCAAGAAAATTATCAAGAAACGCACACTCTTTATCGTAGATCAACAACGATGGCACGCTCAGGCAATCATGTCCCTTTCGCTTGATGTAGAAAGCTTCCTCTACTTCACGTGCCGTGACCTCCCAACATCGTTTCCGAATTTGGTTTTGTACAATTCGGGTAAACTGTGTCCTTCTTTGCGGTGGTGGGATTCGATACCGTTTTTTATAGAGAGGGCCGTCTTTGTCTTTGCTGTGCTAAATCTTATTTTTTTTATTATGAACAGACTCGCCCAACAACACGTCTTACTGATTTACTTCGACATTGTCTCCTTATCATGTGTGGTAAAAGCCATAGAAAGTGGTCATAATTTAATGCCAGTCCAAGCTTTGGTAGCTTATGATTTAAGAGCCTGGGATTAATAAATTTTCTAACGCATACATTTCAGACTGGAACACTTATAAAAGGCAATGGGGCCAAATGCATTGCGTTTAGGTGGCAAAGTCATTATTTGTCAAATTATAATTGCAATCTTTTGGGTTCCCGCTTGTGTACGAGCGGTAGACAATAAGCCAGCGAACGAAGTTAAGCCAGGAGGTAAGTTTTTTTCTCTTCCTACTATATGAAAGCACAGAGAATAGGGCCGAGAATGAAAAAAAAATTATCTGCGGGAAGAATTAGCAGGCTGCAGTATTTTCTGGCATCGGATGTCTTTTTTTTTTCTGGAACATACATACGAAAATCGTTTATTACGTCAATATTTTCCGCACGGAAAGCATTTACATTCAATAAGAACCAAGCAAGAGAAGGGCTTTGGGTGACTAGTTCTGAAATGCTGCTGCTTAAAGAGCAACACGAGATTTCTTTCTCTATGGAATGCTGTAGAATGACCACCTCAATTTCGTAATGAGCCCACAAAGGGTTTTATATTTACTCCTAATTGTGCAGTAAAGCTTTGCACAACGCTTGTTAAATTTAGATATATTAATCATGAAAGTAATGCAATGATCTACGAAGCTGACATGTCTTGATTGATTGATTGATTGATTGATTGATTGATTGATTGATTGATTGATTGATTGATTGATTGATTGATTGATTGATTGATTGATTATGTGGTTTAGCGCGCCGACGCTACACAGGTGATAAGGCGCGCAGGAGTTGAGGGCTCCGGATTAATTTTGACCACCTAGAGAACTTTAGCGTGCGCCGAAATTTCGAGCACACCAGCGTTTTCGCTTCTCGCGCACATCAGAAAAGCGGCCGCCGCAGCCGGTAATCAAACCCGCGTCCTTGGGTTCACCCGCACCACACGTTAGCCACTGAGCCACCACCGCGGGTAGCTGATATGTCTTGCGGCGCTACAAGGTGGAGTCAAGGTTCAAAAAAATTACTCGCATATCTGCTCACTTCGTCGCCTGGAGCCACTGCCAAGTAAATGTTTCCCTTCTTTTCCCGCTCACATCTCATGCTGTTCCTCTGCCGTTTCGCTCCTCCCAAGATAAATAGGCCAGCGGTTTGCTCAAGTCAATTTAAAATTACCGTGTTCCACTGCTCCACGCCGAATGCCTTGCCGATTACCGATAGCAGTACGGCGGATACGGGCGTGAATTGACGCACCCTACTTAATCCCCAGGTGTTCCAAGCAGAACGAGAAAACTATCTAGGGAAACTTTTCGCTACTGCTGCCGTTTGTCTCAATACCCCCCCTCCCCCCCTTCGCCGCTATAAATACTCTTTGTAAGATGCGTATCTAATTGTACAACCTGAACCGATTACCTAAAAAAAGAAAACGAAAACAGAAAAGAGACTCCGTATGGTTTAAAAATACGTCGAACAGGCGCGAGATAAAAGCAATACTATAATACCTGTGATTCTATGCACGCTAGTCAGCAAGCTTAAACGTAATGACAATATAAAGAATAGAACCATTTGTTGCGGCCCTTCACGCATCACTGAGTCTTATTATTTCTCTCAGGTGGTGCTTCCCAAGACGACAAAAAAACTTGTGAGGATCTCGAGTGCCAAAAAATGTGTAAGATTTATATTTCTTCTACAGTGTATTTGATGCCCTTACTACATGCTTTTCTACGTAAATTAACTTTGCTGATTGTGGATAAAACGTATCACCGTTACCCATGTGATACTCTGTTTATCACAAGTTTACTTTGTAGTAAACCTTTATCTCTTGTGATGGGGGAAACTTTCATAACACACTGGATAAGTGTTGGGTAAGCCAGGGTGAATGGGGATAAAACACTACGCCATGGCACTGAAGGATAATAATTCTATATGGCACTTAATTAACTCCGATAATTTTTTTCTCTACTATAAATAAAAGCCATATTTTACTATGGCGGGAGAACCTTCACTAGTCTTTTAAACATAAATCCATGTAACCTGCACAAATTTTTACGTTGTAACACTGAAAACGTACTTTTGAAGGCGTTCTAACAAGAAATTGTGTTGCAGCTGAGATGATTCTACATCAAATGGGAAACGAAACGCCTTGCGATGATTTTCATGGTTACGTCTGCGGAAATTGGACAGGCGAAAAGGAACTGAAGCCAACCGTTTTGAAGAAAAAAGTTGTGTTTACCCTTGCAGGCAAGTGAAATTCTATCTAAATATGCATAAACAGGTTTAATACAGTGGGAAAAAATAAAAAAAGTATGTATTTCTGCGGTCCTTTGAATCCTTTGTGTTCTTACAGTATCGACACATTGCGCGTTCGTTCCCTTTGAGGCAAAAGTTTCAATTACTGAGAAAGAAAAAAAAAAAAGACGGCGCTGCACTACAATAGATAAGAGCAAAGATTTCGTGAGTAATTTCTCAACAGTGAAACGTATTATGTAGCTCTATAGCATAAAGAACATCAGCAGTAAGGGATGTAATATATTTTTAAACAAGGTGGGTATCGCATAACCTCCACTAGCCTTCCGTGCACCGCTACTATGTGTAAGATGAAAGCATCGGTGTTCTCAAACACACAATTGTACAATGATAAAAAAAAAAAAAAACAATGTTTTGTTGATACTGCAACGAAAAGCGTTTCTGACTCAGTGAGGTTAATGAAATTTCACAAGCATAGCTACCACAGTAAAAGCTCGCAATTCTAACCGAAATGGGATGTCATCTCATTTCGAATTTACGAAAGCTCAAACTAATGAGCGCGTAGGATAACACCAGTACATCGTCATTGGGAAGCAGTACGTCATTTCAACCAGTAGATGTTTGCAGAATTGCGTGATTGCAGTCTGTCTTTTGTCCTCGAAGGCGACAGCATGCACTTCTTTCTTTTACGTGCGAACGTAGCGAAAGTCTTCGTCTTTGCCGTCTTCGAAACTGGAGCAAAAACGTGCGGTTAACCCACCACTGGCCTCAATACTGAGGATCCTTTACAAACCCTGATTTCCCGGTTTGCCACCGCAGCGACGCGATCGCCGACCTACACCACATGCTGTGGTCCTGTTTCACCTTGAGGCCGACGAGACTGCGGCACCTTGCGGCGATGGGCCTCCGCGTAGATGACGCCTCCGCATACGCCGCATGGATACATAGGCGCCATCATCGTTCACTCCTTGACTTCATCCGCGACGCGAACATTTTCTTTTTCATCTAATCGCCATCAACTCATACCCCCATATATACGCCCTGTGGCAAAATAAACGGCCATAAAAAAAAATCCGGCCATTACTTCCGAGCAGACAACCGCGCTAGTGCTTCGTCCTCATCGTCGTCGTCACTGGCATTCACAGTTTCTGCTCTTCTGACCTGAAAAATGACGTCCTTACAGGTCAGAGCACCACACGCACCGCTACTCCCGCGTTTACGTTCATATAGTCCGCAGAGAATACGTCTTACAAAATGGAAGCTATGGCGGTTTCATATTGGTTTTTCTCTTTTTTACATTCTCCCTCCGCTCTTCTCTCTGTTCAGAAGCTCATGAAGCTTCGTATGCAGGCATTTGGCGTGTGTGCAGTTATCGGGCTTCATCTTGTTAAGACAGAGAGGAAAAAAACAAGCAAAAATGATCTCAATCGTGCGATAAGTGATGCGTGACGTCAAAGCGTACGACTCATTGTAGTTCCAGCATGCCCTCTCCTGGACTGTATTTTGTTCGTGACGTTCAATATCAAGACTGTTTGAAATAATAAAGAAAGATTTTAAATATGCTGATCATAACATAAGCATTAGAACCACTGGTAAATACTGTTACTCATTAGTATAAACCAGTTATTTTACCCACCCCTTTTTTATTTGCTGTAACGTACCCACTAAACAAGTTGTTCTGCCACAGGTCTCTTAACGCAAGTCTGGGAGCCATTTCAAGAATCGAACGCAACAAGTAAATTGCTTCGCGCTTTTTATTCCTGCAGATATATGGGTGAGTATTCTCCCTTTGCTGCGTATCTTCTATTTAGCAGGAAATTAACAGCACAAATTTAAGAAACAATATTACGTTATTACTAGACTCAATTTTATGCCAGGAACGGCGGCTGCCCATGCAACTCGGAAAAGTTACATTTACAAGGTTAAGAAAGTATTTAAATACGCGCCAGTGAAATCAAAGCCCTGTAAAAAAATAACACAATAAATGGTAAACACTTTTTGCGACTTTTGACTTACTTCGTTTAATTTTTACTTTCGTGAAGGCAGAGACCAAGACGCCCTAGAAGCCTCAATAATAAATGTCATTGCTCAGTACAACATGTCATACAAAACATGGCCAATCGCTGAAAATAATCAAACTACGTCACCACGGAAAGAAAGCAATGGTTACATAAATGTTCTAAAAAAAATGGGGCTTCGCCCCGTGTTCTCTTATTCTGTATCGGAGCAAAATGGTAAACCCATCCTTCTTGTAAGTAAACTTTCATTTAACAGCTGTTAGCTTTCGTCGATCGCAGTCACTTTGTATTAATTTTGAACGTTTCGTTGCGCAGCTGACCAAGCCTAAAGAATTTTACGTATTTGATTTGGAGGAATATGACTCCACGATCATGGATGGCGAAGAAGAGACCACAGGCTCAACAGTGGAAAATTACGAAGACTACTACGATTTGTTAGCCGGAGATGAAAGAGCGTACAAAGAATTCATCGTAAATACCATATTGTTGATAAATGAATTGTTCAGCATAACAGAGGCGAAAGATGTTGCAGATGGCATCATTGGGGTTGAGAAGGGCCTCTCAAAAGTGAGTTTGCATTTAATAATTGTAATCATTTAAATAATGCACTGATCGTACATACTAACGTAGTAAAAAACTTGTAAAATGTACATCGCCGTAGAAACTGTGATGCGAACAACTGCAGCTTCCGTTCCGCCAATTCTGAAAGAGAATAATTCGGCCGAGTCATCTTGACGCGTGCATCCAGAGACAATCAGCAGTCTACCTTCAGCCCAGAAAAGAACTTGGAGGCAGTTGCCTCCAAACGAGAGCAAGTGTAAATGCGTCCTGTATAAAAAAATTACGGCGTCTTCACCCTTTGATAATGATAAATGTGACTTCGAATAATGGTGCTATATAATAAACTCAAAAGTGGTAGAAATTGCAAATTGAACCTGAACATCTATTTGAAACATTGGCCGATGAATTACGTTTCTGCGTAATGCGATTTTTGAGTGCAGCTGGCATTACAACACAAATAAGCAATTAATAGAGCATGCTTCGCGGCGATATAACAGCCTCAAGTGGGAATAAACGTGACTGCTGGGGCGGTCTGTCAATATTCTAACAGTAAGGACTGTAATCGTTTTTTTTTTTCAGTTGGCCAGTGAGGCGACAGAGAAAAATACAACAAATATGAGCCTTTCGCAGCTGGAAAGTGTCCTAGAAAACAAGGTAAGTGCACCGTGCGTTGATTCTTGTTTAGTGCAGTGGCCACTGAAGCATTTCCCGTGGCCTGTTGAATTGAATGTGAAGAGGCTTGCCTATATGGCAGACACATAGCTGTCATTTCCCGGTACTACCAAAACCAGCTGAAAAAAATGCTGCCGCGCGAGATTGAACGTAAAGCACGCAAAATGAGATACCAAAATCCTCTTTCCTGAGAGTATATTCTCTACACGGGAAGCTTCGATTCCCGGCCGCGGCGGCCGCTTCTCCGATGCAGTCGAAAAGCGAAAATGCCCGTGTGTTGGAGATTTCGGCGCACGTTCAAGATCCCCAGGTGGTCAAAATTAATCCGAAGCCCTCCACTACGGCGCGCCTCATCGTCTGCGTTGCGTCGGCGCATTAAACCCCACATTAGATCCATCAATCAATCTATAGGGGAAGCGTCGAAACCACGTTCCACTTGTTTTCGGCAACCTTAGGCAACTATAATGCCGGATTTGACGTATGCGCCGTGTGCATTTCACTCAACTTCAGAAAAGAAAAATTTGGGTATTCGTTGCGAAGAAATACAGTTTCATGGCATGCGCTGCGACAGCGGGCGTAATATCGGACAGGTCATATACGACCTCTTACGTGTAGAAGTAGTGTTCACTTCCCACCATTTACGGGCTCGAACAAGAAACCACATCATTTTGGCCCAAACAGCAGTGCTATAGGCCTCGTAGAATATATGTGCCCGGTGGAAGGTTACGTTTTCGCTCGAGAAAACTAATTCTAACCACGGTAAGCACCGAGTTCTTGCAGAAGGACAACTTCGCATTTTATTGTGAAACTGACGCGTCTACAACAGACGCACGCACACGCAACACACGCGCACGCATATGCATACGCATACGCGCACACACACGCATACTCATACGCGCGCCCACACACCTACACACGCGCACGCACGCACGCGCACGCACGCACACACATAGCTTCGGCCACCGGGCCGACTGCAGGGCATTCGTTCGAGCAGTGAGCGATTTCACATCGGTTTCGCACCCCGCCGAGCAACAAGCAAGCCACACGACGTATTTGAAAACATAAGAGCGAAAAAATAAAATGAGTGCCCTTCCATGCTGTGAAGATGGATGACCTGCACAACTGGAAGCAGTCAATGGAGTTCATGAAACAAACCACGTTTGTTTGTAATTTGCGATTGATCATACTTCCTAGCCATTTAGCTGAATGAAAATTGGAAGGACTCGAGCTTTATTCTACCGAAAAAATCCCGGGCCATCTCCACTAACGTAAGACCTCGGGAGGGGTGAAGCATGCAGTGTGTAAGTGTATTCTTGACGCCTTGGCGTTTTTACCAACGGAGATGAAACCGTTGGGGCGTAGAGGTATACAGCTTTGCTGTAAAAATCTCGTGTCATTGAAGCACAAAGCGTTCTAGCGCGAGGCGTTGGAAAACAAGTCTCCCGGTGTTTTAGTACCATGACTACATGAAATGACGACGACGACAGCAGACACCGACAGCCTGAGCCCCTAGGGGCTTCGCCCCTAAAAACATGGGATTTTCTGTTACCCTACTGTGTCGTAGGTATCTTACTGTTTGTGTAACACACCAACAAATTCCGCTCGGCCATTGAGAGGACACCGGGCAGGTCACACTGGACGGTTTGACACCCACACTTAAACCTCCCGCCAGAACAACGCACATGCCATCAGTAAGGGCATGAAATCTATAGTGAGGATGATGATGATGATTTATATTGGTATTTTCTTTGTAGCGGAGTGATGACGTGTCATCTTACAAAAAAAAAACTGAAAAGAAACTAATGTATCCATGTTTTACACTCTTCGTTTAATACTAGCGCGGCTCTTAGGGCAGGCCCAAACTATTCAAGGTGGGCCTCGTGCGATCGCCTCAGCGTTCGTCATGTGCACTGACAGGGGATGTACACCACTACGTAATGTGTTGCCCAGAGCATGACGTCGAGCGGACTGCAATGCTCAAAGCAATCTGGAAGCTGGCAGCTCCACACACCACTCTGGACCACATCGTCTTTCCAAGGGGACATTGGATGCTGCGGGGAGACGTGTCGCGCCTTCTCCTAAGCTTCTTCAGGAGACGGAACTGGCGAACCCGTGGTGAAAGGACCCTACCATGGGCTAATTAGGAGCAGCTTGGACGGAGCAATTGCCGGCATATCCAGCCAGGGTCACCCCGCCTGATCCTACACAACAACAACCACCACCACCACCGCAAAAAACTTATTAGGAACAAAATGCTTATTTTTTTCTGTTACAGGTGGTAGTTGTCCAAGGCAATATTTTCATCTATGCATTTCGTCCACCAGTATTCTAATCTACTTTTCGTCACCTCGACAGCCTCTTGAAGTTAACTCCCTCTGTGCTACCCTTAAATCCTAGGGCTTCTGGAAGCCGAATATGTTCCTCTAGATGTGGATGAAACCCTCGCATTCTAACACCATGTGCCGCATAGTTTCTGTTTCTTTTCCGCAGACCACGCATACCCCATCAATTTGTGTATACTTCCACAAGCTCTTAGTTCTCAAGCAACCTGCTCTAGCCTCAAAAAGCAAACACTGCCTTTCAAATTATGCTTGAAATTTTCCTTTCTGATGTCTAATTTCTCAGCCGTGTACATGTGTAACGAAGTTTTAGCTTCTATTTTTTTCTCTCCATTTATTCGTTTCTATCTGCGTTGCCCCTTTTTTTCTTTCCGTATTTCATAGTCAGCCTTCTAGTCTTCCTTAGCCACTGTTTGTCCACGCTTTTCATGTTTAGGCACCTAAAAACGTTAGCTGTAACCTACGTTGATCTATTGCTCTCAACCTCCTCTCACAAAACATTTATTACTGCGCATTTCTCGAACTTCAAACGACGCCCAACCTACGTCTTCTTGCACTGCTTCGTTAGTTGTTTTTTCAGGCGCTCCTAAGGCCAAACGGCCTACCGTTCTCTGGTTCACTACAAGGCCTGCTAGAGCGTCTGATATTAAGCAGAGTACTGTATTCGCAAACGTGAGACCCGGAACCATTACTCCTTTCCACATTCCTCTCACTACTTCATATTTGTTATACCCCACAGAGCTCCATGCTTCATTATAGCTGCGTTTCGCTTTTCCTTACCCTATAGTATAACGGGTACACCCCCTCCTCCATCCAATCCCCGCACGTGCATGCATAAACTGGCAACCGCTCTTGTGCTCGTGCTTAAATGGGAAAGACACCGACAAAAAAAGGGGTCTGCGGTGGCGAAAAGGAACGCCGGAGCGGTGCCAAGTAAAGTGGCTTCACCGGAATGAAGGGGTTCAACATATACTGCTTCGCCGTAAAAAGAATAAACAGCAAAGTGAAAATTGTCGAATAAACGCTTAAGCCGCTTCGCGGTACAGCGAACGACTTGAAATTCGGCTTGAGTACTGCGCGAATGTGCTTAGCTGGGAAGACATTTCTCTGGGGCTATATAGGAGCTCTTACCTCATGTATCCCCAAGGAGCACTGTACACTGAGCACTTTACAGTTGGCTTCACTACGATACACAAGTGTAATAATGTATGACGGCCGAAGGATCATTTAATAAATACGTACAAAATACCCCAAGTATGCTTATTAAATCCTGTACACAGAGCCCATTTAAAGTTTGCTTCATACACACATGCGTCGCTAGGAAGATATTTTCGGCGGGTAGTAGGAGAGATTTGACATCAAAATCATGGCGTCACGAACCTAAACAGAGCCCCGCGGGAACACTCACCCAAACAGAGGCTTCCAAATGACGCAGTGTTAAAAGAGAATTTATTACAAACCGCACATCAGGGCGCAACGAACCGTGGTAATAGCGCTGTCCTCAAAACAGAAAAAAACCCTATCAGTTTCCAAGTACTCCGTGCATTTAACAGACTACACAACAAATGTGTGTGGTGGGGAAACCAGCTACTGCAAAATCAATTCACAGAAAGCTCACAGGTGTCCAAAGAAAGTTCAGAAACTAGCTGAAACTCAATACGGTACTATAGATATACTCAGAGTCAGGATGTTGTTCCTGACCACTATGACGCGCGCGGTCAAGCGTAATAGAAAGGCTTCTTCGCCTAGAGCAGCCTACTCGGGCTCTAAGTGACTCATCAGGATCGACCGTACTCACCACAGCAGTGTGAACATAAATTCCGTTTCGGTCAGGCTCGAAGAAACGCGGCTGTACGATTTCGCTACAATACAGAAGCACCAGCACACATCAGAAAGTTCACCGACACGCCATTTGAACGTGCGCTAATTCGAAGTGTGAGACCAAACAATCTTCTTAACACCGTCCAAAACGCTTCCGCTACACGACACTGAAACAAGGCATGTTGTCATGTCTCAGTGTGACCGCAGTGCGGGAAACTTGCGGTACGCTGAACGCCGAATCTCGCCATACGGTCACACATCGGATGAACTGCCCAGACAGGCAACCATCCAAAATACCGGGAGTACCAATATCAAGGGAGCTGATGCCAACGGATTCAGCGTGATCTTGCTATCTGTTCATTGTCTATTTAGTTTATTGCCAATTTTTCGCATAATTCGTTCGCTGTACTTTCCCTAAAATGTATGCATGGCAAGGTAGACTGGAAGTTTCTCACTGTTTTGACAACGTAGGCATAAAATAGCGGCGACTTCTGTGCAGACAGACCAGCAATGCGTTCTTCACACTGAGTGGGAAGTTCCCAGAAAATACTGCGGCGGCGCCCTCTCCGGGTACTTAGTTGTGTCTACAAGTTCGAACACTGTGCGTACTGCCACCTGGCTGCACATGGTTTGCGAGCAAGGTATACTGAAACCACCCATTGAATTGCACTGTTTCCGTCTTGTCCGCCCAAAGGAACGCCTTAAACTTTTTTTTCTTTATTTCCAAACGTGTCCCGATCGTACGAACAGAAGCAGTAGTACAAACAAAATAAAGCTGAACTACATAATAAAAAATCACAATACCCACATTGAGGTATCGCGCCAGTGGCTAAAATATTTTCTTCTTTGTTAGTCGTGGCGAGCTGACGGGTGAACCGGCGCGGCGGTTTCGCTACGCGTGATACATAAAAAAAGCGCCACCGAGACGGACGACTTAATTATGTTGCGTTGCCCTGCAAGTGAAAGTCCGAACTTTGCTGCAACCACAAAGCGATGCTCCGCAGTCTCGAGGAGACACTTCCTCGTTCTACGCGCCACTTTACCTAAGGAATGGAACCCCACATCAAGCACTAGAACATTCATCGCCCATTTTACGTCGCTCGCCAAGCCAGACGCAAATGTGCCAAAGCGCACCGCCATAGTTTTGCCCCTGCTCTTTCGAGATCTAGGCAGCTCACCGTACTCATTGAATAACACCATATTTCGGGATCTAGGCAGCTCACCGTACTCATTGAATAGCAGCATAAACGCTTGATAGCTATCCCCGTACCGGATGAACAGAGACACGTCGTCCGCATAAGCGGACACCTTGACTTGGCCTATGCCTGGCAACGGGAAGACGCGGATGCCGGCGTTCGCATGTTAGCATCAATACGGGTGACAGAGATCGGACTACTTAATAGCCGGTTGAGAAGGTGTCGAATACTCTCGTGTCGCGTAGCTGAACAAATCCCGCGTCAATGCCAGGGACGAGAAAATCGGGCGACCCTCACGGAAGGATTCTGGCCTCACTCAGCGCACCGTGAATGGCCGTGAAAAACGGCTCGTAAAGTCCCGCAGGAATCCCGTCAGGCCATAGCGCCGACACACCATCCAATTTTTCGACACACTCGCAGAGCTTGTCAGCATCCACCGAAGCACACAGCTATTCAACAAGGTTATCTGGCACGCACGGCAGCACCCCACAAAATGCGCTAAGCTTGTCCTCAAAATCCTCTGCATCCCATGACGCGCTCTCGGTCGAGAGAAGGGTGGCGAAATGTCCTTCGAATACATCGGAGAGAGAGAATCATTTTAATGAAAACCAGTGATGTTAGCCGAGCCGCCGGGCTAGCTTGCTACGCTAGATGAGAGAAGAAAAAAAAAGAAAAAAAAGAAGACAAATGTGAAAGCGAATAGATGTCATTTGATGCGGCCAAAATTTTCAATCACAAAACTCTGTCCAGTTCTGTGCTCCGAAGAAACTCCAAAAGAGCTTTGATTGCACGCGCAGGCTGACTGGGACCCGACCATGGACCCAAAACAGCCCTCAGCTCAAGTCCCGCACCAAGCTGCCTGCACAAAGATAATATGAGTTTCTGTCTGTGCGCGGTGTACTTTGGACACACGCATATAACATGATGGATGTCTTCTCGTGAGTCACATCTGGAACAAAGAGGTGAAGATGCCTGTTGGATTTTGTACAGGTAATGTCCCGTGTAGGCCACATTCAAGCGCAGCCTATGCAGAATGGCTTCCTTGCGCTTGCTAAGTCCAGGTGGCATTCTGAAGGTGCACTTGGGATCAATCTCATGAAGAGGTGCGTATTGCTGCCTTGCATCAGTCCAGATAGACATCTGCGCATTTCATGCGGTTGATGAGGCGAGTAGTACCGCATCATTTCTCATGAATGGGATCGGCACAGCTTGAGTGCAGAGACTGTGATCAGATGAGGCGGCTTTGTCAGCTGCGTCGTTGCCGGCAACTCCGCAGTGGGCAGGAAGCCACTGCAGACCTATGCTGTGTCCCCTTTGTATGGCTTGCAAGTGCAAGAGATTGATTTCCCAAGCCAGCTGTTCTTTTGGAAGCGTCTTCAAGCTTTCGAGTACTGACCTGGAGTCTGTAAATACAGCCCATTGATTGGCCGGCTGCTTTAGAATATACTGAAAAGCAGCGCGCAGCCCAGCCAGCTCAGTAGCTGTCGTCGAGGACTTGTGGCTCAATAGGGCGCAGATGGTAGTGAGCGACGAAGGAATCGAGATCCCTATCGTCGACGATGTAGCCGTCACTGAGCCATCTGTGTACACATGAGTGTGGCCTTTGTATTGGTAGTTAATATGCTCCAAGGCAAAGAACTTTAGAGCCGGGGCTGGTATATCCGCCTTCCGCTTAAATCCAGGTACCATGGTGACAATTTTCATAGGAGGGAATAGCCACGGAGGGTGAGGAGAAGAGGCTGAAGGCTGACACTGGGAGGGCATAGCGTGCTGCACTTCAGAGGCCCAGGCGGCAGCAAGAGGATGCCCATGTTGCCTTGCCACAACGCGCAGGTGCGTGCGAAGTTGCTCCATTGCCTGCAAAGCAGTGGGCGGAAGTCGTCTGCTCTCTAACATGGTTCCCATTGTGGAGGTGGTCTTCGGGACACCAAGACATATCCTCAGTATTCGGGCCGGCAACCCCTCTAGTATTTAGAATTCCCTTTGGAAAGAGAAGTCAGAGCTGGGAGGCTATAGCGAAGTAAGCCTTCGCAAAGGACGTCGTATAGCCATAAAAGAGAGGTGATGCTACATCCCTCAGTGTTGTTGGAAAGCATGCCGAAGATGTGCGCGAATGACGTTAACTTCTCTTTTAGGCTTCGGATGTGAGCCGCCCATGTCAGATGGCGGTCGAAGGTAACACCCAAAAACATGTGATGGGTGACACACGGTATCGGTACGCCTGCGGCCATTAACTGGTAGTTTGAGTCGTCCCGCTTTGTAAAGGCCATGGCCATGGCAGCGCACTTGACCGGTGATATCGCGAGACCGCGTGTCGCGGGAAAGTTTTCAATTGAACTTACTGCACGCTGAAGTCTCGACTGGAGCACACGCCTGTTGCGGCCAGAGCACCAGATACAGATATCATCAACGTACATCGAGATTTAAACAGACTTCGGCAGGCATCTCTCAAGGCCAATCATTGAAATACTAAAAAGAGTCGGGCTCAATACCCCACCCTGAGGGACACCACGTGTCACGTTATGGAGGGATGTCTCACAATCCGCTACAGACATGTAGATGGTCCTATCAGAGAGGTAATCAGATATCCAGTCGTACATTCGTCCCGCGATGCCTATAGACCTCATTGCTGTCCGGACAGCGTCATGGCGAACAGAGTCGTATGCCGATTTAATGTCAATGAAGACTGCAATGGTAATTTGCCGTTCGATCTTTGCGTGCTTCACATGTGTTGCAAGGACAGTTACGCTGTCAATGCTGCTCCGGCCCTTGCGGAAGCCCGACATCTGCGACGGATAAACGCTTCTGTCATTCAGATCCCAGTCTAGGCGAAGCAGTACCATCTTCTCCATGAGCTTCCCAATGCAGCTTAGAAGCGCAATAGGCCGATACGAATCAATATCCGTGGGGTCTTTCGCAAGTTTTAGAACTGGCACGATACGAGCTCGCTTCCACCCAGGCTCAAGACGGCCGGTCTCCCAGGAGCGGTTGAATATTGATAAGCCACCGCTTCGAATTGCCGCCTAGATGACATAAAACCGCATAGTTTATCCCGTCTGGGCCCGGAGAAGAGGCTTTGTTAACTGAGCACAGAGCAGCTTCAAGTTCTGCCATAGAGAATGGTTCGTCCGTGTAGGGTGTGTTCGGTGATGGGTTCGCAGCCCTGGAAATGGTCGTTGGTGAAGACCCCGGTGCGGAAGTAATTTTAGTGCAGAAGGCTTCACCGACATCTAAGTCGCTTACCTTCATTTGCAGAGAAATTGAGTTAAAAGGGTACAACTCAGTTCGCGGTGCACGGAGACCATGCACTAAACTCCATATCCTTGTCAGCGGTTTCCGAGGGTCTAGCTTTGAACAAAATTTACACCATCTTCCCGCGAGGGGAACCATGGGGTAGGTGCGACGTATCGGGGGTTGCCGTTGCGTTATTCAAACCATCGGACGATGTCATCGGAGTGCCGGCGGGGGAACGACTGAGCGAAGCGGCGCACTTACCGCGTTTATATGCAGCGGAATGAGAGAGAGCAGCGCATAGCAGCGCATAGCAGCGCATGCGCATGTGTAAACCCAGCGCAAGCTGCGCGCTAACACACAGCTGGCACGGCGACGGGAGCGAGCTGACTGTGCTGACACACAGATGGCGCTGCGGTGAGAGCGGCGGAGCGCACAGCTGCCGCGCCGAGGATGCGGACTACGCCGCGACAACGACGCGGGACAAGGCGAGTTAGAGATGCGTTGCATCTAAACAAGGACGTTTATTCACGTTAGGCAAACTTCTTGAGATGCCTCTGAATGAGCTTTTGCCTGCTTCTGGCTGCTCGTATATCTTCTACCGCGGAAAGTTTCTGTGCGCGCCTTTCTGCCCTTCTACGAATCGCCCTGAGATTTTCATACTCGACGTCAGCCACTGTATACTCTTTTGGCAGGCTCGCGGTTTTGCTGCACAACCTCCGCGTATTTGCGATGCTGTTAATAGCGTCGTCGTATGACGAGAAATCACCAGCGGTTGTCTCGACGTCTGTGGTGAAGTTACCCCAGTTGACAAATTGAACGGCAGATTTACGGCGACCAGCAGGCAAACCGTCGACAATAATGTAAGTTGGTACATGGTCGCTTACATGAGACTCAATGTCTGCATACCAGCTTGTGGTCGTTGACAATGCTGAGGAAACCATCGTGACGTCGATAGCACTTGACATCCGTCCACAATAAAACGTTGGTTGCCCAGTGTTAATAACACACAAACAAGCGGTCTGCAATGTCCAACATGCGACGTCCTTTGGCCGTCGTTTTCTTACTTCCCCATGA
Organism: Haemaphysalis longicornis; assembly: GCF_048455015.1. Classification (NCBI taxonomy): domain Eukaryota; kingdom Metazoa; phylum Arthropoda; class Arachnida; order Ixodida; family Ixodidae; genus Haemaphysalis; species Haemaphysalis longicornis. The sequence continues at coordinate 26,265,155 of NW_027526422.1, forward strand.
CGGATGATGAGCATTGAAGTCCCCCGTGAGGATGTGTGGAGGTGGTGTACGACGAATTATGTCCTCGGGGCGCTGAGTGTTCAGCGATGCGTGGGGTGGAATATACACAGCGATGACAGTAAAGGAAACGCCTGCGTGTCGCACGGTAGTAGCTGCGAGTTCGTTCAACGCGTTAGGCGGCAGATTGTGTTGCATGAATTTGAGGTCGTTTCTCACGCATAGCAGGACTCTCGTCTTTGCCACATCAGTTGATGAGCGCAGGACTGCGTACCCGGATAGCCGTACATCTGTGGAAAGGCGGTACTCCGAAATGGCAACAATGGGGAACTGGTGTTTTTGCACAAATCTGCGGAAGTCTGGAAGTCGCTGACCAAATTCACATGAGTTTCATTAAAAAATTGTTGCTTTTTGCCGAATTTGCTGCACAGAGGGGGAACGTGTAGTGATGGGTGCCACTACCGCCATTGTACTAGGAGAGGCGAAACGAAGTCGAGGAGCGTCACGACAGCTTTGGCCACTGGGGATGCAAGAGAGCCGAGAAAGAGGCGCACAGCTTCCACGATGGAGTAGATTGCAGAACCGAGGCCTGTCGAGTTACGTTCGGCCTGCGACTCGCGTTGTACTTTGAGGGAAGCATAGGAATGAGCTCTAGAAGACCGAGCAGCAGGGATTGGAGTGACAACTGGTGTTGATGCCGGCGCCCTCGTAGTCGTGGACATTGGTGCTGCTCTCGGAGCTGGTGAAAGGGCCTCTACTGACGCCAGAGGGGGTGTAGCTGCAGGAACAGGTGCCGGCGTTGTAGCTGCAGTTTCAGCTTTTGGCGGTGCTTTACGTTGTGGGGATGGTAGGGCAGGAAATTCTTTATCCAAGTCCATAGAGATGGGCTTCTCTCCTTCCCGTGCTTGCCCTCTTGAAGATTTCTTGGGTCCAATGGCATGCTGCTCTTGTACAGCTGCTTTCGCAGACTTATAGTCAGTATTATGGACCATCTTATATTTGTAGATCGCCTGGTCGTCGCGGCGAGCCGAGCAGCTTCCAGAAGTCGCTTCAGGCTTCTTCCCGCAGTTAGCACAACGGAGACTTTCGGTGTTGCACGTGGTACGACCGTGGTTGCCACCATACCGAGTGAATCGCATTGGAAGCTGGCATACTTCGGACACATGCCGAACCGCAGATATTTAGTACACTGCCTGGGCGTTTCAACATATGCGTATACGCGGTAGCGCGTGTAGCCTATGATGACGTGTTCTGGGGTTGACTCTGTGGCAAATACTATTTGCACACTTTCAGATGTCTTGCCAAATCTTAGGACTGGTTTGACTGGGATCCTCTGACGTAGTGCCTCAAGAATCTCAGGTGGTGTGATGTCTTTAGCTACACCTCAAATTACGCCGACACCACATTTGCTTGGGCGTGGTTCATAGGCTTTCACGAGGATTTTCGCAATGCTTGATATTGTCAACAAACGCTCGGTAGCATCAGTACTGCGTGTGTCGATGGCCAAGAGATTAAGCCGATGGTTCGGCCGCACTTGAAGCACTCCATCGGGAGCTATCGTTTCTAACCCATCCTTAACAGCTAGTGGGTTGAACCTAGTTATGATTTTTGAAGGATCCGTAGGCTTTACAATCACCACAAGTCTGTGTCTCAGAGGGTTCTTCGGGGATGCATGTACATCCAAGGGTTTGAATACGCTCTTAGACCATTGACGGCGCTTTGGAGCTTGAACTGTCCGGAAGGGTTCAGAATCGTCTGCGAGGTTGTTGGCCTCCTCCGCGTGTATTGCGGTGCCAGAAGGAGAGACCTCCGTCATGTCGGAAATATCATCCTCGTTGTCTGGCAAAGGTTGTTTCAATGGAGAGAGATCGTGGCTTACTTGTCCCGGAGTGATCATGGATCCTGAGGGAGCGCTAGGAGAAGCCGATGATCCAGAAGAAGCCTCTAGCAACAAAGAAGCAGGCGCAGCCGGCTGAATGACCATGCTGGGCGCGACACCACGCAGGGGGTAGGGAACCGACCAAGGCGGCGACACACTAGGTGCTGCGCCCGCCGCAGGGTCCATTTCTGGTGTTAAATGCAGCAGAATATTCAGAATAGAGCACTAAACTTGCCAGAAACGGCGAAAAATTACACACAGCCGGTTCAGACAGACCGAATGATATGATCTTCGTCTATATCTTCAGCCCTCGTGCTAACCGACCCATCGGCAAGTGTAACGTCTGGAACAGTGTCTAACCCAGCCTCGTCAAGCGAGCCCGTTATATTATGCTGGAGTACGGAGGGGCCGAAGGAGAGAGACATAATATTTTATCCACAGGTAGAAAGTGAGGAGGAGTTGTAGGGAGCGCTGCGAGATCCAGAGGCCTCGGTCCAGGCTTCTGCTGACGGCTTCTTGAACGAAGTCAATCAGGCCGCGTTGCTCCACTTCTCTTCTAGGTGAGGTCAGCCATTCTCTGGAGTAATGTTTTCTAATTTGGATGTATTGAGGGCACTGCCAGAGAATGTGGTCTTGGTTATGTGTAATGTTGCGCTGTGAACATGATGTTAAGGGTGTTGTTTTGCCATATCCGATGAGATGTAGCCTCGCAGGTGTTTCGAATGTTCCGGTCTGTGCCTGTCGTAATGGGGTTTGTTGCTGTCTTGTTAAGTTAGGGTGGGGAGCTGGGAGTAGACTATTCGCTGTTTTGTGTTCTTTAAGGTGAAGTTGCGGGTGAGTTGGTTCCTGAGATGCCGGACTTTGGCAGCCGTTGCTTGGAGCCCGGATGTATGCGTCTCGGCCAAGCTGATTAGCCTTTTCGTTTCCCAGTACCCCGGCGTGGCCAGGAATCTAGTACAGCTTCACTGTTCTTTGAATACGCTTGAATAGGTGTGCCGCCTAGTGGTATGTATGACCGGAGTCTAAGAGTCGACATGCCCTCTTGTTGTCGGTATAGATATTGAGGGGACGGGCTGGTTGGGAGAGGTGGATAACTGCTTTGATAATGGCGTATAGTTCCGCTTCCTCTGCTGAGTTGAACTGTTTTTAGATGCGAACCATCTCTTGCTCGGGGGATGTCCCGCGTCCGTGCCCCGTCCGCAGCGCCTCTGATGATGATTGTGGCAGGATGCCCCTCCCTAGGGATTGGCCAACCAAATAATCCATCACGAGATAGCTTCGCGTTCAACCGCCGTCGTCATCTTCTCGTATGGGTACTGCTGAAGAAGAAGAAGAAGGAGAAGAAGACAAAGCTGTAAATCGGAGGGCGTGTACGTTGCTCTCAGCCGGTGCACCAACTTCAACAACCTTTACGTCACCAACGCTGACGGAGACTACCTATTCTACCACAGAGAGGACAACATTGACAAGAACATGATGTACGAGTTTCGGCGCCTCGAGAACCACCGCCTACTCACCGTAATACAATAGTACTTGCGTGCCTTTGCCACCGGTGTGGACCCACACGCGGAATTCCCTCTGGCGCTACTAAACACCAGATCACTCAACATAACGGCAACACAATGGAACCACACGGAACCCCCATGATGCTTCGCATCCTCATCAGGGTTCCCCACGAGAAGATGGTGTAATTACAGTGGCCCAAATAATCCCTGTATGTATGCCGAGTTCAATCTTGCCGAGCTCAATGGAACCACATGGAACCCCCATGATGCTTTTTGACCAATGCGAACTCTGCAGAAAGTGTTGTTATGCGGCGCCGTGATGCGCGCCTGCGTGCACGACCCTCCCTTACTAAAGGCACGCGCCAGCGGTCCTTCAACTCATCCCAAGGGAAAGAACTGAACTCGCGCAGAGCAGTGAACGAACTATTAAGTCTGCCGAACTGTCCCTGTCGGTTAGCAGACGCTCGTCCATTCGCCACGTCTGGTGGCGGAGCGCACATTTGCCAAGGCTAAGCGTCGCTAACACAGGCGACTGATCGCACACGCGCCGAACCACAGCCGGAAAGGAGGGGACGTTACAGCACTCCACGTGGAAGCTAACTTAGCTCTAGTGGAAAATAAAACTTATCTAGCCGACTGCCAGATCGTCCCCTCTCCCAAGTAGCGACAAAGCTGTCGCCGTAGAGCTGCACCCAAGCATCGGAAATATGTAATTGACCGATCCGGTCCTTGAACGTCTGGACACCGCTTTAGGACCGACCTTGCACACGTCACGGTACACCACGGTGAGGGTCGGTCACACAATTAAAATTGCCCACCAAAAATGTTGGGTAACGTTCGAGCGCGTCGAGGGATGCGAAAATGGGAACTAGTCAGAGTACGTACACAACAACCGCTAACCCGCGACAAGCGAGCAAGAAAAAGTCGACTGCAAGCACGCGCCCTCCGAACCCAAAGGTACAACGAGCCTTTCGGCGCAAGCTCTCGCGCAGAAATACGACGCCTACGCGCTAAACCATCCTGTCTGACAGGGTGAAAAAGGCTTGCACACAACAGCACTCGCGAAACAAGAGAACGTCGCGCGGAGTATGACAATTGCACTCCTGTAAAAAGAGAAGATCAACGCATTACACCCGAGCATAGTGCATCACCTCCAGGGCTGCGGGGTCCTAAGAACGAAAAGTCGCCGGGAAATTGCCGAAGGTAGCGCAAAAAATCACCACCTTAAACTAAATGTTTGAAAAAGAGCCAGAAAAGTCGCCATTTTCATGAAAGCAAAGCTAGAAAGTACGTTTACCGCAAAGCACTATACCTCTACCAGCCAAGCAAATTTCATGGCGTTGTCAGCAGAAAACGCCAGAAATAAAAGGAATTACTGGCACCGCCAGGAATTGGAACTGGACCCGAATAGAGAAACGGATCGAGAGCCCGTCGTCTTACCGGGTAAGCTGCGCCCACACGAGGAGACGGGAGAGACGAACGGTATACTCAACTACACAGCGGTGGGTTGAACACCTGTGCTCATTCAGAGCCTTTGTGTGAAGTACAAACCACATAATATATGATAACGGCGTCTGCGAATAATGCGAAGCACGTTCTTCTCCCCGAGTGTGTTTCCCGGTAAAGATTACCGTTGCGTACTATACGAGTGCAAAAGTACCCAACCGCATAGAAATCAAGTAGGCACGTCACCACGCTTTCACATAAAAAGGAAGACTGGTATAGCAACTCATTCAGTTCATTCCAGGCCACCAAGGGTAGACCACGGAAAGTAAAGACGCCAGGTTTCACTCTTTGTAGAGCCACGCGTGTGGGTTTAAGTGATCTCGTATGGGTAATCGTCGTGGGTGTCGTTTACAGCTTCGCAGTACAACCACCTTAACATCGTGGATTGCCGCGGGCTAAGTCGTTACAGGCATACCGACAGTTAGGCGTACTTCACAGCAAAGTAAGTACGGCACGCTTCCGCGCTTTCGCTGACGACAGGTAGCCCGCCTCCAATCCCCTGTGCGCCTCCGCCGCTTAGCTTCGACGCGCGGCCGCGCCGTTTGCGCTGGCGCTGCGCGGCGCACGACCACCCTGCGCCGTGCTCGCACCAAAAGTGGACGACCCTGTACATACATTACATACATCTCGAAAAACATTACATACATACATACATACATACATACATACATACATACATACATACATACACCCGCCGCGGTGGCTCAGTGGCTAAGGCGTTGCGCTGCTGAGCACGAGGTCGCGGGTTCGATTCCCGGCCGCGGCGGCCGCTTTTCTGATGGAGGCGAAAAGCAAAAACGCCCGTGTGTGCGAGATTTCGGCGCACGATAAAGATCCCCAGGTGGTCAAAATTAATCCGGAGCCCTCCACTACGGCGCGCCTCATCGCCTGCGTTGCGTCGGCGCGTTAAACCCCACAATCAGATCAGACATACATACATACGTACGTACATACATACACACATACATACGTACGTACATACATACATACATACATACATGCATACATACATACATAATACATACCTACATACATACATACATACATACATACATACATACATACATACATACATACATACATACATACATACATACATACGTACGTGCATTCATACATACATACATATTACAGTAATCCCTCGTTATAACGAACCGCTTTACTCGAAATATCGCTTTATTCGGAATTTATTCTTGTCCCAACCCAAACGCATGCATTTTAGGCCGCATTACTCGAAGTACACGAAGTGCTTGACCCGCTTAGAGCGAAGTGGCGAGCGGAGGCATGGCTGAGTGGCGGCGGCCCAGCGGCGAGTCAACCTTCAAACATGGCGGTTCAACGCAAGCTGGTCTTTCCCCGGCAATTTGCTCGAGCCGGTCATGCTCGATTCACGCCATCCGACTTTACACAAACGGTCCGAATGCGTGGTACAGTCATTGAATTTTGTTCCTAGACATTGATCAATGACGTGAACGCGACGCTGCGCGAACAACCACACTCAAACCGTAGAATTAGCAGTGTCGTCGACAACGGGGCGCCGAAAAACTCTTGTTTTGAAAACTTCACTGCTGCCCACCTGGGAAAAAACTTCCCAGAGATCATGCAAGGCCACTAGTGCAAATCCGGTCAGTTTTCATAATTGCGCTGTGTACCAAAATGAACAGCTAATCATTTTTTTAGCGCAACAAACGCAACCTCCGACTCCAGCGACAGAATTGGCGGCGCTTTTCAGAGAGAAACTCGCGCAGCGTTTCGTGACTTCGGCACGCTCCCCTGTAAATTGGCCACATCCACTGCCACTTTTATGATAAAGACCACAGCCTCATGCAATGCTTCGTCAAATTGGAGGAGGGGATTCTCGCGCCCGGCAAGAACTTTAAACAGCCAAAGCTAGCTGCCTTTTTGCATCTGAATAAAGCTTTTCTTCACTGAATACATCGTGTTTTGCTTTCTTTCAGTTGTGGGGCAATTAAAGCTCAACTACTTAAGCTTTTCTCGAGAGTTCGCTTATATCGAAATACCGCTTATAACAAGATTTTTCGCCGTTCCGCTGACTTCGTTATAACGAGGGATTACTGTACATACGTACATACGTACGTGCGTACATACATACATACATGCGTCAAACGCTTTGCTATGGCATGGGTAAATTATCAGTGTGCACAAAACAAAAATTGAGTTACACAATTCTTTCTTCCCTACCAGCTTCCAATTACCGAGATCCTTAAAAAGGATTTTGAAGGCCTAAATATTGACATCACCGGAGACACACAAATTTTGGTCGAGTATATCGACTACTTCAAGCGTGCAGTGATCCTCTTGAAGTGCAGCACCATGTAAGTATTCAAAAACTTGAGCCCGAGCTTGATACCACCGAAAAAAGGCGCAGAAGCTCATAGAATTGTCTATGCCCAGAATTTTTACACCACTTGTCTTCATTAAGATTTTTATAGCCGGATTTTGTGAGTAGCGGAATATGTGGTGTTGTTCATTTGTTTTCAACTTCTTATTTGGCTCTTTTTGCCCATGTTGCACATTTACGCTACTGTAGCGGTTAACAGATTCAACCTTGCCAATAGTGTAATTTATTGCAGATGCAACGCATAAGGTACAGTTGTTTTTCTTCACAATATTTTTGTTCGCGTTTCCATGGTTCTTGTACGGGCTCTCTTATTTAATCATTCGTTTTTTAGATATGTATAACAGCCATATTTCTGATTTTGTTAGTTCATTTTTATATACCTTTTATATTTTCTTATTTCTGGGTTTGCATAATTCTGTCCGACCAATTATTTCCATTGAAGCTATTATAACGATTAAATATGTGATTTCCGCCAAAGCTACATTTTTTGGGCATTAAACGGTTGGCCCGTTTTCGCATTTTTTTAAATTCCTGTTTAGAACGTCCTTTTCTGCGCTGTTTTACTTTAGTCAGCCTTTTTTAGAGGTGATGATTAAGATGCGTTTTTTTTGTTCTTTTTGTGAAATTTGCTTTCGTGAAATCTTTTTTTCTTTTTTTGCCCTTTTTGGGTAATCAAACTTTTGTGCAAAAATCATCCGCATTTTCGCTATTAAAATTATTAAGTGCGTTACTTTCACCAATTCTGCATTTTTGTGCAATTGCAGAGCGTTACCTGGTCCTGACTGGGGGAGGGGGGGGGGTATTAGACAAAGAATACTACGTATTAATATACGGGAGTATGTCGTGTGTACAGGAAGACGCGAATAATTGGAAGTGTTCCGCCGGGGTTAGTTAGTACAATACACGACCGAGCTTTCGAATTGTACTTCTGCCGTTGTCAGCACCTATTTCTCAGTCGAGATACATACGACCTGGCATGATGATATGCGGGTGTCTGTATGTTAAAATTAACAGTGATAGTTTCAAAGCAAAGTGAATTCAAATTATTGTCAAATTCAAAGTCAAATTATTGCCAACACGAATTACGCAACTGGAGGCTAAGACCCGGTAAGAGCTATGGAAATAAATTAAACTGTCTAGCCAGAACTGCCGAGTTTTAATGATACCTATACATGTATATGTTGTCCAGTAAGGCATAAAATCTTACCTCACTAGACGAAATACAAGTTCGAACTACAAACTGGGGTTTTAGTAAAGGTCGAGGATACACCTGGTTGTTAGGTACGGTGTAGCGAAGGGCTAAGGCGCAGCTCAGATTGAGGGGGTTTTATCTCAGAGGATCGGATGCGTACTGTCCACGGAACGAGCGGTATCGAGGCTTCCCAAAGCAACAGTATTGACTTCGCTGTGGTGTCGGCCATGTTAACACCGTAACCAAGGACGTCGATGTTAACGCCTTGCATTTAGTCACTGTAGGAAAACGTTAAGCAAGCTGATTAGGTCTCCCGGAGTTCTTAGTGCAGTGGTAATTAGTGCAGTGGTAACGCACCCGGATCCTGCTCTGCGTACCCGGGTCCAAACCCTGAGGCACGAATCCAAATGTGCTTATTTATTTTTTTCTACAGGGCAGGTCAGTATCAGTGGTGGCGCAAGATGGCGCTACAAGATTTTTTGTCATGGTCAATGGCACCGACGACGCCAGCCTTTCTGCACATGGTGCCCTTAACGCTGTTAACGGCCCCGCGAGAATGGTGTCGGAATATCCCAAAATTAGAATACATAACATTACGGTAATATACACTGATATTGCGTACAGCATGCATAATGCACGATTAAAAATTATTTAAGTATTTACGCTTGCATAGTACAGTAATACATCGTAAATTTGGAGTCGTAAAATCCACTAAAAATTTTGAAATTAGCCGAGTTTCCAGTTGAGCGAAACGCCGAAAACTTGTCGCCATGACACTCAAATGAGTATAGTGCTGGTAACAACACCTACACTGCACGGGGGAGCTTTCGTAAAAAAGCAAAGTATAATTCGCAGGAACTAATTTTTATTAGTCTGAATAAAGAACTGCATTTTGCAAAATTGTTATTTAGCTGCTTTAATTCATCGCATCTATTGTTGGTCACCACCTGTACATTTTGCTTGTTGCGAGCAAGCTCAACATGTTTTATTTTTGTTTCTGGCATTGTTGGCACTGCTTGAAGCTCCTTATGGTCCGGATGAACACCTGCGTCGTGCACTGAGTTCGCACGGAGCCCTTATCAGCTGACTGCAGCAGACCTTGTCTTGTGTCCTCTCTGTCAACCATTCGCGAGATCCGTGATCCCCAGGAAAAACGTCTTGATATAAATGGGCTCGAATACGTAGTACATATCAGATGTAAATACACGGCGAGAAAAACTTAACTGATACGCCGAGATATGCCAGTTCGAGTTAACGAGGATTTACTATATGTAGTTCCTTTTCAACCAGTGTGTAAGAGTAAACTAACTCCGTGGGACAAAAATATGCAGACCTACGTTATTATGTTGGACTGATTAAGGGATTCAACACACCGAAGCTGCACCTGGGCTATGAGGCGCACCGTAGTGCAGGGCTCCGGATTAATTTTGACCACCTGGGGATTTATAACGAGCGCTAAAATCTCGACACACGGACAATTTTCCTTTTCACCTCTACCAGAAAATCAGCCACCGCGGCAAAGATTGACAACCCGCGGCTTAAGCGCGACGCCTTAGCCACTGAGCCACCGTGAGGGAACTTAATTCATTCACCTGCTGCCAACCAAAAAAAGGAACCTGCACAAATTCAGACAATCGTCCACTAAAGCGCGGCATTTTCATGCCGCTTGTCTAGAGGGCGAGTTCTTTACAGCCAAGTATGGCTATGAGTAACTGAAGATGTTTATGCTTTTTAAGTTTTCTTTCCTTTCTTCTCGCCAATGACGTAAATTTATTCTAGTAGAGCGACGAAGTGTCCTTTTTTCCCTAATTATGTTTTTTTGAAGATGCAAGGCGTACTACATAGTTGGCCTGTTTACGCTATTACTTATTCGTTTTTCCAACGTTTTTTCGCGCATTTTCTTTGTCTATTCTTCGGCTGTTGGGGGGGCTGTATAAGACGCATATTTCTGATTTTTTTCGGACCATTTTTGTTGATTTGTTTTTGTCTAATTTTCATATTTTTGCTTACCGAAATTCCGTCCGATCAATTATCTTCATTAACGCTATTATGACGATTAAAGGTGGCCAGCAAATATGAATTTCTGTGAAAATGCAGGGCGTACATGGTTCACAATTCGCCATTTTTTATTTCGCATCTTGAGCATCCTTTTGCATATTTTCTTTGTGTATTTTTACGTTTTTGCGGGTGATATGTGTTGAATATTATTGATTTTGCAAATATTTTTGGCAAAATTTTTATTTTTCTATTTTTATTCCTTTTCTGGTTTTGAAAAAACTCGGTCCTACCAATTACCTCCATTTACGCTATTGCTATTGTTGCAACCGTGTCATCCCAGCGCTGCCACCAGTTGTTGCGACCGGGCGGGGGCACCCGATCCGATCTCCGTGGCCTCCGACATAAGAGTGGTAGCGCGTACGATGGGAGCGGCCAGCCGCTGTTGCAGCCGAAGAAGTAGGCTAACGTAACTGTTTACTTTTCATAGCGAGAGGTGAGCCGAAGCCAAAAAAACATACAATGCCCCGACGGGCCAGGTTACAATACAGGACTCGAGCAGAGTGACCGCATGGATTCGCTGCTCAGACAGGAATGAATTTCAGCGTTTTGGGCTGCTTCTATTTATACCCCAAAAAAAACAATGGTCAAACGCGAACAAGTAGCCACACGCCACGAACATCACAGACACACACAACGCTCTTTCCACAGTTCGTGAGTCATTCATAGCCTCGGCGCACGTGGAGTCCGAGAGAGGGGGGAGAGTGTCCTTGAAAGGTGCCGGGGCCGCGCTATCAAATGTTGATCGCGCCGATAGCGAAACGTCTGAGCCGGGCATGTCGAGGCGTGACTCACCGACGTGCTGGCACCTGACGTTTGTGGGGCGCACGTCCGTTAAGAACGCCTGGGCATGCCGCTGGCACCTGGGCGTGCCGCTGGCAACCGCCGGAGGCGCGTTGCAACGCGAGGTGTCTGACCCGGCATGGCGAGACACCAAAAGTATGATTCACCGACACGCGGGCGCACGTGGTGGCTTCGCACGTGGAGGCTTCGCACGTGGAGGCTGATGCGGGAAAATACGGCGGCGTTGGCCGATTCGTAACACGATTAAAGGTAGAACTTTCTTCTGATCTGCATTTTTGTAGAAATACAGGTCGTTACACAGTTTTTTAGCCTTTTTCGCCATTTTAATTTGTATTGTGAGCATTCTTTTGAGTACGCTTAGTCTTCGTTTTTTGAGGGAGATGTATAAGAAGCATATTTTTGATTTTGTCAGATGATTTTTGTTAAATTGTTAACTGTATTCTTTTTCTGATTTCCTAGTTTTTCATAATTTCGGGTGACCAATTATGTAACTTTACGCTATTTGACTATTCAAGGTGAATCTTCCGCCAAATCTGTCTTTTATGGAAATGCAGGGTGTTACGCGGTTCGCAATTTCGCCATTTCTCATTTCATTATTTTAGTGTTTTTTTTTTGCGGTCTTTGTCGTTTATTCTTCGGTTTTTGCGGGAGATGTATAAGTTGCATATATTGCCGTTTGTCAGATAATTTTTTATTGAATTTTATTTTTGCTAATTCTCGTATTTTTGGTTTTCAAAATTATGTCCCACAAACCATGTGCATTTAGCTATCATCATCCTCATATTATTTCTCGTTTTATTTCCTTAAAGACCAAGGGGTATTACACAAGGGGGGGATATACAGTGTATAAAGAACATTTGCCACATAAGGGGTGAATATACAGGGTGTAAAGAACATTTGCAACATAAGGGGTGGATATACAAGGTATAAAAACATTGCCCTTAAGTGGTGGATATACTGGGTATAATAAAATTGCCACAAATTGTCGCTGACAAAGATGACTGGTTACATTTTCAATGAAGGTTGATGGACAGGTGATTGCGACGATGTGGTTTGGGAGGCCGTTCCACTCCTTCGCTGCACGGGGTAAGGACGCGGAGAAGGTAGCAGTTCTAGCGAGGTAATGGGAAACTTGGAGGGGGTGGCTGGTGCGGTGCGAAATGTACGTCGGGGGATGATGTATGGTGGATGGTTGATGGGCGAATGAATCAGCTTGTGAAACAGGAAAGGCGTGGCTATGCGGCGTCGAAGGCAAAGTGGCGGTAATCCATATTGTGCTTTTTAGAGATGAAACGCTAATGTCATAAGAATATAACGAATGTATGAATTAGGCAGATGTATTCTGAATTGACTCGAGATCATTGATTGGGTATGTTTGACGCGGGCTCTATATAGCTGAGGCGTATTCCAGTTTTGACCTGATGAGGGATGTGTATGCGAGGTGTTTTACGTGTTGTGGTGCACAACGTGGACGCTTCACGAATTCTAATATTTTGTTTGCCGTTGAGATAACGTTTGTGACATGTGCATTCCAAGCTAGATCGGCCGACAGCGTTGCACTTAGATATTTGAAGCGCTGTACTGTTTCTGGGGGACTTTGGTTATTTGGTATGAAAAATAGAAAAGGGTTTTTGCGGTGAGTGAATGATAAGTTTACAGTTGTTGGGGTTAAGTGTCAAAAGCCAATTGTCACGCCATTCTTGAGTGTTATTTGGGTCGGGTTGCAGGGTTAGTTGATCGGAACCATTCGTTATTGTGCGGTAAATTACACAATCGTCGGCGAACATGCGGATTTTGCAATTCACAGTTTAGGGGTAGGTCATTTATGTAAATTAGAAATAATAAGGGGCCGTAGAAACACCCTTGCGGTACTCCTGACGTTACTTCGGGAGGTTCAGAGGATTCGTTATTTACGTGCACGAATTCAGAACGGTTGGCCAAGAATGCTTTATAACATTCTAACAGGATAGGGTCGAGATTTAGCCCGCATAATTTCTGTATGTGTTTGTTGTGTGAGCTGTATCAAAGGCTATTGCGTAATCAAGAAAAATGGCGTCGGTCTGCAAGTTTGTGTCAAGATTCGTATGTATGGGGTGAAGAAAGAGTGCTGATCGTGTTTCACTGAAAAACCCCTTGCGGAAGCCATGCTGGCAGGGGCGAAGAAACTATTCGAATCGAGGAAGTTGATAACAAAGGAATATATGACGCGTTTCATGATTTTGAATGGGACGCTTGTTAATGAAATGAGATGATAGTTAAGTGGGGACTTACTGTCATCTGCTTTGTAGACTGGAACGGCTTTGCCAATTTTCCGGTCATCAGCAACGTCGCCGGTGGTGGGTGACTGTGAGAATATGAGGTGCAAATATGCTACAATTGTGTTGGTGATGTTTTTAAACAGTCTTGAATTAATTTTGTCAAGGCCACATGACGAGAAAAGATTATTTTTTTGTATTAGAGAAGAAATGCCGCCTGCGCAAAAGTCTAGCGCCGGCGTTCTGGACGCCATCAGAGTAGTTGTGGTAAGGGAAGGCACACAAGGGTCTTTGGTGAACACCGACGAAAATGCGGTGTTAGAAATGTTAGCAAACTCGTCATCTGTGGTCATTTCACCTGATTCTTTCGTGAGCCTCATAGTGCGTGATGGCTTTGGATTGAAGACCTGCTAAAAGGTTTTTTTACGTTATTACTCAGTATGCTCGGTAGGTGTGTGTTAAAAAATGCATGCTTGAGTTGTGAATTGTTGTAAGATAGTCATTTGCGGCGGAGTGGTATTTATCGCACGCGAATGGAGTTCCTTTCGTCTTTGCCTGACGGAACAGGCGTTTTTTTTCTTAATGCTGAGTCAATTTAATGTTTTAGTATACCAGGGCCCTTGGTGCGTGGTACGAAATGAGAGAATCAACCTTTATTGAGCCTGAGCCCTTAGAAAAGGTTAGTACATGCAGCCACGCTGAAACTAAGCTTTTGTTTAAGAACTGCCTAATTTTTATGAACTAATTGGCTGTGGAAGTTGGCTTCTAAATCTAAAACGAAGCTTCTGCATTTGTTAATTTCAACAAAGTTGCCTTTATCGCATAAACCCATTATTGCTTAGAATTTCGCGTCGTTTTGGGGGAAAGAAAAAAAATCCACATGGATAACTTTATGGTAGCTAATACCTTCGAGATATTTAATCGACGATAAGCTGAAAGAATGGGTGGTTATAATGTGGTAAAGGATGTTTGCAGAATTGCTGGCCATACGCGATGGTTCTGATACGCGTTGCCATAAGTTTAAGTTGTAGCAAGCATCTATAAATTTTCTTGAGTCTGTGGGGTTTTCTGGTGAGGTTGTTCAGGTTTTCCAGTTATTATTACGAAGATTGAAGCCGCCAAACAGCAAAATATGGGCATTCGAGTGAGCTGTGGTGAGCGCATTTACCATGTTATGTTTTTTTGCAAAATCGGGATTTACGTTCGCTGGTCTGTAGCAGACTCCAAGTAGTATCGTTTGGCGTGGAGCCCGACAAAGTATCCTTATGATTTCTGTGTCAGATGCTATGGTTTTTAAGTAACACGCAAATGCCGGGCCGATGGTGATTGGTACGCCACCTACGCGAGGGCATTTGCGATCTTTTCGGTATAACTGAAGGTTAGGTAGATTTGCAAGAAAGCCAGTTTCCGTCAAGTCATCGGTAAGCCACGTTTCTGTGTGTACAATCAGATTGGAATTGTATGACGCTACAAGACTAGATATTTTTTCTCGTTTCGGTAGAAAGCTGCGTATGTTAGTAAAGGATACAAATAAAAAAGATTGTTTCGTGCTTGATTTTGGGGCCGGTTCGTATGTTTCTTCGTTTCACGGGTTTGATATGCGATTTCTTTAACAGTTTGTGAAGCATTGTCAAAAATGTAATGTCTCGAGCCCATTTGAAGGATTTTAAACGTATTCGAAACTTCGTTGCTTTTGTTTTCATGAAAGTAACTGTCTGTTCCTTTAAACTTGGAGGCATTCGTAATTATGGCCTCTTTGGTTTTATGAAAGGTGAACTTTGCTATTATTGGGCGGTGGCGGTTTTTGGCATGGTGTCCGAGGCGATGAGCACGATCTATTTTTTTTTGTGTCGATGGCTATTTTGTCGTGTTCAAGGCAGTGTCTAATAACTTGTTTCAGCTGGTTTGGGGCCGGGGAGGTTGTAGAATATTAAGTTATTACGCCACGAGTGGTTTTCAGCGTCTTCTAACCTAGCGTTCGGCTCGCACACAAACGGTTTGTACGGATCACTTCAAGATCTGCTTGCAGAGGTGAGAGGTTCTGGTAGTAGATTTCTATTTTATTCATGCATTTACTTAGGCAGTTGTCGTTTGGTCGGTCGTTGATAGCTGATTTTTTAGTTTTTGAACCTGAGTTGAAAGTTGAGATTCGGCGAGGATTTCTTTCATTTCAGGGCCAGGGTTAGTCTCGACGTCACCCGACAATAACCGCAGTAGACCGCAAGTGGTACGGGCACACTCAAGGATCATTTCCCAAAGGCACTGTGGGCTTGGCAGCTGCAGCGAGGAGTAGTTACTTGTCTTCTTCGGAAATAAGCTATTTTACTTACTAACCCGCATGACCAAGGCGAAGAAGTAAGCGCGCTGCGACGTGGCACAGCTTCCAAGCCCACGAAGTGCTGTCGACTGGCGCTGCTCCTTAGGGGGAGCGATGATGTTGGCTGCGATGGTGCTGTCAAGAGTAAGTAAGGGTAGGGGGGTCCGGTGGCGTTGTTGCCAGCAGTGATCTAGCCGGGCCGATAGCGTGTTGGCCAGCACCTTATAACCATTGAAGGTGGAACTTCTAACGAATCGGCATTTTTATGGAAATTCAGGGTGTTATACCGACCCGGCTGTGGGGGTACTCGGAAAGGAAGGCTACGCATTAAAAATTATTGTTTTAAGGACTCACGGTAGTATAAGTATTTGTTAAGTCCAATTCACGCAACAAGCTACCTTGGACTTAACGAATACTTATTAACTGGGGCTGTTTTGGGTCCTTGGTCGGGTGTCTTCAGTCAGGCTACACGTGAAATCAAAGCTCTCTTGGAGTGTTTTCGGAGCACAGAATTGGACATAGTTTTGTGATTGAAAATTTTGGGCGTATCAAAGGACATCTTTTAATTTTTATAGTTTTTTTTTCTTACTCATTTTTTGATATCATCTAGCGCAGCAAGCCAGTGCGACAGCTCGGCTAACCTCGCTGGTCTTTATTAAAGTTTTCTTTTCTCTCCACCTCTCGCTATTCGTTAAGTCTGATTGCATGTTTTTGGTGTGTTGTTCCACATTGATGAAAGATAGAGTACTTTAAAGTACTCCGTGTTATCTACCCCCGCTCACGAAATCTCTAGCCAAAGGGCAGGAGCACTACGCCCGGCTTCTCCAAATACCATTCCTTATCCGACCAAAGTCCACTTACTTCATTCAGCGCGGTACTTCCCGCTGTGCAGATTTTGCGCTGCCTCGAGCATCCTGTACCACATGGTATGGGAGTGTTCAGCAAACCCCAAAATTAAATTAATCGCGCACACTTCACGTGAGAAGTGGGAGAAGGAGCTGTCAAGCTCGCGTCTCGATTCCCAGCTTAGGCTGGTGAAAAGGGCCTAGACTGAGTTCTGGACTGAGGACCGCACACCACATCACGATGCTCTTAATAAAGTTTATTCTTTCTCTCTCAAAGGTAATGTAGTTGGATAAATAATTATTAAAATGACCAGAAGTAGTGAATGCATCAATTTGGCACCGGTGAGTTTTGTTCTGTTCGTTGTAGTAAATAAGCCAAATTCTTTTATTAGTTACGTCGGTGGATCTGTTAGCCTGTATAGATCGTAGATGAACCTAAAAGCTAGTTTAGTTTGTTCTTTAGCGAACCGTGGTGAAATGAAATGGCATTATCCTAATCTAGTATTGATCGGACCTGTGAGGTGTATGCCGGGTGCGTCAGTGGAGGGGGAGTCAATGTCTAGGAGTAATAAGCGCCGCAGCCGTAGTTACGTAATTTGTGCGTGAATCCAATCTTAGCTCGCCAGTTTTAATTATTCCCAGATATTTACGCTGGTTTACTCTAGTAATTGGAATGCTTTTAGTAGTGTAAGAAAATTTGACTTGCTTTTTTCTTATTAGGCTGCTGATAGAACGCTACACTCTTTTACATTGAGTGACGTTTGCCTTTTACGTCACCCATGGGAAACGCCTTTTAATGTAGTATTGAAAGCTATATGATAGTTGCAGGACGATATTTTGCGGTTGAGTGCGCAATCGTCTGTGAACAGGTTTAGTTTTACCTTAAGGTTCGTAGCCTAATAATTATTTCAGAGACAAACCCGAATGGGAGCCATGACGCAGCCTTGCGATACTCCAGAAGTAACTGGGATGACACCTATAGTCGCTTTATTAAAATTAAATTATATATTGGCGGATTTAACATGCCGAATCTACACCTCGGCTAGAACTGGGGACGTAAGGGAGGGCTGTGGATTAATTTCCACAACCATTTAACGTAGCCAAAATCTCGATAATATTTTTTACTCACTTCTTGATCCGAAACGTTCGCTTTTCTTGTTAATGATTACCCTGCCCGTGCATGTAAATGGCTCTGACAGTCTTGGTACGTATCCTTTACTCCCCGTCCTTCAATACTTGCAGTACTGCAGCAATGTATACCGTCTCAACGGTTTTTTCGTAAATTAAACATGCTGTTGTTTTATTAACTGACGGATAACATAAATGCGATAAATTGCTCGTTAGGTCTTTATAAACCCTAATTTCACGCCAATTTGAGCATTGTTTGATTTGTTTGTCGTTTGATTTGATTGATTGTAGGGTTTAACGCGCCGACGCAACGCAGGCGATGAGGCGCGCCGTAGTGGAGGGCTCCGGATTAATTTTGACCACCTGGGGATCTTTATCGTGCGCCGAAATCTCGTACACACGGGCGTTTTTTGCTTTTCGCCTCCATCAGAAGAGCGACCGCCGCGGCCGGGACTTGTTTGTCGTTGTTTTGTGTGCCATCTTTGGGTGCCATCTTTGATCAAGAGACGATGCCAGATTTTCGCCCTACCGAATCATTTCATGCTTTCGCGTTAAATTAATCTTCATAGGTCGGGTTCGTGAAGCGAATGTAGTTAAATAATGACTAGAAGAGCGTCAAATTATGAGATTTATTAGGCGACGAGGAGAAAGGACTTAATTTGTGCTCACCCTAGCCCGTCACCAGTAGTTCAGGAAATTTTCTAAGCTGCCCAGGCGTTTCCACCCTTCGTAAAGAGTTCTAAATAAGGTTACATACGTGCTTATGTAATCATTATCACATATTTTACTTACTTTATGCCGAAATCTTTGCTTAGGGGGAAATCAAGTTACTGTTACAAAGTGGGTGGCAACTGTGCGCAGTTGGTTGCGGCCTGAAAAACATGCCTATTTAAGGGATGCACAGGAGGTCTACACAGTGCTCTCAACAGAAAAGTATTATTTCGTGCACGTCTAATAAAATAAATCAGGGATCCTGGATGTTTTAAACGAAACCAAGAGAATTGGATCAACAATGCTTGCCGGATTTGTTTGCACACTGATTTGCCTGACGTCACCACCTGTATTACGGAGGTGGTCAGCCTGAGTGAAGAAAAGAGTAAACGGTGTGGTTAAACGTGCTCTTGTCAAGAAATCTCGATGTTTGTAGGATATCGCACTGTTCAACAAGTCTCCATGGGCGCAAACATTGTCATGCAGGGTATGTCGCACAGCGTACCCAAATGCTTGGCGGTGGGATGCGTTTCGAAAGCGTACGCACAACTTCGTACATCTGTCTAATGTTGCAACCCTTTGTCCGTGCGTGCCACCCTGCGCCCGCCATTGTGAGTGTCACGCTGAAATAATGTCGGTTATAGGCGCAGATTCCATGAGAGTAAACAAGGCCGGCTAGTTTCATCAAGCAATACCCTGTCTTGAGCAATTCATGCTGGAAAATTTGGGAGGCAGTAGTTTAGAGATTCCTTCCTTACTTCTACCTCTAAGCTCTTGCCCAAGCCGAGTAATAAGAGCATACTGATTGCATCTTAGCCTCAGCAAATGCATGAGCGAAATTTAGAAAAAAAAGAAATGATCCCGCCAATATCTACCCTTAAATGTTTTCGCCGGTCGGTCATACCAAACAGTTTCCACAAAATTTTAAGTCGTACTGCACAAGTCCAAAGATGTCTGCACTTGTCTTCCATTTGAGAACGGTTAAGGTGAGGTGAGGTGAGAGCGTTTGTCTTATCAGCCATACAAAATTGAAATAAGCATTCTCATAGACATTTAACTAGCTCCTCACATGCGCCACCACGACAGTTATACTTCGTTTTCTTCTTTTCTTAGGGCGTCGCTGTTTAACTATATCTTCTGGACAAAAATCCGAACAATGTCGGAAGCAGTAGGAACGCTGCTGAACGACCTCTATATGGTATATAGAAACAGCACGCCTCTCCTTCATGTTAACCAAGTGGAAGCCAGATATGATGCAGAAGGGGCTGCGAAACCAAGCAATTTAAGCATGGATTGCGTCCATCAACTGCTTCATCCCGACGTCATGTACACTGCTGTAGCTCATTATTACATCACGGCCAAATTTAATACAACCTTCAAAGACGACGTAAGTGTGATGTTTTTGAGTTAAGTGATTCTGAGTGCGCAACGAAGCCTTGTACATTTTCTTAATTCTTCACAGGTGTTGAAGATAATGAAATTTGTCAACTACAGCTTCATGTATGTTGTGCAGAACAACACCTGGATGAGTACAAGCACGAAAGAAGCAGTGTTTAAGAGGGTGAGATAATAAGAGCATATTTCCAATCACGGATACTATATCATGAAGCCGGGGTGAATTGCTTGGATATGAAGCAGTTTATCACGCTATTGTTTTTTGTTTCCCTTTCTTTCTCGTAATATATAAATCTAACCACACATTGTTTGGTTATACTTACAGCTAAAATCCATGACTGCTGTTATTGGTTACCCCGAATGGATGTCGAACGACACCATTATAGACGCCCTGTACAAATATGTAAGTTGGGTTTTTTATGTGTTATCAAGAACAATTTGGAACGATTGCGCAATGTGTACAGGGCAGTTAATTTCGTGAACACTTGGTTAAGGCTGTTGTACCGGATTAAGCTGTACCGATACATTAAAAAAAACTGGTAGCCGTTTTTTCAACCCTTCTAGGTATCCGTTTTTAGTGTCTTTGTAATACAACTCCGCACTTCCATTAATCTTTTTGTTGGTCCGTGGTATTTCAAAACATCTGAAAAACACACACCCACACATGCACACACGCAACCATGACCACACGCGCGAGCCCACCCACATTACGTGCACATACAAACGCACACACACACACGCAAACCACATTCGCCCGCGCGCACACACACACACACGTGCTCAAACGCATGCACGCACGCACAGTAGTTCCTGTTTAAGAACGCTTCCACCTCATCCAAGGAACCGTACACTCCACGCTTCGTATTGATGGTGAGAGCTTCTTGTTGAACCCCAAGTGGTGTCGCATGATCACCATTATCACCGTGGCATTTATGCACGCCGGAGTATGCAGAGAAGAAATCACTGTCGTCGTCATCGTCGTGTTTTTGACGTAGAATACTACTGGCCGCGAAGTTAAATGTTTTCTTCATGATGTTGTTTATTACCTGCAAAAAAAAGCCTCTATGGATTAGCCCGACGTGAGATTGCGTTCGCGATAGGCCGCCCCATGCGTAGAGCGCACGTGAGCTGCGCTCTACGCAACTCATGTACGCAGCTCACTTAAAGCGGCTAATTGAAAATGATTTTAATCAATTGCGATCAATCGTCCATGTCAGTAAATCAATAAAATTAATGAACCCATCATGCTTAATCATTTAATTAATACCTCCAATTATACGTTCGGGTTAAGTTCATGGGTGCGGTAATCCATAAAATGATTTTTTTTTAAATTAACATGCATTCAGGCAAAACAAAATGCGCTTTCACTCTTTAGATGTGTGGAAAGAATATGGAGTGACCATGGGCGCCTTTTCAGGTTCCAATGTTGAAATATAAAGTGTCTTTCGTGGAGCACTATCACTACCTGCAGGAGAACTATTTTAAACAGAGCCTTCTTCTACTGGCACCAGGAAAATATATTAACAGAACGTAAGTATGCGATACGTAGGGGTTCGGAGTTAACAAAATTTATTCTGCGAGTTAATAGTGCTGTTGGTTTTTCAAACGGAAACCTTTATTTTACTTTTTGCACAATGTATTTATTCCAGTCACACTTTTCAGTTGCTCGTTTGTGTTGGTATAAGTCTTTCAGTGCGGATCGATGTTTAGTTATCTTTGTCTACACTTTTTTTCGCTTCGCTCCTATGGAGCTTAGAAGCAGTCTATCGAATCCGAGTTAGCCAGTTGTTATACCTTAGAACATAAGCGTCACATAAAAAGGTGACAACTCGTTAACGCAGTCGTTAAGATTAAATTTTGATAACGATACATTTATCAATGAAGTCTGTGTACCTTAGCGCCGGCAATTCTTAATTACTATCGTCAGCGTCAGTATTAAAAGGCATTCACCAAATATAATTTAAGACAAACATTTCATTTGTTCTGATAATCAGCGAGGTTGCATTTGATGATTATAACAAACATACCCGAAGTTTCTCGGAGTTTGACTGGAAATGATTGCGTACCTCTTTTTCAACCACACTGATAAAAATTTGTGAGTTAGGGAGGTACTTCAAAACGTGACACCGTAACCTTATAAGAAGTCGTATATCTGAACTGTAAATGGTCGCCACATAAAGGCACCAAGGAATGCCGAAGCGGTATCAATATTCGATGAAGAGCTTCGAAAGAATGTAAAGAAATGAAAGCGCAAAGCTCACTTCAAATCAGGTCAAAGTGCAGGTCCATGCTGAACTATTTTGGATCGAAACCTATCAATCGAAGGTTGTTTCGCTGTTCTATAGAGAATGTCTCTAATATCAAAAGAAAAAAAAAGGCAACAGAAACCCTAATCCAAGCCAACGTCCAAGCACATCAGCAAAAAACAAAGGTCACGGGGGTTCTGCATGAACCAGTCTTGCTTGAACTTAGATAAGCAGGGAATGGTAATAACGATCTTTTACATTTTTCTAAGCTCCTACTTATAAAGTTATTTTTGTTGTTTTTCTTCTAGGGACGAAGACATCCCTTTGAAATCGCACGCGTACTACGCGCCACGCACTAACACAATAGGTATGTCCTTGATTTCCTACGAAATAACAAAATATATAATGTACACGCCCCTAATTAGGTGTTAATGCCAACTTCAAGAAAGGGAAGCGATAGATAACAAATTTTTAAGAGCTATCGAAGTAATTATAAACGGTCGAGTACAAGAGAATGTGACTCAATCATGGTCGACGCACTGGTTCCTGCAAACATTACGTATAGTTTTTATTAGCACAAGCGTATGATAAAAATAAAAAGTAAGCGTTCAATGTTTGTGAAAACAAACTCCCACAGAATACTACCTAGATGTCACTGGATTGCCCTTCTTTGCATATCGTTTCGATTACCCAGTATAGATTTCCTGGGGAAAAGAGGGGTAAGGTCACAGAACCTTTGCGGATTCTCACTTCTTTGTGCGCAAAATAAAAATAAACCGCATTTCGATTGATTCGATTCGAGTAAAATCAAGTTTACCGATGGCGGGGCAATACACCTTCCTACCGACGAACAGCTACTCCTGCAAAGGGTGACCAAAAGACACCGGAGGGGACCCCGTGCGATGATTGTTGTACGTTCCACCTAGCGCCAGGGTTATCTGAAAATAGGGCATTGATGGGGCCCAAACGAACAAAACTGGTGCTTGCATCCAACACGATTATGTCGTGCCATAGCTATGGCGTTACAGGATTAAGGAAGTTATATTCTCGACCAAGGGCTATATTCAGCTGCACAGAGGCTAAGCTCAAAAATACCTATTTGTGTCATATCTTGGGGCAGGTGCGTGCTTGCGTGCGTATGCGCATGCGTGTGTGTCTTCTAAGTTGTAGGCCTCCGTCAACCTTTGCGCTGCAATCGGTTCCATGGTATGTGAAAGCACCTACCACCGGCCATAATACGTTCCGTCCTTTTCCAATATATGGCGAGCTTTTCTTTGATCGGCTGTAACTCTTTTGTGCGGGCCAATCTCCGAAGTTATGTGGCTGCTTAATAGGGCATCGTATCACATCGTATATATTAAAATTTGGAAAGAAATGGAATTTATGTGAAAAGGCTCGCTGCCGGAGACGCAAAAATTTGCTGGCAGTTTTGCCGTCCACACCTTAGCGATATGGAAGGAATTGGCACAAGACGCGAAGGGGGGAGGAGCCCGAAAAACATTTTTTAGGCGCCGTACAAGATGTCTTTTTATAAAAATCTGGGCGATCTAACATGAAACCTGAGGAGGCCCGAAGCTTGCACTGCAGAAGTGCATTCAAAGATTGTAAGTCTTTCTCTTGCCCCACAGCGCGCGCTGATTGGGCGCCGGAGAAGCGCCGGGGGGAGGAGCCATCGCGCACTTGCTGAGGCGGCGACGCCCTCTTTTTCGTTGAACCGGATTTCAGCAATTAAATAAGAGACATACTGGCCGTAAGTTTTCCCACGGTGATGAAACCGTTGGGGGGTAGAGGTCTACAGCTTTATTGTAAAAGTTTCGTGTCTTTGAAGAAGGAAGCCTTCTATCAGAAGGCGTTGGAAAACGAGTGTCCTCGCGTGTTCTCTTAGTACACGTTACGTTCTAGCCCGAGACGTTGGAAAACGAGTACCCCGGTGTTTTAGTACCGTGACTACAGGAGACGACGACAGAAGACGCTGACATGCCGAGCCCCTAAGGTGCTTCGCCCGTAAAATCTTTATTGATGGCAATATTTCAGCGGAGCCGCAAAGCTGCGGAGAAAGGAGCAGCCACTGACAACAGCAATTTTTTCCGTTGACCTTGCGGCGAATGTGTTGAGCGTTACGAGACCAATCGTTATCGTCAGAATATCGTCATAGAACAGATATGGAATTCCGCACTTGTTCGTTTACGGTCGTTAGGAGGTGTCATGGTCGCCGTGGGCGACAACTACCACAGAACTCTTCACATAAGACTCTTCCCACGCTGTTGCCAGCGCAATACTCTCCAGCTGAACGAAAAAAATCCCGGGCCGTCTCCACTAACTTAAAGTCTCGGGAAGGGCTAAGCACGCAGTGTGTAAGTGTATTCAAAGGTTGTACCTCTCTTTCCACACTGCGCGCGCCGATTTAGGGCCGGAGAAGCGCCTGTGGGAGGAGCAATCGCGTGCTTGCTGAGGCGGTGGCGCCCTCTCTTGCGTTGAACCTGATTTAACCAATTAAATGAGAGACAGACTGGCCGTAAGTTGTCTTCGTATCACACCCCGCCGCAGGCTAAGTATGCATTACAGGAGAAAACCTGGCGTTTGATAGCACTTAAGAGACGGGATTTAACAAATTTTTGTTATTGAGGGAAATCAATTATGAATATGTCTGTATTATAAATTTGTTTAAATCATGTCAGTTTATTTTGAACAGATTTTATTCATTATACACTTGTTTTTTGACCATTGTTGACAACTTGATTTTCCGTGAACACATTACACGACGACAGGAGACGCCGACAGCCCGAACCCCTGAGCTGCTTTACTCCTAAAATAATACCGCCTACCCTTACGAGTGTTTCTGGGTCTTGTTCCTCAAGTTTTATTCGTTACATTCTGCCTTTAACATTGTTCTTTTGCAGCGTATCCTGCTGCAGCCCTCGTGACTCATTACAGAAGCCCTCCAATTCCCAGGTAAACCATGCATATAATTGCGGATAGAGAAACCCCGTATGCATCGTCCCAATTTCGTCCACAGGTCTGCAAACTATGGGACAATAGGAACAATTATTGCCCAGCTCTTCACTAAATTAATGGACAGATACGAATGTACGTATTTTTAAATATTTCCGCTGGTGTAGTGGCACATTTTATTATGCGAGTTCCTATTTAATCTATTGCTCTCTTTTCAGTTTTAGGCCCGTATGTAGGGAAGTGTTAGATCTGTTACGAATGTATTCGCCGCGAGCTCGACATGTAGGTGGCGACAGCGTCGCGCTGCTAGTGTGGATGCTCCGCTGAGCAGCCCGTAAAAATGCACACTGCGGGCGCGCTTCGTGCTTTTTTCTCGTCGTATGTGCGCACGAAAGGTGCAAAAAAGAGTGGTATGCAGTAGTTCGGTTCCTCAACGTTCAATGTATAGCATGCAAGCGGCATTCAGTTTTCATTACTACGCCAAAAAAAGCGACGACTCATCGGGAATCTCAGAATGGCCGTAATTGTGACAATGAACTTCTACGCTGTGGCTCGTAGCAAGCTCCATCTTTTCAGACTATGGCTTCGAGCCTTCAATAAAAGCATAGCTAGAAACAAATCATGAAGCCTCGATCTCTGAAATTCAGTTTACAACGGCAATATCAATCACTTTTACTGGTAGCATGACGCATTCCTGCATTTGTGGGATGCCCTGAAATGGTAACACTAACTACTTAACTGCCTCGAAATTCTTTCTAAGAGCTTACGATATTTTTGTGTGTTCAAAAGGCAACATAAAATTACTGAATTTTGATCTGCGCAGAGATGTAAATGTAACCGCTCTAACGGGTCTTTTAAATGAAATTTTAGCCACTCTGAAGGAAGGTTTGATGAATAACGGTTTCAGATCACTTATTTACGGCTTTCGTCGCAAGTGAACTTGAGAATTGAATTGTCAACGCACGCAGAACAATCAGCATCTCATGTTTAGCTAGGTTTTTGCAAAGTGACAAGCAGGTTTACAGTGTGCAAACCAAGCTTCTGGGGCCTCACAGTGAGCACAAATTTTCTGTTACGGCTGCTCTGTTGACCATTTGCGTTCCTTTTAAAATCTAACAGGTGCCTGCAACAGCGAGATGTGTTTGCATTCTTGCGTATAAGGTCGCTTACGAACCCTAAAGATGGCAAAAATGAAGTTGCGCTGTTGCAGATGTAGTAAAACATTTCCTTTTTATTTGTCGTTGCGAATCAGCGCAACGGGTTCCCGGTAACTACTTGGTTTTGTAAACTGAATATCGCCTTTGTCTTGGTATTTAATTCTTAAGGATTGGTTAAAAATAAAATTCTGTGCATTTCTATTTTTTTTTTCTGGAAGAGGGGGGGGGGGGGGTGGAGGTCCTGCTAACGTTGCAAGAGCAGCGGGAAGAGAACGCATGTAACGCGAAGAGCCAAACTATGGTTATCAGTATTACTTACAATCGAAACTACACTAGGCGTCGTGTTCTGTAGCGGTGAAAAAGCAGTACTTTAACTGGTATTTTCAAAACTGATTAACCCCCCTTTGGTCCGAGATTGTCCAGGAATTGTGGCTCGCCTTTTTCAAAATTGTATTGAAAGCAAGTATTGTGGGGAAAAAATTAAAAAAAAAACAGCGAGTCATGGCACACACCCCTCACACATGTGGGCAACAACGTGCATTATATTACGCGTTTTCTTCGCTTTCTTTAAACTTAGGTCCACCTTAAGAGGTTAAGACGTTACCATATTAGGTATTTGGTTATGCTGAGTGAGACACGTTTCTGGACAAGGTGATTCATGTCGGATTTGAAAATGATATATATGAAAATGACACACGAAATGCCACATGACAGACGCAAACTCACAACTGCTTAATTTTACAGAAAAATACCCCCTCCAATACTCTTGCGCATCCATAGAACCGTTTTTTAAATAATGCGTAAAATTAGCAACTCGATACAGTTGAATAAATGTTTATTCCTCCTCCTCAGTATAAAAAACGACTGTCCAAAAATGGTATTTATTTTAGGAAAGGTACGGGAAGGACACGATCCCACAGGCGCTTGCGGGTGTAAAGTACGTGACCGGTAATGTATGGGAGATAGCGCACTGGTCGTGTGCAGTGTAAATGTTTTTGTTTGTTTCTTCTTTCTATAAGGACACAGCGCAATTTTACAAGGGTGTGGAATTTGCACGTGTATGCACAGGTCTTGTCGCTTCTTACCCGTTTCGCGTACTAAACTTTTATCCTTTAAATGATCACCACGCCACCTTTAAAAAGCACCCTTCGACGTTCCCGAAACGGTAGACGACTGCACTCAACAATACGAAAAATGCAATGTGTGGAAGCAATGTTTATAACACGTTTCACACTCAAGCGGTGACCACGGCGAAGATGTTTCGTGGAATTAAACCAGCGTATTAACCCTCAACGGCCGCTGATTATTGCGTTTCTAGAGGAAATGCACAAGCAGAGGTAACTATGTCATTGCTTACTGCCAAACGAGCACACACATTGGTTGTTTTGTCGTGTGCAGCACGCGTCTTGCGCCGCACGCAACGTGAAAAAGCAGACGACGTGAGAGCGCCATCCACACTAGGAGCGGTTCGTCCCGCCGCCGCCAGGGGCCGACTGTGTTCGCGCTCGGGGCGAATATCATGGCTTCTTTACCACTAACAGAGTTCAACCCTGCGGTGGAAAGCCCAGGCGGCGTGTTTGTCGACATAAATGTGACTACTTGACATGGTTGCATTCCTAGCTCAGGTTCATGCGAGCAGTGTGCAAGGAATCCACAAACAGGGAGTGGGTGTGCTGCTGGCTAAGGGAAACATAGCCTTGCAATGAGTCGTGGGCAATTGCTTATCCTCAGCGGCATCACGCCGTACGGTAAACAATAACCTTTCAAGGCTTAAAGGGGTACGGCACCAATTTTCGGTGTTGATATTATTCGCTTTGTTTTCTCCCGTGGCTGGTTCCTAATCGTGCATAGAGCGCACCACGTGGCAAAAGACAATGATGACAAAGAAAAGAAACAAGCGCGGTCCTCCAACTACGTAATAATTGAAAAATCTACCGCACTTCTATGACTCCCAAATCACGGCAACTAAGGATCCCCTCCCACCTCAAAAATAAAATAAAAAGGAAGGAAGCATGACCGCATATCTGCGTGCTTCGCAGCAAATGTCGTTGAACAACGATAATACATTGTTCCCCCTGCCACGTCACTCCTTATCCTCTTTCCCGCTACCATCGCTCACGCTATTACCCTCCCTTCTTGCTCCGACAATGATGAATGCAATGAAGGTTTCCTGAATTATTTAATTCTCCTGCATTCGCACTGTCTGCGTCCTATCATTTAAGATAGTGCGCGGGTATTTCTTTCTATTTTGTTTTTGTTCTGCTCGAAACAGATAGTGATGGGCGTGTTTTGTCTTAGTCTTCTTTAGCGACGCTGCATATGCCTCGGCTTCCTCATATGGCGTCCGCGGGCGAATCGGCGTAGCACGGAAATTTTTCGTCTCCCAAGGCAGTGTTTTGTGTTGACTTCTTGAAGGACTCCTCGAGTGACGTACAGGCCGGCGCTTTTTCCGTACAGACCCGAGTACATTGAAGGGTTCCCAGCCGACGTTTTGGCCGGTGTCTATTCCGTCTAAGTACGCGAACATCCCCGGTAACCCTTTAACACGTGCAATTGTCCGGAGCGGGATGGGGTGGGAGTTGGGGGGGGGGGGGGGTGCGAAATGGGGGCGGCGTGCACGAGCAGCAAGGCTTGTGCTCGAGCGGTTTAGGTTGGCGTGTTACGCAGACGGTAACACGCCTCCGACGCGGGAGTAAAACATAGAGAGAGAGAGAGAGAGAGAGAGAGAGAGAGAGAGAGAGAGAGAGAGAGAGAGAGAGAGAGAGAGAGAGAGAGTTCAACTTGTATTTGAAGCCTGTGTCCAAAGGACGGCTTGGCGTCTTGGTAGGGTTACGGGGACTTACGTAGTCCTGGCGTGTTTTGAATGTAGTTCACTAGCGTGATCCAATACAGCTCTTAAAGCTCCGTAGGTGGTGCGGTGTACCCATGCCTCCCAGCGAGAGGGGTGCTTTGTCGCAGAAATTGGCTGGAGGGAAGATCTCAGGGTGGCTTGTATGCTTGGGCATGTCCACAGAGTGTGTTCATTGTTGGGGTATTATGAGCCCTTATGACGCCGAACTGTGAGAATCGGCGCACCAGAAGCCCGTCTATCTAGTGTTGTGTTGGTAGAGTGCAGGTTTGTGCTCGTCGAATGAGGACAGCGCCTGGGCGGGCGAATTTTCTAGGGTAGGGAAGGATGGTTCTTTGATCTCTGACTACCCGTAAGTACTGTTTGTGAGTGTGATGCATTGTTTGCCCTCTAGAATAAAACTCTATACCTTCTTCCGTCCAAGTATCAGTCAATTCAGAAGACAGCCTGGACTAGGGCTGCCCGGATGGCCACCACCTGTTCCCAAATAAAGTCTTCTGTTTCTCTCTCTCTCTCTCTTGCCCAAGTTCTTGCCCAGGACGCCTAGCGTATGCGTCTTGCCAGGCAGGACCCAGCATTTGCCGCATCTTTGGACACACTTCTGCTGATGAAATGCCGTTACACGCGTTATCTTTGATTCGCATTCGGAACGACGTCAGTCGCGCGCAACCGCAGAGCAGGAAGGACAAACGTACCAGAGTTGAGCGATTAAAACACATCAACAAGAGAGGCAGAGGGAGAATACATTTATTGAGGTTCTAAAGTGGGTCTTGTGGCTCGTTGGGAGTGGTTTCTTGTTCACTGAAGCCCTTATCACGTCATGGCCGCTTGCGAAAAGTTGACCAGCGCCAGCTGGGTCGCCAGTGAGGAGCTGGACATCGAAATCTCTCATTGCTCTCTAGAAGAGGGGGTGGGGAATGAAGGAGGGGTGAAGTTTCTGTGCTATAGTCGCACTCCCGAATTATGTGGCGGAGTGATCCTGTTTTTTTTTTTAATTTTGCATTCGGCAGAATATTGCTACTGGAACATGAGGTGTAGCCTTGTTGGGCGGGGGAAGGATCCAGACTGAAGGAGGCGAAATTTTCTGCTGCTGTTTACTAAAGAGAAGCTAGGATTAGGTGGAGGGAGTGTGTGTCTTTCTAGCCGATAGTGTTGCGTTATTTCGCTGAAAGTGATGAGCGGGCAGTACTCCCATGCAGCCTTCCTCCGCAGCCTGGGTTACGAGTGCGCAGGCTTGTTTGTGGGCAAACTCTTTACCTTCCATGGACGCGTGAGAAGGCGTTCACACCAATTTGATTTTTCGATTTGCTATTTCGTTCTGCAGAAATCCAAGGGTCTATAAAGACGCCTATCGATTGGTACATGCGATATGCTTGTTGCGAGTCGGTGACAATCGTTTGTGCTAGCGTCTGAGTGAGGGCCAGAACAATTGCCATCTCCTCCGCTTCAGTGATGTCCATGAACTTGACTGTTGCGCTTACAAGAGACTATTCTCGGACGATACCGTTGTCGTTGCGTAAGGCATGCCCCTGCACCAGGAGGCGTCGGTGTATACGACTTTAGGGTCTTTTCCGTTCACGTTGAGCGTCCATGAACCGTCGCAGTGTAAACAAATGTCACGTAATGCGAACTGACTAATGATCATGACGGCGGTGCACAGAACGATAGGAAAAAAGAGTGCCGTACTATGTACCCTTATATAGTGACACTAGCCGAGCGCAACCGACAAGCTAATCGAGCCGAAGAGAAACATTTCTTGCCCGCCTTCATCACCATTTGTAGTAGTTTACAACAACATGGCTGGACATCCACTTTTGAGGGCGGGATGGCGACCAATTTTGTTGGTAGCATAGGTGTTTCTGTATCACATTATTTGTAAAAGTTTGATGGATTGATTGCGGGGTTTAACGCGCCGACGCAACGCAGGCGATGAGGCGCGCCGTAGTGGAGGGCTCCGGATTAATTTTGACCACCTGGGGTTCTTTAACGTGCGCCGAAATCTCGTACACACGGGCGTTTTTGCTTTTCGCCTCCATCAGAAAAGCGGCCGCCGCGGCCGGGAATCGAACCCGCGACCTCGTGCTCAGCAGCGCAACGCCTTAGCCACCGAGCCACCGCGGCGGGTATTTGTAAAAGTTATTCAATCTCAACTTTAAAAATTCAGACTAGCTTGCACTCACGCGCTAGACTTGAATGGCGGAGCTGTTGTAGGTGAGAATTGCCGGACATATAGTTAAGCCCCAGTATCATTGTTTACCACTGTACGTTTAAGATGCAGCGATGGCGTAGAGGTAGAACACCCGCCTCGCGTGCAGAAGGACCGTGGTTCGAATCCCGGTGCCGGACAATTCCCACCGGATTAAAAAAAAAAAATCCGCGTATTGATGGAATTGCACAAAGGGGCTTGGGGTGCGGCCTGACCCCGGCGACCATTGCCGGTAATGCACTCCCTCACCAGAGCAGGATTGGCCACCCTGGTGTAGTACCGGCCACAACCTCCCATGAATACGCCAACTAACCCTCGGCCCTCAGTCCCCAGCGGCTGCGAAGCAACTGACCACGGCGGCGGTCAGACCTGTGACGCAGCAGAGGGTGCTAAGAATCACTGGATCCGGACAGGCCGCCAATGGAATCTGAACCTGGCAACGTTTAACGTGCGAACCTTATCTAGCGAAGCAAGTCTCGAGGTGTTGTTCGAGGAATTAGAGGGCATTAAATGGGATGTAATAGGGCCTAGCGAGGTTAGGAGGGCAGGCGAAGCCTTTACGGTGCTGAAAAATGGACACGTCTTATGTTACCATGGTCTAGAGGACAGAAGAGAACTGGGAGTGGGATTTCTAGTCAATAAAAGCATAGCTGGCAACATAGACGAATACTACAGCATTAACGAAAGGGTAGCAGCTCTTGTAATTAGGCTCAATAAGAGGTACAAGCTCAAGGTGGTGCAGGGCTACGCGCCCACATCCAGCCACGACGACCAAGCAGTGGAACGCCTCTATGAAGATGTGGAATCGGCAATGTCTAAAGTACAAACGCAGTATACTGTAGTTATGGGGGACTTCAATGCTAAAGTAGGCAACAATCAGGCTGGAGACAAGGCAGTTGGGAACTATGGTCTGGGCTGTAGAAATAGCAGGGGGGACCTACTAGTTGAGCTTGCAGAACGGAATAACCTACGCATAATGAATACCTTCTTCTGTAAACGGGAGAGTCGGAAGTGGACCTGGAGGAGCCCGAATGGGGAGCACAAAAATGAAATAGACTTCATATTATGCGATAACCCTGGCGTCGTGCAGGATGTGGAAGTGCTCGGAAGGGTAAGGTGTAGTGACCACCGTATGGCAAGATCTCGAATTAGGCTAGAGTTGAGGAGGGACCGCAACAAGCTAGTACGAAAGAAGCCGATAAATGAGCAAACAGTAAGACGTAAAGTAGAAGAATTCAGGATCGCGCTGCAGAACCGATATTCCGCCCTTAACGAGGAAGCCGAGCTTACGACACAGGAAGCCAGCGACAACCTTACACGCATTCTCACGGAGTGTGCAGTAGAAGTCGGGGGCACTATGGCTAGACAGGATACTGGTAAACTTTCACAGGAGACGAAAGATCTAATCAGGAAACGGCAAACCATGAGAATCTCCACCGCAGCTGACAGAATAGAACTAGCAGAGCTCTCGAAGTTAATCAATAAGCGCAAGACAGCTGACATACGGAAGTATAATATGGAGAGGATCGAATACGCTGTAAAGAACGGAGGTAGCCTGAAAGCAGTAAAGAGACGTCTTGGCGTGGGGAAAAATCAGATGTATGCACTTAAGGATAAGCAAGGCAATGTCATCACAAATAGGGATAAAATAGTCACAGTGGCCGAGGAGTTCTATAGGGATCTGTACAGTAGCCGGGACATACAGGATAATGCCGAACGAGACAGTAGTTCAGAGGAGATAGACATCCCACCAGTAACGACCGAAGAAGTAAGGAAGGCTTTGAAAGAAATGAAAGGGGGCAAAGCACCTGGTGAGGATCAGATAACAGCAGACCTCCTGAAGGATGGCGGAGAAATTGTACTTGAAAAACTGGCAAACCTGTATACGCAATGCCTAATGACCGCAATGGTACCGGAATCTTGGAAGAACGCGAACATCATCCTAATCCATAAGAAAGGCGACATGAAGGACTTGAAAAACTACAGGCCGATCAGCTTACTGTCAGTCGTCTACAAGGTATTTACCAAGGTAATCGCTAACCGAATCTCTGCAACCTTAGATTTCAGTCAACCTAAAGAACAAGCAGGGTTCCGTAAAGGTTATTCAACAATGGACCATATTCACACGATCAATCAGGTGATAGAGAAGTGCGCTGAGTATACTCAACCCCTATATATAGCCTTCATAGATTATGAGAAAGCATTTTACTCGGTCGAAACCCTAGCAGTCATTCAGGCATTACGGAACCAGGGGGTAGATGAGCATTATGTATGAATACTAGAGGATATCTATAATGGGTCTACAGCTACCATCATCCTCCATAAGGAGAGCAGTAAAATACCTATAAGGAAGGGTGTCAGACAAGGAGACACAATCTCTCCAATGTCATTCACAGCATGCTTACAAGAAGTATTCAGAACGTTGGATTGGGAACAGGTGGGAGTAAGGGTTAATGGAGAATACCTCAGTAACCTCAGATTTGCTGATGACGTTGCCTTGCTAAGTAACTCGGGGGACGAATTGCAAAGCATGCTTTCCGCACTGGGCGAACAGAGTAGAACCGTGGGCCTGAAAATTAATATGCAGAAAACTAAAGTAATGATCAATAACCTCGGGACAGCACAGCAGTTTGAGATAGATGGCGAGGCAGTGGAAGTGGTAAGCGAATATATATACTTAGGCCAAGTTGTGACCCCAGATCCCAACCATGAGGCAGAGATAATTAGAAGGATCAGAATGGGGTGGGGTGCATATGGCAGACATTCTCAGATAATGAATAGCAGCCTACCATTGTCGTTGAAGAAGAAAGTGTATGACAGCTGCATCTTACCGGTACTCACCTACGGGGCAGAAACTTGGAGGCTCACTAAGAGGGTTCAACTTAAATTGAGAACGACTCAGCGGGCAATGGAGCGGAAAATGATAGGTGTAACATTAAGGGACAAGAAGAGAGCGGAGTGGGTCAGGGAGCAAACTGGTGTTAAAGACATATTAGTAGAAATTAAGAAGAAGAAATGGACTTGGGCAGGGCATGTAATGCGAAGGCAAGATAACCGCTGGTCATTAAGGGTAACAGAGTGGATCCCTAGAGAAGGCAAGCGCTGCAGGGGGCGGCAGAAAGTTAGATGGGCAGATGAGATCAAGAAGTTTGCGGGGATAAATTGGTCACAGTTGGCACAGGACCGAGGTAATTGGAGAATAATGGGAGAGGCCTTTGCCCTGCAGTGGCCGTAGACAGGCTGGTGATGATGATCATTGTTTATTTGCATTGTCGCGGTGCTAGTAATCACCCGTTGAAGTGGCTCAGTGGCTAAGGCGTTGTGCTGCTGAACCCAAAGACGCGGGTTCGATACCCGACCGCAGCGGCCGCTTTTCTTATCGAGGCGGAAAGCAAAACCGCCCATGTGTTCGAAATTTCGGCGCACGTTAAAGATCCCCAGGCGGCCAAAATTAATCCGGTGCTACAATGGCGTGCCTCATCTCCTGAGTAGCGCCAGCGCGTTAAACATCACAATCAAATGAAATCGGTCAAATCAAAAGTGAAAATTAAAACACTTCAAGCGGTCGAATAGTACCTGGGCCCCTGGCGTTATAAAGCCGAGCTATATCCCATTGCGCCATTCTCGCATGGTCGAAGCAGTTTGGATTTGGAGAGGGCTGCCTGGACGTGCAAAATTAGACACAACACGCAGCTTTCCGTCTGACGTCGACAGTGGCGTAACGCTGGGGGAAGCTGTAGAACGCCCGTATCAGTAAAACACTAGAGAGAGCTCAATCGCAGTGCCGTAAACCATCTTGATAAGAAGCAGGGGCTTGCTTGTGGGCTCGTTCGTTTGGTGTGGGACTCGATTTTGAAAAGCTTCGCGTTCACCCCTCGTTGTTTCGA
This sequence comes from Haemaphysalis longicornis, assembly GCF_048455015.1. Classification (NCBI taxonomy): domain Eukaryota; kingdom Metazoa; phylum Arthropoda; class Arachnida; order Ixodida; family Ixodidae; genus Haemaphysalis; species Haemaphysalis longicornis. The sequence goes on from NW_027526422.1 coordinate 26,300,402, forward strand.
CAGAGGGGTCGTTGAAGCTGCTTTCTTCCCCCGTAAGGTAACCGACTGCAATAACTTGCCTATATCTGCATTAAGGTATACTGCTGTCATAAAGCTAGCACTGTGCTGTTTTGCTTATTAGCGGTTGCTTGGTTTTTGTACTGAATTGTTTTCATGTATCGTTCTAAGTTTGGCATGCCATATTTGACATAATTTGCTGCTACTCTTGTGTGCTGTATATTTGTTCGTGTTTTATACTGAGTCGGCCCTCCTGCTTGGTTCAACCCGGGCTAGTACTATGGACTTAAGGAATAACAGAAATAGGTTCCTGTAGCACAAAATTGTTTTGACCCGCCAGTGTAAACAGAAAGTATGTCTCATTACTGAATGGTATTTGGACTTCCGCAATCGTACTCTCTCTGAGTTTCAACTTGTTGACTCTATCTGACTCAAAACAAATTAACACGTGATTTTAACAACTACGTGTTTGAAATTTCGAAACTAAATGCAGATCTCTCCAAAGAAACAGGAAGATACAATAAGAACAACTGGGACAACGCGACCAGAGATAACTTCTGCAATAGGTCATCGTGTCTGAACAATACAGAGGAATGCAATGATACAACTGTAAGTGCTAAATATTGACCAAATTTAATGCGTAGCATTCTTTGCCGAGTACCCCATAGCCAGGACCGTGTAACGCACTGCATTCGCACAAAACTGGAGAATTGCTGGCGGTAACAGCGTTGTAATAGCGTAAATGGAGGTAATTGGTCCAGCGGAATTTTGAAAAATCAACACAGCCAAAAAATCTGAAAAAAAGAAACATGTAAAAAAAAAATGAACTGACGGTATAAAAAATGTGCATCATAGACATTTCATCTAAAAAACATCGGTTAAACAAAAACTGCCGGGAAAGAAAAGAACGCTGGAAATACAAATAACAAATAGCAAAAATTGGCAAACCGTGTAAAACCGTGCATTTGTACAGAAATTGAAAATTCGGCGAAATCACAATTTAAATCGTTATAATAGCGTAAATAGAGAAAGCTGTTCCGACAGAATATCGAAAATCAAAAAATAAAAACAACTCTTTTACTAAAAAAACTATAAAATTAAGGCCAAAAATATTTATTTTAGACATCTTGTGAAAAAAATATTATCAAACTAAAAACGTTCCTAAAGAATATTGTAAATACAGATGAGAAATAGCGAAAACGCACCTACCCCGCACTTCGCCTTGCATCTGCGGAAAAGACCTAATTGGCGAAGTAAAGGCGGGCAGCAACCAAATTTAATTCATTGACGAAAAGAACCAAAGGAAACTTGAAAACAATAACAATAAAATGACCCAACGTCTTTGGCTACGCATAGCCACATTTGGACCCAAAGGACTCATAATGTATGCAAGCAGCATAAAATGCTAAACATTAGTAGACACTCCTCTGATTTTGTGGAAATTTGTTGCCATGTTTTATTTTAAATATAAGAATTTTCGATTCTATGATATCATAATTTGTTTCTTTTGTGATCCTATTTTTTCTAGAGGTATTACCGTTAGCTGACTTGATAAAGCGCGATTTGTTGTGCACAGAAGACCCACATTTCTTTGCGCTGAGAAAATGGAAAGGTTTACTTATTGGAGGAAGCTGACTCGGGCATCCTCCCACTAAATACCGATACGATTAACATTTTTGCTGTTAAATCAAAATTCTAATGGAAAGGGGGAATAGTAGGCCTTGTTTTATAAGTCTGACTAGTATATTCGCAACAGATAGAACAACGTTATTACTATTATTTACTGTCCCATGCCTTCATTACCTGCTACAGCAGCAAGGCGCTTTCATAAAAATTATACGTCTAAGCAGACAATTTTATTCTACATTCTATAGTGCAGCCGCGCTGACGAACTAACCATATTTCTATTATTCGGCGGCCTCGTACAAAACACCCCAAGACGCATTAGCAGTTGTGTCGCAGAAGTTCCCGCTTGCAGTTTAGTTTCCTATGCTTCATTTCCTTCTGTTTGCGTTTTTCTTCTATAGATCTACCGCACTCACAAGCTTGAGACGATGCAAGATTACCTTGGAGTACGGATTTCTTACACGGTTTGTACATCTTATTTCAGCCCTCAATTTCTTTGGTTGACAAACTTTGCTTATTTCAGCTGGGCTCACACAACAACCAAAACAGGAGCAATAAAGTGTCTGAGATGTAATTGGCCACAGGCGAGAATAGTGCCTCTTAAAATTAAAAGGAACTAACATTTAGTAATAACTACTTAACGTACTATGAAGCACGAAAGTGTGTCAGGTGCAGTGTCCCCAACCAAAGTTATTCTCTCCACTGTCTGGCGCTGAAGAATCTGGTGAGGTTAATGCGATTCTGTTTTATGCATCACTTGCGAATAGAAACCAGAAATTATTGCCACAGGGCAGAGCAGATGTGTAATTTACTACTGAAGGTGCGTCCCACAGGCTTCTGTTCTAGATAGTACATAATTTGAATGCGCGTACCTCCTTGCAGATTATTTGCAACAGTTTTTAATTTAAGCAGCTCGCACCAACCGTCCTGTTATGGCCCCACCTCCCCAAACCTATTCCGACAAAAACAGCATGTTCGCGTTGGCATATTAGTAATGCAAAAGCATGAAATGTTCCATTGAGGGAAAAAAATTATGGAGAGGAACTTAATACTGCTGACGTGAGGGAATGCCAGCGGATGTTACGGGTGCTGCTAAAGTGGACCTATACAAACTCTCTCATGTGCGCTGATAGCATAATGAAAAGACAGGAGACAGTTCATTCGCTTTTAATCAAAGTTCTAGGTATCTGGGATGCACCGACAGACCCGTGCACGCGCCATGACATGAACCTGTCACGCAATATGAAGTCAGCGTTGCACGCACTAAGCTCACTGTCTCCACCTCAAGTAACGGGCTGATTGAGCATCGTGGGAATGCCCTCGCCTCCTACTCTGCAGATCCGGGCTTGATTCCCACGCGAACTTCAACGTATTGAATTTTCTTTCGCAACTAATTGATTTAGTTTATCGAAAACAATCCCCACACGCCCTCTCATTGTGCGTTTTACTATTTCCAGCAGCGGAGATTTTCTGCACAGAATAACAGCAAAAGTTTTTCATGCTATGAAGCACCTAATGCTCTCGCATTAAAAGCCAGTGTCGACGTTGTAAGCTGTTAAACGGATCCTTGGGAAGCATTCCATAGCGCATACCCCGAGCTTAACCACGACAGTAGCGAGACGACAGTGACTGTCCGTGCCAGTACGCTCCAGATGAAGTAAGAGGGCGGAAGAATGCAGCCAAACGAGCCAATAGACATGAAACAAAACTCACACCGTCTTCGTCAACTCTCCAACTGCGCGAAGTTACAAGCGGTCAGTGGGACAACGCGTAGGAGACAGCTTGAAGGCGTTCGAAAGCGTTAAGGTGGGTGGCGAAGCAAAACATCTAAATTTACATGAAGGATTGTGAAGTCCTTCACAGTGCCATAAAATGGGTGTTTCTCTCGACAACGCCAGGAGAAAGCAAAGTGTGTTAAGCGTTTAATTCGAAAAAACACTTTTCCATTCACAACCAATCAGACGTTCTTAGGTGTCCTCGAAATTGTATCGTTTTGCAATGTGTGAAATCTCTAAGAACATACAATAGTCCAATGATGAGCTTGATAAAAACATTGAGCAAAGTGACATAGTTGTCTGCCTGCACAAACCGAGTATAACCGGTAAGATGAAAGGAAATTAAACTCGGGTGTCAAAATGCATTAAATTTACACTTACACTGGTAAGGCTGTCGGAAAGGAACATGCTCCGCCGCACAGTCCGAAAAAAAAAGAAAAACCTTGCCCTCCCAAATGGCCCTACTCTTCCCTCGTTGTTGGGCGATTGCATCTCTAGGAATACAAACCATGACCTCATCTTTAGTCTCAACTGCAAAATCCCTGCATGGTGCCAAGTAATCGGTACTCTCTGTAGTGGTCAGCTGATTTAATTTCCCCTAGTAGCCTTTCCCAAAATGCTGTCTGAGCATGGACAGCCAAACTCACGAACTAGACAGCCCTACTAGCACTCCCGGAACTTCTGGCTCCGATTCAGGACGGTAATGATAAATCTGCTTTTGAAAGACAGCGCATCATCCAAAGTAAATTTTCCTCATACACACCACTCCCGTGGCTGACACCCACCTTGCAAGATGCCGTTTCGGCATTAAACTTTGCGCCAAGCCTCAAAATTTGGTGTCGTTCTTTTACCAAACAGGACGCAGTCCTTCCGCGTTTCGTTCATTTATATTGGTCGAATCCGTTCCTGAAAACAGGATGCAAAAGAGAGATAGATGGCAGGATAACGCTGGGGCCACGTTAGGGCGCAGCTTCGTAAAACGATTGAAATAACTGTGCCACAACCAACCCTCAGAAAACGCATACCCCTTCTTCCTCATCAAGCTCATGAATATACCCACACTCTACAGCAACACAAGTGGAGATCTTCTTACGGCCAACTTAAATGAACCCTCAGTAACAAATAAACTTGACAAATGCTCCACTACTTCACATATAGCTCTCATTCTCGAGCCGCCACCAACTGCAAGATTCTGCAGCTCATATGCTCCAGGCTCCATAATTCTCCACGTGCCTTTGTACACTCGTTGCTGACCACCTCTTCGGTAACCCCTCCACTCATTCTTCCGTACGCACCCAACCGTATACAAGACGACCCAACCCCAGTCCGGACAAACCCTTTACGACAGGAGATCAACACCAAGCACCAGCCAAACGCGCGCAACATCACCCAAGGAAGAAAACATATCACTAGCCCGCCTTCTCCTAGCTCTGCTCCTGCCACGTACTCCTTAATCAGCTCATCATCACCACCACCATCACCACTACCATTACCAGCCTCATCATGGTCACCATCATAAGCCTGGTTGTGGCCACTGCAAGACGAAAGCCTCTACCTAAAGTCTCCATCCATGCCTATCCAGTTTTAGCTGAGCCCATGATATGCGCCCGAAAGTTTTGTAGCTCATCTCTCCATCGAGTTCTCGGCCGACCCTCATTGCGTTTTCGGTGCTCTTACCTACCATTATTCTACTCTTAGTCTACACAGCCCGCATACCCGCCGCGGTGGCTCAGCGGCTAAGGCGGCCGCTCAGCGGCTAAGGGGGCCGAGCGCAAGCGCCGCAAGCGGGCCGACAACCGTGCATTCGCACTTTCACATTCTCCCCCTCGGGGAAATGCGGGGGAATTTTTTTCCCCTACTGCCCCTACAGTGACCCGTGTTTCTTGTTTTGTAGTATAGGCTACCTGACCAGACGGTATGCCGTCCAACCATCGACTTCATCAGCTTACTGCCCCTTCTGTATCGGGCTAAAATGCGAGGAATTGCCACAGGAAGAGGGTAAAAATGGCTGACGATTGCTATAGCCCCTAATGAGAAATTTGCGCGCAGCGCGAACTGCTCTCTTCTCGGACCAAGCGCATAGCTGCTGCGTCTCAGGAAGTGATCACGTGATCAGTGAACATGTGGCGGCGCACGCTCTCTCAGCGCATCGCCGCAGGCTAACATATTGTAAATCGTCTTTGAACCCTCCGAGCAAATGTCACGTGGTTCGGATGAGGCGCGCAGCAAAAGGAGAGAGAGTTTACTTATTGAAAGAGAAAGGAGCAACGAGGAGATCATCGAAGGACCTATGTACGGGCAACACGCAGCGCGTGGTAGGCTTCCGTGACGCCACCTTGGCATACCGCCCTACCCCTCACACTTTCGCCAGACTTTCTTCATCCGTTTCCCTTTTGTATTCGGTGTTTCCTTCGTTCGCTCGATTGCGAGGCTGACAAAGCCGCCAAACCACACTAGCCGACGCTTACGTGCTGCGCAATAAAAACAGAACACTTTCCCTTTTCCTGGAAAAGCCGTTGTGGGCATCAAATGCGGAAATTAACCCCGAAAGTTGGGCGAGTTGGTAAATCATCTTGAAAGAAACACACAGAGCGCGCAAAAAAACAGGACGAAAGACGGAGGGATGTACAACACAAGCGCTGTGTGTTGTACATCCCGACAACCGACGGCGATGGTCGAGTGGTAAAACACTCGTCTCGTAAGCGGGAGATACCAGGTTCGTATCCTCTGTCGCCGGATACCCACCGGTTTCTTTAAAGGGTACAAGCGTCCCCGTACCGCAGCTTGTCTCGACGGTGGAACGAACGCTTGGCGCTTGACCACAAGCAGCCGTGGTAGGCGATGTGCGAGGTCCCTCGAACCCCTTCGCGCGGGTTCAGGAACCGCTGGGCACCCACCAGCCAAAAGGGTACAAGCACCCCCTGTACTTCCTTGGCAGGGGATAAAGGGCTTTAGACACGCTCTACCACTGCGGCATACGTGGGAGGCTGCTGCTCCCCGACTTCAGTCACTGGCCACCCACCAGTTTGAAAGTGGGAACCGGCGCCTACTTTGCGGGGTTCCTGGAAACCGTAATACCACGCCAGACCGTATTACTGGGTTACAAGAAAGTGGTAGGTACTTCGGTATCGCTGGGCACCAACCAGTATCAAAATTGGTACAAGCACCCCTTGAACAGGGGATCCAGTGCTTGGGAAGTTACCCGACTTTGCCGGAAAATGCCCCAGTGGAAGGGGTCGTAACTTTTAACCGCAGCAGTGGCTCAAAGGTACAGCACTTGCCTTGTATGCGGAAGGTACTGGGTTCGAATCCTGTTGCCGCCGGGCGCCCACCTGTTTCTTTAATGGGCACAGGCGTCCCTGGTCGAGTTCGGACCCTTGAAAGGGGAATCCACGTCTGGAAAGCGGTCTTTACCCTATCGAGGGGCCCCTGACCCTTGTCCATCTGGCGGGGCCCCCGACCATCATGCCGCGTTGCGCCATTGCCGGGGGTGAAAAAGTCTGGTGGCATGTCCTGCCACAGGCGGTTGCGAGTTGAGCGTCCATCGTGGCTGTGGAAGGCACCATGTGAATTCGTGTTCCTTGGTGGCGCCGGTCACCTACTGGTAAAATAGGCACAAGCGACTCCCCGGCCTGGCGCTCGGCCCTTGTGTGGGACTACAACGCTTGGGAAGTTCACCCGGCTTGCACGGGAAATCGCCCCAATGGAAAGGGGCGGCTGCAAAAACGCAGGAACTTTTTTTTGTGTGTTGCACATCCCTCCGTCTTTCGTTCTGTTTATTTTTGCGCGCTGTGTGTGTTTCTTTCAAGGAAATTAACCGCATGGCTTAGAAAGCCAGCAAGCAAAGAAACCTGCGTTGGCGGCATGTTGCGGGGAAGTTTTATTTATTCTTGGTCAATTCCAACCGTGCGTAGGTCCCATATTTCCCGAATGAAACGATTTCTTTTTGTAAATAGTTGGTAACTTAGCAGATATTCCTAGCAACCTATTGAATCTGGCCAGTTTTTTGGGCAATTCCTGGAATAGTATTATCAGGATTGCTACGGGTGCAGTTTTTTACGCTTGAGGATACTCTTGAGGCACTTCAACATTATTGCCAGCAACGCCCCGTGTTTTCGCTGTTTCTGAATTCAGTTGAGGCCCACTATACGAAATGGTATGATTCATTTTTATCGACGCGGATGTCGTCGTGACGTAAAGCATTCTAACGAAAACCCGTAAGTTTATTCCTTTCAGCCGACTGCATGGTTGGGGCCGAGTGGTTACATAATTACGACTTTAAAACTCGCGGCGACTTGGTTGGAAACCCGGCCCTGGCAAATGGGCTTGTTTGTGCCAGTGTTTTACATTTAAATACTGTGCTAAATATGTCCCAGCAGGCACGCAGGAACGCATGCGCACTCACACGCGCGCACACGCACGTAAGCACAATAATTTGAAGACAGGTGGGGCAACGGTAGAGGAAATTTACTCTTAGTGAGGACCTGGAATTAATAATTCAGGCAAAAAGAAAACCTGAGAAGATTTTTAAGGCAAGTAATTAGGTCGCGCTTGAGAAACATATTTTTCGAAACTCTTATTTTACAGGCCTTGAAAAACAGCACAAGCAATTACACTCCTCCGTTCCTACTACCTGGTGAAAAGCTCAACTCGGAGGAGAAGATATTTTTTATTTTATTTGGAAGCGTGAGTAATCACTCAGTCTTGATAAAATTGTTTCTAGTGCAAAATTCCCGGTTGTCTTTCTTGTAAAACTCGCGAAAAAGATTACTCGATGCACCGACAGGGTACCTTTTAAACGGCAGGAATTTGCAGTTGACGCATATTAGCATTTACGTGACCGTACACCAGTCTGACGCTGCGAAGTTACATGATGCAATATCTTAAATGTGAAATAAAATCAATTTTATTCATTTAAAAAAATATAAACACTCATAAGGAGGTTGCAAAGCGAAGGGCCGAATAAGTACCTTCTGCTTGCTTTTGGCAGTGCTAATGCTTGCCGTGATTATAACATTTACTTATCTGTAGCGTAGCATCTTGATTTCATCTCACACATCCTACATGCGATTTTCCAGAAAGTTGCCAACAAGACATGAACGCTTTTAACAAAAAACTTACTAAATACTCTGGCATGGTTCTCTTTTCTTTCTGACTTACCAGAACGATTCAATCGGTATAAAAATTTATTGAATTTGTGTTGCAGTTGTACTGCCCATACAGCCTTAATGAGAACCGCATTCAAAGTAGAGCTGACGATGGAGATAAGTTCCCTGATAAGTAAGTTGTCATAATATTTTTTTCTTTGACGTGTACTTCACACATTGTAATTTTTCATCAGCCAACTAAGCAAGAACCCTTCACGCAAGCATGCGCTGGAATAGGGATATTACTCATCTACAATTTTTGCAGTGCAATGCATGTGTGCTTCTTTGATGCCACAGAATGCGTTACGCCTGAATGATGCTAAGACTGTATGCGCAGAAATCAGCGTCCATCATAATACAGCGAAAACAACACCATGAACAATGTCATTGCCCGGCTTCTCCGCATAACACGCGACGGACTAATCACTGTAGTAAGCACAGCGAATTCAGAAGCATCGGATCCAACCAAGATATATTATATGTGGTGTTGAATTATCTAATTAAAAAGTTGCGCTTAATTGAGCCTAATTGAAGGGCCAGAGTGCATACCACAATTTTAAATCGGATGTTACGCTGATCGTTCTAATTCGATATTTTGCCATTCAGGTTGTTTGTGGGAAAGCAGACATAGATTCACAGCATAGTGCATCAAACTCTCCACCGTAAAATTTCGTTCTCTAAGAGAAAGAAAAAAACTCAACTAAGTACAATAATGGAAGAACTTAAACCTTGATAAATCCGCGCCTGTCTGCGTTCTGCGCTGATGCGTAGCCAGAACGCACAGAGCACCCGCCGCGGTGGCTCAGTGGCTAAGGCTTTGCGCTGCTGAGCACGAGGTCGCGGGTCCAATTCCCGGCCACGGCGGCCGCTTTTCTGATGGAGGCGAAAGGCAAAAACGCCCATATGTAGGAGATTTCGGAGCACGTTATAGATCCCTAGGTGGTCAAAATTAATCCGGAGCCCTCCACTGCGGCGCGCCTCATTGCCTGCGTTGCGTCGGTGCGTTAAACCCGTCAATCAATCAATCAATGAATCAGAACGCGCAGAGCGCGTGCTGTGGTGGTTGATAGTTGAGGCCGGCACTGGGAATTGAATCATTCATGCTATCGAGTAGAGCGTATTTAAAACAGAGCCAAAAAAATAGGGAGAGGGTGAGAAGGGGAAAGGGCCAGGAAAGCTACCAATAGCAATAACGCACGAGCTCTGTTGATGACCCAGGAGGCTAAAGATATCACCACTAGTTACAATATGAGCAATATCGCTACGCTTCATATGAACGAGTAAAAATTTGTGTATACCCAGGATTACACACTCTTGCAAAGTTATGCTGGACATCCTCCTCTTGAAAACGTTTCCTTGCAAAGCTCGGCCCACCACAAGCAACAAAAGTAGCAGGCTGTATATACATACTTGGCCGAAGGACGCTTCATTGTGAGGAGGCTTATTCCTCCGAAAGCCCGGATTCATTACACGGGACTCGTCGAAGGCAAGGTATTCTTTGCCGCGAGGGATAATGGCGTGCATCGCGTACCACACATTACCGTGAAGTGGCGTAAGAAGTGGTTTTACGGTCGCCATCTCATGTTAATTATCGAGTAAATAGCATAAATAGCGGAGCATCCACGCTGGTGCTAAGTTCGGGGGAAGGACTGTAACTACAGGAACGTTGATTCCAGTTGTTTCTATATACGGGCCGTAGTCTCTGGCGTCGGCGTCTGATTAGGAGCAATGTCATTTTGTCCCACTCCCTGCCGTTGCAATGATAGGGACAAGAAATGGGGAGGTATACATGTAATCTCAAACCCAGACACCCAATCACACCAAAAATCTTTTAAAATTGGTCCAGCAAAAGTATGAAATAACGTACGAAATAAAGAATGCGAACACAATGTGCTCTTGTTCGATGCTGCATGGCTGGAAATAAAACAAGCCTGACAGTTAAAAGAACTGCCGGAATGTGATTAGAAGAGAATTTAGGTTGGGCTGCGTAATAGCAAACTAGCAGAAGACACGTAATTTCTAATTAATATACTTTTTATTAGCAGCATGCGATGCAAAACCTTTGACCGAAATGTGCAGATACTGAAAACGTGCTTTGAACTTTCTACTTATAAATAATCTTCAAGCATTTGCACTAAATATTTTATTTGTTATTTCAGATTGGACGAAGTTGTATACACGTACCAGGTATTCAACAAGACCTTCAGCTGCAATCTGACTCAGGGTGCAGACACGTGTTCTCTGATGCCAGAAAAGAAACCACCCAATCCAGCTGGTTGTTGAATAAACTTTGCATCTGCATTCCCGTAATTCCAATATTTTTGTGCAGAGTGGTTCATCGGCCTGTAATAAACGCCTACTGATTTTTTGTACAATATTTCTATCAGCTTTAATTTTGGCGGTCGAAGCATCTGGGTTCGGAGAAATGCTCGAACCCACAAACGTATTTCCCACAGTAAACTAGTTATTTCGTGAGCGATTTGTTTCGGGTTATGGTGGTGTAAAGTTTGCTAAATGTTAATACCCATTGTCTGTTCTTTTTTCTTGCGAACGTCGTTCAGTGGCTAAAACATGAAATCGAAACATCCCAGTGAGAGCGTCCGCAAGTCCGCATGTAAGCGAGGCCTTAAAAGCATGCGAATGAGCAGCGGCTGAGTGTGTAGACGTGCTTATGGCTGATTTGACAGGCGGGGGAAGGAATGAATGAGAGACAGACATGCAACTCTGTATAAGAGGTAGAGAAGGCTCTACGCCTGTTGCGGAATCTCAGAGAATCGTCTAACAATGCGTTGCATTCTGATGCTATTGTCTAGAATGTAAGTTCTTTACAGCCAATAATGGATATATCAGTAGCAAAATACGCTGGAATATTTTAGTATTTCTAAGTTTTCTTTTGCTCCTTTTCGCCAATGATGTAAATATATACCATTATGGCGATAAAAGGCGTTTACTTCACTAGTTTTTTTTTTTTCGAAGATGCAAGGCGTAGTGCAGAGTTGGTCCATTCACGCAATTTTTTATACATCCTATGCTCGTTTTGTGCGCTTTTTTTTTCGTTTATTCTTTGGTGTGGGGGATATGTATCAGATGGATATTTTTTATTTTGTCAGGTCATTTTTGTGAAATATTTATTTGTAGTATTTTTCTTATTTTGGGGGTTTTCAAAATTCTGTCTGGCCAATTATCTTCATTTATGCATTTATAACGCTTAAATGTGGAACTTCCGCCAAATATGCATTTTTTGTGGAAATTCCGGGCGTTACACGGTCCTGGGTTGGGGGTACTCGGAGAAGAATGCTGCGCATTAATAGGTTAAACGATGGATTAAGATGCAGTAAGTTCTTGAATGCGGAAGGTCTTGGTTTTGTCGTGGGCCTTTTGGGAAAAGGAGTAATGTGGGGATTGTATTAGGAAGAGGACAGCATGCCCGTCGTACTAAACTGCTTCTGCAAGACCTCTTGAGAATCCGAAAAAGGCAGTTAGGTGATAAGTGGGAGTGGTTACCGTGGTTACCGATTGTATGGTTACCGTGATAATTTAAGGGTAGAGAGAAAATTTCATGATCAGTTAATTTGGGGCGAAATCAGAGGAGGTGAGGTCGATGAGCTTTCGTGGCGGCGTACCACTAGGTACCATGTGCCATGTAGCACTAGGTACCATGTACTGGGTACCATGTACCCACGTGCGTACCATGTGGGAAAAGTTTCGGATGTATGACGGGCTTTAACTATAGGTGGTTGTTAAAGAATACCTCCACAGGTAGTGACAATTTGGGAATAGAAGGGAGGAAGTCACGCGGAAAGGAGGGAGGTTTTTGAAATGCAGTATCATTTCTCCTATTTTATAACAGTTTTTGATACCGATGGCGACGGTAAGGTGTTAAGCAAGGCACCCGTGTGTAGGTAGCGGAAATATTAGAACACAAACTCTTCTCAGCAGCTGTATGCGCAGCTGCACGAGATTATCCGTGCACTGCGGCCTCCTGACTAGGTATGCGGTTGTAACAAGTGTCCAAGACACTCCGGTAGAGTGCGGTCACATGATGAAGGATTTGGTTTGCGAGAGGTTTGTGGTTGTGCGATCGTTGATGGCTTCTAACGCTTCAAACGAAACTGTTAGGATGTGTTAATTATTGTTCCCGGAAGTCCCAAACCAAGAAATTCAAAGCAGGGGGTATCATGCAAATTTCTCCTTCGGTTGGAGTTGCATTAAAATGTATTGCATGGGGGACCCATTAATTGGTGGTAGATCAAGACATCCGGGTTGTGCTGACTGCTGAGTACAAATGAAGGGACACTGACATCTGTAAACACACTACTTTCTTGGATCCGTTTAGTAGACCGGACGGAATGGGCGGGCAGTGGGCGTGGCCAAGGAAACAGTTTGACTGCAGAAAAGGAGTTATAAACAAGAGAGTTTTATTCAATGTCATACGATAAGGTCGAGGTCAGATTTCGAGTCTATCTGAATCATGGGTTTAACTTCGAAATCTCTTCTAAGAAAGGTGGGAGCACTCCCTTCGCATCCCCGACCTGCGGACCTACGACCCGCTTCTTACGACGTATCACTGCGGTCCCGGCAAACTCCCCATAAAAACAATGGATTAAAAACCTTGATGATATGACGCTCGGGTGCACACAGTCCGCTTCATACGACGGACCCTGGCGCGGATAAACCGGCGTTTTTCTAATATTTTACAGCGTTTCGCTGCCTCGTGCCGACCTTTCTTCATTCTGAACGCCCTTTGACGCTGCTTGATGTGCAATGGTCCACATGTGAGCCAGACCACTTACTGAACAGACAAGCAAGCAGGCGGGTACTCGTGAGCAGGAGTTAACCTTCGATGGCCCCACGCGGCAGCAGTACGCCAATGCGCGAGCCACAAGAAATCGAAAGTTCAGTTGGCAGGTGGACCGGGAATTTGAAGTTCCCATTGAGCCGCCAACGAACGCGAAAATACATACGACGCAACCCCACGGCGATGATCGAACACCCGCGTTTTGGAGACACTTGTATATATGTTGGCACCGTCATTTTGGGTCACTCGCTGGCCGCCACAGCAAATCACCGTAGCAAGACCACGCTTTACTCGCGAAGTTTGAATCATCTTATCTATTTCACCTTGCTGGGTCTTGTGGGAAACGAAAGCAGCTACGCGTTGAGCACTTTGACCCACTAGCAACGGCACGGACCGTTCAAAGAGTGTCTCCACCATTACGGCAATGCCGTTTTTTTAACATCCGCCTCGTACTATCGCTCGTTCCGCTTAGCCTTGGTAGTGTATCACTCCCTTTTTCCCCTCTCAATTTGTTCGGCCACGTCGGCCTTATCTCGCTCGCGCAAAGCGCGGGTCTGGCGGGCTAGCTCGAACATCGTGGAGGGGAGGAGGGCACAACATAGGACTTTCTTTTTAACACGAAAGTATTTTATTCCCGGATACGGGAAGATTTCCCATGCGTCTTATCCGTCACAGAAGTGACGCCAGTACATTGAAGCACGCGGCTTGTAAAGAGTGCACCCCTGCAGACAGGGTCTTCTTGCGGGGAAGCAACCTTTAGTATAAAGAGAACGTTATACTTAGGGTTCTCGTTTTCTGGTTTTATATTGTCACGGGACCAGTGGACAATGCCCCATAGCGGCATAGCTCGGCGTGGAAGACGACGAGAAAGAGGGCGCGCGCAGACTGAGCGGACTCGGCCATGGGCGCTTGTAAATACTGTAAATAGATCGTTTCACCCCATTCCATCGTTCGTCTCATCTGTGTCCTGCCGCCACGTAACATTTTGGTGGAGGGTGCGGGGTACAGTCCCATCCCGGCCCCCAGCTTCACCCCGCCTCGACTCATGCAGCGCTCTCACCCTGGCTCTTGGAAAGCGTCGGCCCGCCCCAACCCAGTGAGCCGCGGACGCGAGCATTCCCCAGCCCCGTGTGCCCTGCCCATGAACCGCCGAGATCAGACGAACTGACCAGCCACGACCAGACGTACCGCCGACGACGTTCCCCGCCCACATCTCCAGCGCTTCTTCGAGGACTTTGGACGCTGCCTCGTGGGGTCGGTGGTGGTCACAGCTGTTCTGGAGCCGGTGCTTATCACGACCATCACCATCATCTGTGGCGGCAAGGACTTCACTCTATATACTCACCCCATCTCGTCCTCACCGCAGCTATCGACGTCGACACTCCGTGGCTGTGCGTCGACATCATCGAGCACAGCCAAGACAAGGTCGAGCTGCCGACCCAGACCCTCGCAGGCGAAAGGAAGCAACGGCACCGCCTTCGAGTCATGTCCCTATGGCCTCGGGGAGGGGGGGGGGGGGAGGGGTTGTGTCACGGGACCAGTGGACAATGCCCCATGGCGGCATAGCTCGGCGTGGAAGACGACGAAGAAGAGGGCGCGCGCAGACTGAGCGGACTCGGCCATGCCGCTTGTAAATACTGTAAATAAATCGTTTCACCCCATTCCATCATTCGTCTCATTTGTGTCCTGCCACCACGTAACAATATTTTAACACGAACTTGTTTTATGCCGGAATACGCCAACATTTCACTGACGTCATATCCGTCACTGAAATGACACCAGTACACCTTTACCGAAGCGACCCACCAGCAGGACATCGCTCGCCAAGAACACCCACAAGGCAGCCGCCGTCCCGCAAATCATGCTCAGCTGCAGATTTCCCTGCACATTTCACTTTCTGGTTTCACCGATTCCAATGACAATCCTAATCAACCACAGTATTTTTTAAACTTGGGATTTCAGGTAAGAATCCGCAAATCATGCGAGAAGACGCTAAATATAGTGGTTAAGTAAGATCCTAGCCCACCTGTCGATAGAGAGCGTCTACTAGGCCGGCATTTACTCGCACCCCGGTCGTACGACACCCCGGTGATACGACGTTTTCTGGCGGCCCCTGAAAGTCGTATTATCGGGGTTCCACTGTACCAGTCTTCACATCCCACTTCTAGGCCTCCTACTTCTGGGCTTACATAATTAACACACTGGCTGAAATGATTAAAGCCCAGACCAACAGTCAGCATGAGCGACTTCGACTAACAGCTACAGATAAATATGTTGTAAGCATTTTTGGTTATTTCATCGCGCCAAACAATCAGCACCCTTGAGCACATAAGAGGGTCGCAGCGAGCTGCCACACGGGTGCTTCCAGGGCGAAAGCGCATGCAGCCGACTTCCGTTTGTCGCAGGCAACACCGCGCACGGCTTTCACAGCGAAATGTACCACTGACCCCGAAGCATGTTACGTGGACGCTGCGAGCTACCTTTGTCGACAAACACACGCGGTTGTGGTAGCCCTGGCGAATGGTACCACTTTGGCAACAACGTTGCTCACTAGCTCTACAACCAAGGGTGAAGAAGCGGTCATCGCCTTAGCGGTGAAGCACGTCCCGACTTCCAAAGTTGCCGTGCCCACCGACTCACCGCAAAAACTGCCGTTTTTTGCGACCGGAAACGTCACCTGCCCTATGGCTACCATTCTCCAGCAATGACCAGAGCTGCGCATACCCTCATTGTCAGGCAGACGATATCAGACATATATCCTTTGAAAACGCGCGCGCCTTTTGACATCCGGGTCCATCACTTAGGCGGAGTGATACCGTACATGAGCTATGGCCATTCTTAACTTGTTCCCGAGTATAATTCGTATTGTGGGCCTGAATCATAATATGCCGAAAACTAGAGTAAAGCTCAATAGCCTCGGGAGAGCATGGCGGTTTGAGATAGGCAGTGAGACAGTGGTAGTGGTAAGCGAATAGTATATCTACTGAGGCCAAGTGGTGACATTGGATTCCAACCATGAGGTAGAGATAATTAGAAGGATAAGAATGGGGTGGAGTGTATTTGGCAGGCGTTCTCAGATAATGAATGGCAGCCTACCATTGTCCCTGAAGAAGAAAGTGTGTGACAGCTGCATCTTACCGGTACTCACCTACGCGGAAGAAACTTCGAGGATCACTAAGAGTGGACTACTCAGCGAGCAATGTAACGGGAGATGATAGGTGTAACGTTAAGGGACAAGAGTAGAGCGGAGTGGTACATGGAACAAACGCATATTAAGGACATATTAGTACAAATTAAGAAGAAATGGACGTGGGCAGGACATGCAATGCGAAGGTAAGATAACCGCCGACCATTGCGGGTAACAGAATGGATCCCCAGAGAAGGAAAGTGTGGCAGGGGTTGGCAGAAAGTCAGATTGGCAGATTAGATCAAGAATTTTGCGTACATAAGTTAGTCTCAGTTAGCACAGGACTGGGATAATTCGACATCTATGGGGGGGGGGGGGGCTTTGCTCTGCAGGGGGCGAAGACAGGCTGATGATGATGGTAGTTCGAAAGTACACAACGCACTCTGACAGTTCTTAAAGTCCGAGAGCAATGGCAGCTAAGGAAATGGTCTGACCTTCCGTAGAATGCGTGTCTAGTGAGCCGGGCGAGTGGACAAATGGAGAAGCGTGTAGTCCGCGTAAGCCTCGAGTGCGGCCACGCTGAACCAGGAACGGCGGCACCCAACAGTTGGAACGAAGCGACTCTTCGTCGCATCCAAACGAATACGTTCGTCCATAAAATTCGCTTACACCACATGTTTCCCACTCAATTTCCCGCCCAACGCACTTTTTGCTCTAATCCTAGCCCACTAGTTCGTATTTCATTAGAGTGTGCGCATAACCCCGACCTCCCACATTTTCCTTCCCCCCTCACCCGCCATGAGCTGTGAGAGAACCTGATTACCAGCGACCACCTGGATGTCCAGCAACTTCTGGCATCTAGGGCATCGGTCGCCCGATCATCACTTGGATTCCCGCACTTGGATTCCCGCACTTGGATTCCTACTTTATGGCTCATTAAAGTTTCGTACTACTACTACCACCAGCAGTCAGCGCACCAGCGCCACGATGACGGTGCCCCAACGCGCTTTTGAGCCTTGGCTGCGGTAACGACGGTGTTATTCAAGGGGGCCCGTGCACCAAGCGTCACACGGGGTCGTTTTCACGGTACCGTGCCCTGCTCCGGCGCTTGGCTTCTGGCCGTCTTGGTTCGCGTTCCGGCGGTACCTCCTCACGCAGCACTTCCTTTTTGGGGTTCCAGGACTCCATTGCGCAGCAAATCTCTTGCCTGGCCATTCATCTCAGCGCGGTGAAAGATAGTGCTGGGGATCGTCGTCAGCGCGGCTTCATAAAGAGGTGACCGAATAACTGGCAATGCTAAGGTCTGCACGACCCGGCCTCGGAGACACCTGTCCGCCGCGACAGCGCCACATGCAAGAAAAGCAAGCGGGCAGCTAGTCGTAGGTGGAAATGTTCAATTATTGTCGGGAGCGAGGATGTTTCTTTTGGAGCCCCCTATCTGGCTTCCAAACGGTAGCTTCCTCTATGCTAGAATTGACATGCCGTCGCTAGAACGACCGATGCGGAAAGCAGTGCCACGTAGCCAGTAGTAGGCGGAGCATGCACGCCAGATGGTAAAAATAAAAAGCCGCACAGAAAACCGAGCGAAGCCACTGCCTGCGCTTAACTCGGAGTTTTGTGGGTTTTTTTTTTTGTTAGCAAACCGTAGTTTGTGCAAGCAATGAAGCTGCCAAACGCTAGTTCTTTCAAATTAAACTTATAGCGCTTTCAAATTAAACTTATAACTGCACCCAAAGTGCTCTAGCGTGTTCTGGCGTCTTCCAGTTGTCGGGCAGAAGCAGGGGCGTTGTGTTTCATTGGTCGATGAAGAGCACTTTTTTGGCGCCGAGAGCAGCCGAGAGCAGTTCTCGGTGCTCCGTCGCGAGCGGCGGAGTAACAGTGAACGCCGAGGAAGTCACATGACCTCTTTTGCTTCACTTCTGGTTTAATCCCAGGGTGGCGGAGGGAAAATGGCAGAATCCAGCAGCCGCGGTAGTCGCTCAGTGCGTACGGCAGCAGCTAAGCGCGGCCGTCTGGACAAGGAATTGCTGATACTTTTAGATGATGAAAGCACCACCGATTCAAGCGCAAGCTCATCATCGGACAGCAGCAGCAGCGAAGACGACGACTATTTGACATTGCATGAGTTTATGTTCGAGCACCTGTTCACCCCGCCGGAGCAGCGACCGAAGGTAGAGTCGTATCTAGAAAAGACGGTGGACGCTGTTATCGTTCGCAGCTAATTTTTGGGAGACACGATGGTGACCTCTTTATCATGAACATGAACATCCACTCGGCTTCTTCATTCGTCGCCATGCGGAAGGCAGACACAAAACCACCGGCACGTATCTGCCAAAACTGGCGAGGAATAACTGCGGGCGGACATCACGAGCGCGCGAAATTCTCCGGAAAGCGAGCGCGGGTAACGTTTGGTCACATGACTCTTGACATCTCGCCCTCCCCCTCTTTTCACTGCTCCCGGAGCAGCGCGAATGTTTCATTCGCGGAACGAAAGCACACGTCCCCGTTACTCCCGTGTGCTGCTCTGGCTGCTCGCTCCACTTGCTCCTGTTCGCCCAATGGAATTCGCCATTAGAAAGAAGAAACCAGAATCAAGGCGAATTAGCCGAGATGGCGGTGTTTGACCTTCTTAATAAAATATGTAGGTTACGCATTTTTTAAAGCAATGCTTTCCATGCGTCACTGATGGCGTTTACGTTCGAGCCGAACAAACCGCAGGAAAGCCAAATTTACCAGTATGTTTTACAAACGGTATATCATTCATACACCTGATAACATAAGAATGTGATCTTTTTGCACACATAGCGAGCATCTCGTAATGCGTAAAATATATAGTTCAACATTACGCACGGTCTGCGATGATGATGATGGAATACATTCTCGAAACAAGGTTGGTCTTTCGCTTTGGACTATGGTGGTGTGGGGTCGGACGTTGGCTTTGGGCATTGGATGAGTGGACTTTGTCTTTTAACGTGGCAGTTCGGATTGTGGACTTTGGGAGATGAGATTTTGGAACTTGGTTTTGACAAAGATTTGACTCAGGGAAAAAGCATCGCTTTTCCATCGTAATTCTCGTAAGAAAAAGGCCTTAAATTTTTATTCATCTCTACTACTGAACTTTGAGGTGCTCTGGGTGGATTCCCGTCGCTGCGAGCCGACGAGCCATCGGTGGACAGGGTTACTCGCTCCATACCTTTTACGTAATATCTCCGCCGAATAAGCGGAATCCAGCGAAACGGTAAGTCATCTGGTCGTTGTGTACTCATAAGACCGATATGAAGAGATTAGATAAAAATTTTACACAGAGGTATTTCGGGTTTCTGTTTAAAATACAGTTTATAAGAAACTACCACGACATGATTTGCACAAAAAATTAGCTTAAGATGAACTTAGAACACAGAAAAATAAGGTGTACGCCTGGCTACTTACACCGCATTTATTTCATTGCGCTGTGGCTGATTTAAACTGAAACCATCCTAAAAAAATTAAGAAAGAGGACCCCGGAGCATATTTAAAGAAGACAACGACCATGAAGAAAACATAGGCTGAGCAGGAAAGTGCGTTAATTTGAAGCGCTCTCCTGTCTATGTCTGGTTCCTTTTTTGTGCTGTGTTTTTCCGCACTGATTTTCAATGATGAACGTTCACCAACTCGACCCAATCGCAGTCCTCTTAAACCAAGACTTCAGGAGGCTAAGCCAAGCTTTCGCTTACATATCCAGGGTTAGCTAAAGCACAGCATTTTTTTTTCCGATATTTTCTTTTTTATCGATTGGGGAGGTATTGATCATCTGCATTTGCAGTATCATAGCAATTTTATGAGTTACCTTGACCAAATAGGCACTTTTTCTGTAGACGTACTGCATTCCGATTGTGCGAAGGGTTTCTCGCCAAAAATGCTTTTTTATTGAAGAAGAAATGGAGCCCACTTGCCTGCACAATGTAGCAGCTTCTCATGTGATCCATTCTTCCGGGAGATGAAGATCGTGGGTACACGCTGTGATCAAAGTGCGCATCTTAGTAGGGAGGAACGTGAGGAGTGCGTCAGTATGCCCATTAGTGTGTTTTCGTCGTAATAATGAAATGTTTGTGGACTTCGATTTTTTGAAGAATATTTTTATAACAGAGAATTTGCTGTGCAGTTTGATCTTTTCTGCACAATAAACACAGTTGGGATTGAGAGCTAGTCATGTCTGTTCTTTATGCTTCCTGTGTCTATTTCCTGTGCCGACATTCAAACTAAAATTACCCACTCTCCCAACAAGTACAATTAACGTGCTCTTCGCATAAACCACATACACTGCTTAGGAAAAACAGAAGAAAAAACGGAATTAATTTATGTAACAACGTTTTATAATGTGTGCTCTATTCTCACAACTAAACAAAGTAATAGACCTATATCGTAAACATAACCTTGATGCGCGAAATAAGTGTGAAATGATTCTGTGATGCATAGGATGTTTTATTTCAACAATAGCATACTGCTGAGACAAATTGAAAAGGATGCGTGTCGTTAAACCGACACGTCGGGTGCGTTCAAGTCTGTGCTGTTACAGCTTGAATGGATACAGAGTGAACAATTCGACGTCTTATTTATAGCTGCATTTTGCAGCTTAACGCTTACTGCTTAGCGGTAGTCAAGAGTTCGAATGGGCACCGGAAGGTAACACGCCATGCGGCGTTCGCGGCCGCCCTACGAACGGCCGAAGTGGGGTTACACTAGTATGCAATGTGTTTTCAAGCTAGCTCAGCCGTCAAAATTTTGATTTTCACGCATTCCAGTGTAACTGTCGACCTCTTGTTTGTTTACGCTGGGATTCTACGGATTTGAAATGCCAGCAGTTTCGAAAGGCAGCCTGGAGACCTTCCCCGTCTGTCGTGATAGAAAACGTAAGAAAATCGGCGGGGAGAATGTTGTTAGATGAAGGGCACGTTCCAGGGCAGTTTTCTCGTTCAAAAAGATTTGTTAATGTGCAGAAGATCTGAGAACAAGGCCTACACATTCCGTACTTTAATTCGGTGAGGTAGTTAGAAAATACGCTCAACTATATTCAGTGTCCTTTAGATGGCTTAGGTTATTGATGTGAACGTGTAGTGAACGCCATAAGTACTAAATCAAGCCGACATTTTGGCAGTGCTGAGGGCTGCTTCCTCTTGTGCCCGTTTCTAGAAGAGTCGTGAAGTCTGCGCACATGCTTAAAAATTTTATTTTTGAAATCTGCAGAAAGTAAACCCGTAAGAAGGGTAATTACCTTGGCGATATTCGTACGTCACTCCATGCCACTCGGCCAAATCAATCAGACATTCAGCTGCTGCCAGCCACACGCACTTCAGCTAGCTCCCTTTCTAGCGTCCGGACATATAGGCCTAAATCATGCGATAGCTGCACTTGAAGAAATGGCATTCCGGCATGCTATGACACATGACTGATACCCGTTGTCACTTTCTGTTTCGGTAAAGATGACTGTTACGCTAGTAGCCTACAGCCGACCGGGCGCTTGTTTTCAATCACCGCGACGTTGGGCTCTGTGCAGTCACGCCATGTGTTCTTTTCATTAGGTGACAACAGCTCGTAGAATTGAAACAAAGTTCGTCATACAAGCTGCAGAAAGCAACGAGTTGATGATTTTAGAGCAGTGTTGGCTCTCCGGAAGTCACTTTGGGGTATGTGCTGTAGCAGGATAGGGGTGTGGATGTCAATATGCTGCTACTCGGAGTACGTCACCATAAGAACAAATTGCTACAACCGACCACTGGCCGACTGACTGACTGACTGACTGACTGACTGACTGACTGACTGACTGACTGACTGACTGACCGACCGACCGACCGACCGACCGACCGACCGACCGACCGACCGACCGACTGACTGACTGACCGACCGACCGATCGACCGACCGACCGACCGACCGACTGACTGACTGACTGACTGACTGACTCACTGACTTACTGACCCCGTTTGTCCTACACACTTCAAATTTAGAGAGCACATCTATTCTGCGATCTTGAGGGTCAAAAAAGGAGGATTTTACAAAATTTCATTCCGGAGGGTATTGGAAAAGATTTAAGGGTGCTTTCACAAATCACTTATGATGTCTTACGCTAGTAAAGTTAAGAATCAGTTTCTGTATGCTCGGATTCCTCAGAGGTATATAAAAGGAACGGAATTCCGTAATATTACATTTGCTTGTAGCCCATATTTTCTCAAATCGTTCTGTATTGTCACGGGACGTTTGCGAGCTTTCATAAAGGAAACGTAGTCAGAGACTGGCAGCGTCGT
Organism: Haemaphysalis longicornis; assembly: GCF_048455015.1. Lineage (NCBI taxonomy): Eukaryota > Metazoa > Arthropoda > Arachnida > Ixodida > Ixodidae > Haemaphysalis > Haemaphysalis longicornis. The sequence continues at coordinate 26,323,151 of NW_027526422.1, forward strand.
GTATATGTGGTACAACTGATTTATTGTGGTCATATGGCATGCCGAGCCGTGTAAGTGGCATCAAAAACACATAGGGAGTTAAACACTCGCTCTGCCATCTGGTTGGGAGGGGCCACAACAACGATAAGTAGTTTCCGGTCGATACGCTTTGTGTTTCTTCATCCCGTAAATGTTGTAAATACGCCGTATCAAACACTTGAACCGCAACCACGCTTGTTGGAGCAGCTGAAACCCCGCTCCATCATCACGGATCCAAGGAGCAGGGCAGAGGCTGTATCGTGATGGCTAATGCATCCCATCCGGGAGGCACCACCCCAGTGGTCATCCCGTGACAGCATTTTAATCCTGGAACTTCATCAGCTAATCGTGACACCGATTTTCTTGACTCGGTCGAATAAGTAGGAATATGTGAGACGCTCACATCCAACATCCACTGGGAACCAACTCTCAGGCTCGCAAAAGGCATATTACAGGCATTTACAGTACTTGCTGTATGGGAATACCGAGCGCCAGACTCGAGTAGATGCGGTTGGTTACAGTTAATCCTCTTCGTCCTAGTCCCTGATAACCTTGCATTATAAGCAGTCACTACGTGCTGATTTTTCCTTCATGTGGCCTCACAAATATCTTGGGAAATATATTTTATGCTCGAACAGCCTTAAATATTGTTTTTATATAGAGAAGGTTTTTATATTTCGAAGAACAAATTCTGGGATTCCTATATTTTATGTTCTGAACGGTGTTTGACGAAGGATTTAACGCATTCTCTTCAATCCTTCAATATCTCACAAAAGTGCGAAGTTATCAAGCTGCTTTGTCTGTATAAAGGTTACCCATCGCTACCACTCAGCAGTGACACTTCGCGTTTACGTGAATTCGCAAACATTCCTCACGAGCGACAGTAAACTAATGATGGTACCAGTACGGTGATAGCGCGGTAACCATTGCAATCGTCAAATACCAAGGCAAAGGCAGTACCGGCTGTTATGGCGAAGCCTGCATGTTCTAACAATTTTCTGCAAACACCTACATGTGGTCGCCTCCGAGACGGTGGAGCGCTCGTCAGACCGTTCCACTGAGCACCGTGCGATGGTTTCGGGAATACCCACTGTTAACTGGACCAGTTGGAGTTGTTTTGCTTATTTGTATTTGCCTACGCTTTAAAAAAATCGTGTTTGCGCCGCGCGAAAACGGACGGTTACGATTTGCAAGTATATCTGCTCGCTCCTCGGCAAGAACTGCGAATGCATCTTGTACAGCGCTGAAGAGCGTTACTCTACCTGTTTGAGTTGTCATGCGCACCACAGTGTTCTGTAGCGTCGTTTTTGTCTTTTTCCAAGGAGTAAACTATTTAAGTTGGTCCTGTGGCTCTTCATGGTCCGTACGAATGCAATGCTTGCCCGCGAACAACTCTTTAGGCACGCTACCTCGACGACGCGGGTCACGGTAGTGCGCCCACCCGTAAAGGCCCAACCACATGCACGCGTAAAACCGGCGTACTCGCGCAACGACGTAAACCGGCGTAAGCGCGTAAGGAACCGGCGTACTCCGGCGTACGCCGAATGCATTGGTACGCGCTTGTTACGCCCAAGTCAGAGCGCGCCACATATCGACGCAAACTTTCGGGCGTACGGTGTTGACGTACACCTCTGGCGGTGATGTTATCGGCAGTCAGGTCGCATAACAAGACAGTGAATTGATAAATAAGCTAACTTCACTATTTATTATGCGATAAAACGAAGTAATTTGTAAAATACGGTGACCAAACAACCGGACAAAACACGCGAAGCAACGAGCAACTATGGGAGCAAGGCAGTTTTACGCCAAATGTAGCGGAAGGAATTCGTTAGTTTTGTGCCTGCCAAGTATGCATACTAATCCTTAACGTTTTTTAATGTCCCGAGAACTGTTTTAGTTGTTTCTGTATTAAATATACGTATATTTGTGAGAATAGGCATTATTTGCTTTATTTGAGTTAAAATGTAGTTGAACTGGTAGCCACAAAGCTGAGTCCGAAGTAGTCGAGCCACACTGCGCGGCGCATTGGTTTACGCGCGCGTTGCGGCGATATGTGGTTACTCGCCCTCTCCGACGTCGTCGGCCGGCGTAAAGGCAGCGGCGTATGCCGCCGCAGGCGTACGTCGTTGCGCGAGTACGTCGATTTTACGCGTGCATGTGGTTGGGCCTTAACACTGTGAAAATACAGGAAAATCAGTAAGACACCTAAGAGGGCGTACTGTTCCGCCTTGGCACCGCCACCATCGTCCGCGCCACCGTTCCGCGGTGGGAGAGCTCCACCGCAGCCGCCTGCTAGACCAGCATTCGGCTTGGCGAACAGAGCGATCTAACCGGCTGGAGCTCACCGTAACGACTGTTCCGGTATTTTTTAATGGCTCCAATTAAGAAAAAGACGTCATACTTTACGACAGCAAGCACGCTTTCGACGTGTCCGAGGAACGCGGTGGTGCACAGTGCACCATTGTCTAGAATCGCTGCGTACGCCAAGGAAGAGTAAACAAGGAGGCTTACGCCGTCAAACTCATTGGTGTAACAATTATTATTTCACATTAGCGCTGTCTCCTTGTAAATTAGCAAAGGTTAATGCGACCGATCGACACAAGTAGCCCATCTATCTTCGTGTATAGCGAATACGAACGGTTCCTCTCTGCGTCTTTTTGCACGTGGGAAGCAGCGCGAGCAATACACGTGGATCGACTGGTCGGAGTTCAGGAAGATCAGGGACCGAGAAGAAGCGGACGTCGAAGAGATAGACGACATCGACGAATGGGCCGACAAAATCGCACGCAACGTGCCAGAGGCAACAAAGGAGATCGAAACGGACGTGCAAACGGAAGCCATGGATAGCAGGCTGGCACACCTGATCGAGGCGAAAAAAGCCATCCAAGACAGGTGGAAAAAGCAACGACTTAACAGAAGACTGCGAAAGGAAGTGGCTGAGCTCAACAAAGAAATCGAAGACCACTGCAGAGTCCTGAGCAACCAAAAATGGAACGAGATGTGCTGCGCGGTCGACGGCCAGCTACACAACGGTAATGCGTGGAATCTCCTCAAACATCTCATGGATGAAACCAAGACTAAGTCGCATCAACGAGACAGACTGTCCAAACTCCTGCACCGGGAAGTCACCGAGAATGGGCCGTCACACATAAGTTGAGAGACAGGTACGTACCGACGACGCCCACGGTGGTGCACGGCCCGTACCGAGGCCGATCCAACGAGCGCCTCGATCGGGACATCGAAGTCGAAGAGGTACGAACGGCGCTGCATTACCTGAACACCAGGTCGGCACCCGGGCCGGATCGCATCACCTACAAAATTCTCAGGAACCTCGACGACAAATCCATCGAGAACCTGACAGCGTATTACAACAAATGCTGGAGAAGCGGCAAGCTCCCAAAACAGTGGAAAAAATCCAAGACAATCCTCATCCCCAAGCCAGGGAAGCCACTGAGCACAGACAACCTCCGCCCAATCGCACTAACATCTTGCATGGGCAAAGCCATGGAGCACGTCCTACACAATCGGGGGCAAGAGTACCTGGAGGGAGAAGAGCTGTATCCGGAAACAATCATCGGCTTCCGACAGCACCTCAGCACACAAGACGCAATGATCCAAATCAGACATCAAATCATTGACGATAAAACAAGAGACAACAAGGCCATACTAGGACTAGACCTGGAAAGCGCCTTCGACAAGGTCACGCATGCGGCGGTCCTAAGACCAGTGTCGGAGCTCAACATGGGCGAACGATCATACCAATATATCAAGGACTTCCTGACGGGCCTAACAGCGGAACTCAGGGCAGGAGAACTACAGGCAGACGAAAAGGAGCTGGGCAGCCAGGGCACCCCACAAGGGGCAGTCATCTCGCCCATGCTCTTTAACCTCGTGATGATCCGAGTGGCCAAGAGATTGATCCAGATCGAAGACCTGTGCCATACAATCTGCGCGGACGACATTACCCTATGGGTGAATGGCAGAAGCGACGCGCACATTGAGGCCACATTGCAAAGGGCGGTAGAGGTGATAGAAGAAAGCTTGGAAGGGTCGGGCCTGAGATGCTCTCCGAGCAAATCAGAGCTGCTGATCTACGAGCCAACGAAAGCGCACCGAACCAAGAACAGAGAGAGCGGAAAATCAAGATCAGAACCGGCGACGGCAATGAAATCCCAACAGTCAACAAGATCAGAATCCTCGGTATGCTTATCGAAGCACACGGAACCAACGGCGGCACCATCACACGACTAACAGGCAAAGCAGCAAACGCACTAAGAATGCTCAAACGGATCACGAACAGGAGAGTCGGAGTGAGAGAAGACAACCTCACAAGGCTAGTCCACTTCTTTGTGATATGCCATATCACGTACGTGGCAGCGTATCACAGATGGAACCAAAGCGAGAAGAACAAGCTCAATGTGCTCATCAGAAGAGCGTATAAGATGGCCCTAGGACTACCAGAAAACACGAGCACGAAGAGACTGCTCCGGCTAGGCATGCACAACACGCTCGACGAAATAGCGGAAGTGCAGCGTGCAGCCCAACTGGAGAGACTCACTACAACAAAGGCCGGAAGAAGTCTGGACAATCTAAACATAACGTATCAACGACAGCAAGGCCCCAAATGCTCAATACCGGACGAAGCCAGAAGATTCATCAGGGTGGACCCTCTAACTCGGAACATGCATCCATAGCATAACGCGGGCAGAAGGCAAGCCAGAGCGAAAGCGATGGTGGACACGCACGCAACGGATACATATGTCAGATACGTGGACGCGGCGGAGTACGCCAACAGAGACAGCTATGCCATAGTAGTGGTGGACAACGAAGGGAAGACAAGAACAGCAGCCAGCGTGAAATGTAAGAAGGCTGAAGAAGCCGAAGAAATAGCCATTGCCTTGGCCCTTGCTGATCAAGACTGCAGGACAATCGTCAGTGACTCAAGACAAGCAGTCAAGAACTATGCCAAAGGAAGGATCAGCCCTAAGGCCATCAACATCCTAGAGACAACATAAATAAAAAAACGAAACGTCAGAATCAAGTGGACACCGGCACACACCGGAAAAGTATCGGAGGAAAACACAAACCACAACGAAACGGCAAATGCTCGGGCGCGAGAGCTAACGGACCACGGCCGAGAGGAATGCCCGGAGCTGTGGTACATCAACAAAGACTGAATGACAGGATACGATGAAATCACCAAACTGTACAGACTGGCAAGGAGACAACTTCCACAACCACACAAGAGCCTAAACAAAAGACAGGCTGTCCCGTTCAGACAACTACAAACAAGAACACTGCCGAACCCAGCAGTACTACACAAGGTGTACCCGGACGCGTACCCAGACGACAAGTGCAAGGTGTGCCGTGACGAAAGAGCCACCATGGAACACATTCTGTGGGATTGCAAAAAGCATCCGGATGAAGCACGAAGACGGATGTTCCCGCCGTCGCTCGAATGGGCGACGCGGACAGAAGACCAAGAAACGCAACTCAAAACCATCCAGCGGGTCATCGAGGCGTTAGCCAGGCAGGGACTCGGCGAGCCTGAAAAGGCGAGTCGAGACACTTGCAAGCGCGCCAAGAAGACGACGTAGGCCGCGTCTAAAGCGCGCGCGCTTTACTGCAGGTCAAATAAACGTTTTTCCAATCCAATCCAATTCAGATAGAAAGAGCATCATGTTTTTGTTCTTTTCGAGCCAACTTAACGAATTCAGCATTCATATGATCAATATGGTCAAGGAGAAAGATTTTTACTTCGTCTGGCCGTCACCTTGACAGTCCCTACTGCCATTTTTTTTGGGCGGCCCATTTTTCCGTACACCACCGTTGAACTACCGCTGTCAATATAAAAAATGCTGAAACAGCTTCTTTTGACTGCAGTTGTCCTTGCCTTTCGCGTTGCCTATTTTTTTGTCATTCTTCACCAACTTGATCAATCTTCCACGTTAGGATGTACGCAAAGCGCCCAGCTGCCAGCCAACCACCCGGGGAGAAGGGGGGGGGGGCAGTGTAGGTGTGCGGATATTCGAAACTTCACATACTTTGCGAATAGTGTTTGCTATACCATTCGCAGCGCAGATTTATCGTTCGAAATATTTGAGGTTTGCGGAATAAAAGTAGCACTGAAGCACGTACATGCCTTTTAACGGAGAGGAACAGCGCAAAATTGGACACACAGGAGAAGAATAAAACGACAACACAGCGCTGACTTACAACCTTGGCTGACTTACACATTGGGTTGTAAGTCAGCGCCGTGTTGTCGTTTCCTCCTTCTCATGTGCCCAATTTGCGCTGTTCTCCTCTGTCAAAACCGTGCACCAACTTGTCCAAGCCTCAATCCTGACGTACATGCCAATTAAAGGTTCACGGCACGACATGCCCTTCTGTGTTGGCTTTCTTGCATCGTCCCAAAACTGAAAAAACGCCTAGCACGTGTGGGCATTGCGTGCAACAAGTATATTCTGACCAAGGGCGTAGCCAGGGGTGGTGTTTCAATGTCAGAACACCCTACGAAATTTTCTGACCGCTTTATCCCCCTCACGCTCCTCTCGGCCATTTTTTCTCGCATGCTTTTTACTGCATCCATCTATTAATATACAAAAAAAAAAAAAATAAGGCGAGTGTTGGTTCGCTGTTTGCGTGCATTAAGGCTTTGCTAAAGAAATATCGAAAAACTAAGAAAATAGGAAATATATAAAATAATTACGGAAACTGGCGAACCGTGTAACGCCCAGCATTTCCACAACAATGCAGATTTCGTGAACGTTCTAAATGTAATCGTTATATTTGCGTAAATTGAGATAACTGGTCGTACGAAATTTTAAAAACTAAAGAATAAAAAAATATATAAAAAATTACGGGAAATCGCGAAACGTATAACGCATGGAATTTACACAATAATGCAGATTTCTCCAAAGTTCTACTTGTAATCGTTATAATACCATAAATGGAGATGGTTGGTCGAATGAAGTTTTGAAAAACTAAAAAAGAAAATTATAAAATAATTACGAAAAATGGCGAACCATGTAACTCCCTGCATTTCCACGATAATGTAGATTTCGGTAAAGTACTACATGTAGTCATTATAAGACTGTAAATGAAGGCAATTGGTCGGACAAAATTAAAAAAAAACTACAATATACGAAAAAATATCAAGAAAATTGCGGAAAATGGCAAAACAAATAACGCATGAAATTTGCACAATAATGCAGATTTCGCAAATTTTCTACCTGCAATCGTTATAATAGCGTAAATGGAGATAATCTGTCGAACGAAATTTCAAAAAACGAAAAAAAGAAAAAGAAAAATAGAACATAAATTACCCAAAATAGCCAACTGTGTAACGCCCTGCATTATCAGAATAATGCAGATTTCGGGAAAGTCATGCCTGTAGTCATTATAATAGCGCAAATGAAGATAATTGGTCGGGCAAAATCTTGGAAAACTAAAAATAAGAAAAATATTAAAAATTACGGAAAATGGCAAAACGTATAACGCGTGGCATTTCCACAATAAGGCAGATTTCGCGAACGTTTCCCCTGTAATCGTTATATTAGCGTAAATGGCGATAATACGTTGAACGAAATTTTGAAAAACTAAAAGAATAAGAAAAATATAAAATAATTACGGAAACTGGCGAACCATGTAACGCCCTGCATGTCCAAAATAATGCAGATTTCGCGAAAGTTCCACTTCTAATCGTTATAATAGCGTAAGTGGAGATAATTGGTCGGGGAGGATTTAGAAAAACCAAAAAATTTGGCTGGAAAAAAAAAGTCATACTCAAGACAAGCGGCATAAGATTGCTACGTATTATAGATAATTCTCTGAATTTCTGCAGAATTTTTTAAACGATATACACATGACCACACGAGCCTCAAAATTTTCCTAAAGTAATGGTTTTTATTTGGCGAGTCTATTGGTCAATCCCATGTGTGGTATTGCCGTAAGCTGTACGGGCACAGTTTTTTTTTTTTTTTGGCTCCTGATGAATTTCTAGCTTTATCAAGTAACGGTCTGTATTTTTCCGCTACAGGTTCCACTTGGGGCCAGTCATGCGAACTACAACTGATTATTTTTTCTCGCTTTAGACTTCGTAGCGACGTAAAATTGGCTCAAAGAAACAAGAAACGACATCCATGCCAGGAAACTGCATGGTTGGGGCCAAGTGGTTACAGGATTCCGGCTTCACACCCCGTGGCGCTTGGGCTGGAAACCAAGCACTGACAAGCGCGCTTATGGGTGCAAGACGAAGCATTTTACATTTGAAAGCTTTGCTAAAGCACTTTCGCAGGCCCTCACGCGAGCACTCACGCACCTAAGCGCAAAAATTTGATGATGGGTGAGACACTAGTAGAAGTATTTTTGCCTAATAATGTTGTGGAACTAGTAATTTTTAAAAAAATCGGCACAATATTGTGAATATAAATAGTTTAGTCAGGCAATACAATCATTTTTAAACACTGATTCTGCGGGTCATGATACGCAGCCAGCGGAATTACACCCCTCCATTCCTACTATCTAATGTGAGCCTCAACTCAGAGAGCAAAGTAGTTTTTTCTATGTTTGGAAACGTAAGTGATCACTTAGTCATGCTTGGTGATCCCTTTTTGCACGTGCAAAGCTCCGGATTGTCGTTCATTAAAGAGTTTTTGGATGCTTACTATATGCACCGGCCAAGCAACTTCTAAACAACAGGCAATTTGACTGGCGCTAAAAGCACTAACGAAACAATTTAGCAATCTGATGTGAAATAATACGACCAGATAACCTAAATACTGCTTCATTCACTGCTCTCAACCTTCGTGGTGCTTTCCCTGATTATAATATTTAGTTATCTTTAGCACAGCTCACTGATTTCATCTTACGTACCTTGAATGTGATCCTCCAGACAGCTATTAGAAAGCCATGCATGTTTTTATAAAAAGAAACTTTGTATATGCTTTTTTCCCGTATTTTTTGAGAGGAGGTTGAGAGCAATGGATCAACGTAGGTGGGCAGCTAATGTTTTTAGGTGCCTATACTTGAAAAGCGTGGACACGCAGTGGCTAAGGAAGACTGGAAGGCTAACGATGAAATAGGGAAAGAACAGTGGAGAATCCAAACCATCCAAAACAGCCAAAAAAGAGGCAAGGGAGTTAGAAAATAAATAAATTGAGAGAAAAAAAATGGAAATTAAAACATCGGTAGAGATGTACCGGGCTGAAAAATTGGACATCAGAAAGGAAAATGTTTACGATAATTCCCTGGGCAATGCCTTACTTTTTGAGTCTAGAGCCGGTTGCTTGCGAACTAAGAGCTTTTTGGGGAAGTATTCACAAAACGATGGGGTATGCGTGGTTTGCAGAAAAGGGAGTCGAGTTCAGGTGGCGGGGTTGGGCATGAAACCGACCGGCGGATCTACGAAGCGACTCGATACCTCACATACTTGCGAATCACGCGTTCAACACCCTCAAAGTGGCTATAAGTGCTTTCGGGGTCAGTCTTCTTTGAGTGGACAAAGAGGGTGTCAACAACATTTTTGTATCCCAGATATGTGAGTTGAAGGTATATAGAGAGAATATATTGTTAGCAAGGAGAAGGGAGCAGGCATAACAACGAATCGATCATCGGGGGATGACACGACAGCTGCGCACAACCCCCTGACTTTTGCAGAGCCGCGCAGAAGCCGAAGCAGACGCCGCAGAAACTCGGGTTGGAGCCGTGTTCCGCTTACGAGGCTGCTTAAAAACGTATTGCATCGAGCATTTAGCCATATGCATTAGTACGCTGCGAAGTGCACTTCTGACGCTTTTTTAAGATTGAGGAAGAATTTGAAGGCCATGCTACACCGAGGACAGGACGGAGACAGGTTCTGCGGACGACGGCATTCATGTGTTGGGGTTAGTCTGCATCAGCGCTTCCCTTTTGCTAGAAGTAACACAGTTTTTTTTCTAGAAGGCTGTGAGTTTTTGTTTTGTAGTTTTAAATCTTGAGGCCACAAGTACAGGTTTTGTAGCTCTGAATCTTACAATTGACTGACACTATGCGGCCTTCACAAGTTGCTGTTTTGTATGTGTATGTGTGTGTGTGTGCGTGTGCGTGTGCGTGTGCGTGTGTGTGTGTGTGTGTGTGTGTGTGTGTGTGTGCGTGTGCGTGTGCGTGTGCGTGTGTGTGTGTGTGTGTGTGTGTGCGCGCGTGCGTGCGTGCGGACGGGCGGGAGGGCGTGCGTGTGTGTGCGTGTGTGCGTGTGTGTGCGCGCGTGTGTGTACTTGCGCGCGTGTGGGTGCGTGTGTGTGTGTGTTCGTGTGTGTGTGCGTGTGCGTGTGTGTGCGTGTATGTGTGTGTGTGTGTGTCTGTGTGTGCGTGTAGGTGTGCGAATTACGACTCCTGAGAGATCGTATTTTGGTTGCTTGTTACAGGAGAGTCACACTCAATGTCAGTGGCTTTACAGCTCCCCTTAGACTGATGGTAATCGCGGACCCGCCGTACCTCTGTTACGTCAAGTTTTGAGGTGGGTTAGTACAACGTTCTCGTGTCAGCAGTGAGATATGGTATATTACACGCACGTTAAAGAAGTTTAGCAAAAACAAGCTTTTACGTTTATGCTTTTGTTCCACAGACGCAATGAAAACAAACGCGAGTACGCGTTTCTTGCTACTGTGTGGATTGTTTGCGCCATTCAGTGGAACGCTTGAAGCTTCGCTAACATGTAAGTGAAACACTTTTATCATATACTACGGATTTTAAAAAATTCTTTCTGCGAATAATGGTATAAGCAAAATTGGCCTTTCCCAGTAGAAAACCTGTAGATTGACCGTACCATCCATGTTGCAAACACGAATTAAAAATTGGAAGGGATTAAGATAAGGGGTATAACAATGGAAACAAATTTGGCGAGTATTAGTTGGATGATATTTTTTTGTCCCTGTAATGAAGGAAATATACCGTGGCAAGGTAGCGATAACTACTACGATAAAAGCATTTTGCCACGAAGGGTAAAGAAAAGCGAATGAGTCTAAAAAAGGCCCGCTTTTTTAGTACAGTTTGCCTGTCATGAAGCATTCTGAACTTATTGTATTATCCGGGGGTGCCAAACTTCTGTCACGATATGGTGCTAGACAAGGGTGTAGCCCGAAAGAACCCATTCCCGTTTGACCCCTTCCCGTTTGAACCCATTCCTGAAACGCCCTTCCCGCTTGACCCGTCCCGTGTGCGCCCGTTCCCGAAACGACGTTCCCGCTTGGGCGCTTCCTGTTTCAGCCCGTTCCCAAAAGGCCCTTCTCATTTGAACCCGCATCGTTGCAACCCATTTAAATTTCTGAAAATATGCGTTACCGTCTTCGAAACTGTTCCCCAAAATGTGCTTACAAGCAACGGGTCATGCACTAAAAACTTGTATGCACCAAATTTTCTGGAATCGACCGATATTTACGGCCGATAAAAGTTTCCGAATGCCTTAGGCCGATACTGCCCTCTTGACACAAAATTTGTAGCGGCGAAAGTGTACTAGAAATATCTTGAGGAATGCACGCATTGGATTTTTCTGCAGTTGGTGTTGGTACGTGCGGCTGAAATTTATTTATCAGCCGCTCTTATGCTCATTGTTTGGAGCGGAGCTTTGTCTTTTGGTTGGAGAGATCTGTAGATCAAAGATGTCCGTAGGAGAGACTTTAAAAAAAGGCAAAAACGTGTAGAAATCTGAGAATTGGCTACAAATGCCTTTCCTACGTGAGTAATGGGCAGATATTTTTATTTATTTACTGATAATTTACGGCCTGGTCGGGCTCCTGCAGGAGCGAACATAAAAACACATCAGTATTGGTTGGCGTAGTTTAAAAACGCCCCACACAAATAAGTAAAAGACATAAATATGTAATAGAAGCAAAGGGGTCCGAACAAGGATATGCATTCGTAATGTATTCCAATTTTTAAAATACGACGATTCAACCAGAACACATATTTACAATACGTGGGGAAAATTCTTCTAACGATACCGAGTTAGTTTAACTGTTCGTTCAGTTAACTTATTCCAGTAAGAAATTGCACGAGGAAACAAAGAGAACTTTCGAATAGTAATTCAGCTGATTGGCTGCCTAGTCTTACTATGATGTCTTCTCGCTGAACGTCTGAAAGGCCCTTGGAGGTAGTATTCCCGTGACAATTTTAAGTTTCTCTAGTAAAGAAAATTTAGGCTAGAGACGACCCTGCGCTGCTTAAGTTTTTGAAGGTTTGCCCTACTATGCAAACTGAATACGCCAGAGTGACGGGAATGAACAGAATCAATAAAACGCAAAGCTAAGTTTATATTTTTCGCCGCTTCTCATGACTGCGATTTTTTATAGCCAGATGTGGCATATGTATCCAGATACATAGGGTTACTTTATTTTTATACATCTTTTTATCTTTTATAGTTTTCATCTGTTTCTTTTCGACATTGATGTACACTTGCGCTATTATAACGATTAAATGTGTTAGTCCGCCAAATACGATTTCTTTCAAAGTGAGGGTGTTTTTGCGATTTTTTATTTGTGCTTCCGCGGTGCTTTTCTGGGCTTTTTTATTTTATCGTTTTTTGGTTTGTTAGTTTAAAAGACTTGTTTGTTAATTTAAAAGATTTGTTTATTAATTTGTTAATTGTTACTTTGTTTGTTAGGCTTTGTTAATTTAAAAGATTTGTTAATTGGTATGACGAATTGTAACCAAATGTCGTCGTCTCTAGATTCAAAAAGTGAAGCCCAGGTTTGAAAAGCAGTCAATTGAGGACTCTGAATGTACTGAGCATGCTATCGCAGAGGCTGTGAACAAACGGAAATGAATGAAAAACAATATGAAAATGTTTTTTATAACGTTTCATAAACTGGGTACGTTATTCCGGGAACGGGCTAAACGGGAAAATGTGAAACGGGAAGGTTCTTTCGCCCCGGATTGAAATGGGAAGGAACAAACGGGAAGGTTAAAATGGGAACGGGTTCAAACGGGAACGGGCCAAGTGGGAAAGGGCGAAACGGGAAGGTCGTTTTGCGCCGGGTTGAAACGGGACGGAACAAGCGGGAAGGGTGAAATGGGAATGGGTTCAAACGGGAACCTCCCCTAGACAATTGCGTGGTAATACCTCCTATTACATTGTGCGCTTCCAGAATTTCAAACCCTTGCATCAGTTAAGCCATCGTGATATTAAACAATATGACCAGTTAAGCATTTCCATGTGGCTGCAACGGGCTGTCAAGTTGAGCCCCCGCTAGCAGTACAACTAGTGCAGCCCGCCACCAAGCCCATTAATCACCCGGACAGAGCACGCTTATTTTTGTTAGAAGGTTCAACGGCTCTATTCCTTAACGATAATACAGCAATCTTCCCGAATCGCCCCATTCCTGTCTCTTTCAGCTGAGTCAACAGCTTCAGACCACCGCCCGACAGAGACCTGCATTGAACACAGTAAGCCGTCTGAACACTTTAACAAGACATCGCATAAAACGGAACCATTGTACGCAGATCATAAAGTATCAACACGGTGCCATTTTTGTTAACTTGCAGTGAAGTACGCCAGAAAATTCATGAGCACCGCAGCTCACCCTTGCGTGAATTTTGGTGAATACGTTTGTAGTCCCCCCAAAGAAACTTATTGCGGACGTAGCCCTTTCCAACATCCAGGTTCTTATTCAGAACGATGGGTGAGAGTCCAGAAAGAAATAATGGGTAAGTTTGAGCTTCCCAAGCGGCATGTATGTTGCATGACAAAGTAGCAGCATGGCGGCCATATGTTATACGAGGATGCCTCAAGGAAAGCTAATTGTGCCGTTTTGCTTGTTTTATTTGAAAAAAAGGTTAGGTGCTATGAAGTTTGTGTGTGAAAAGTGGACATAAGTACTACGAGAAAATGAAAAACATTTTAAATCAACACCATCAGTTTAGGGCAGTAACCAAGCCACCGAAATAAATATCCGCGCTGCGAATTTACTTTTGACCTGTGTATATGAATTTTCACGTGTTGCTGGGTTGTCGATCAATTTTTCGTATACTAGGGATTCTACGAGAAAGTGGGAGTGGAGACTTTACTGAAGCAAATGAAGCTGCCATCGCTTACCAGTGCTGCATGAATGAAGGTAAGTAACGCCCGACGAATAACTTTTATCGACAGCCAACAAGTCACGTCGAAGATAAAGCATAAACAAAAGCCTTCGTAGTTTTCCTTTTGTTTTACTTCACGCAGACGCCATACTATCGTGTGCACTCCCGTTTAATGAAAAAGCAGGGAACACATTAAACTGAATGTTTTACACAATTATACACCCGTTCTTGTGCTTCTCACAAATTCTCACACACCGAACTGCGAAAATTTTATGCCTTAAGAGTAATCATAAAAACATGACGGCACCAGTAACGTTATATTTCTTTCGAGATATCATTTATGAATAAAGTTTCTACATTAAAATTCACGCATTAAACCATATGGAGGCCTTAATGTAAATATGTATGCTCACAATCATTCGCGCTAAACAATAATTCACGATAATAACGCAGGTGTTACTGCCGCCTGAGCAGCTTGGCCACGGAAAAACTTTTTACCTATAGCTGGAGCCCCCTCCCTCCTGCAGGCTGGCAAACAGCGTTCGCGTATCTCATAAAAACTCCAAGAAGTTCAAACGTAGAGGTACTGCTGCGGGTAAAACACTAAAGTAAATTCTTACTCTGAATCAGAAGAAGAGGGAGCTGTCTTCGGCGCCAAGAAACCCCACGCTATCTAGTTAAAGTCGTACTATTTTACATGCCCATACCGCACACAAAAACTAACAAGTCAACACGCAACGAGAAGCCTAAGACGGGTGTATTCGTGAATACGCATATGCAATCGTAGTCACAAAACATAGACAACCACAACCACAAGGCTGTGGACGCGACTTGCAATTCTCAACAGGGACACTGTTCTGTACTACTTTAATGCCTTGCCGATGAAAACATTCATCGGGGCACTTAAGTGCGCTTACTTGCTTTGAAGGCAAAAGTCTGGCGATACCTATCAAACACTTATTCAATAGAACTGAAAGACGGGCTAGGCGGTCATGAAACACTTCTTCACTGATCTATTCTTTTTGAATCTCTTTGATTGCTTTCCTTTCTTCGCCTTTCGGAGGTATTACTTCCACAGGCTCCTTCACTGATACGTTCTGCTTGCTTTTGTTTTTAGGGACGAAGCCTATGAGGGGCTGGGGCTCTTGGCGTCTCCTGTCATTGTCGTAATCGTCGTCTCATGTAGTCACGGTACCAAAACAGCAAGAAAATCGTTTACGCCTCCCGCTACAACGTAACGCGTTCTAGAAAAACGCCGGGACACTCGTTTACGCCTCCCGCTAGAGAGCTTCGTGCTTCAAAGACAAGAGACTTTTGCAGCAAAGCTGTATACCTCTATCCCTAAAAAGTTTCATCTTCGTTGGAAAGAACGCCAAGGCGCCAAGACTACACTTCTACACTGCATGCTTCGCCCCTCCAAAGGTTTCACGTCAGTGGAGATGGCCTGGGAGTTTTTTTCACCTTCGTTTCTTCGTCTACAGGGGCGGAATTATTCTACAAGCAGTCTTACAGTACACGCTACAGGATACGAGTTTTCGGTGGATGGGGTGTTCCTGTTCCTAGCGCACTCTGCTCCTACCCTAGAGGAAAGGAGGATGGGAGAAAAACGTTTATTGAGACCCTAGTTCAAACCCCCTATGAACTAAAATGTGTTTTTATTTACTGTTTGCACCGGCAGCCCCTTTTCGACAGGACAACTACAGCAACAACGTCAGGTTGTCGCAGAATGCGGCCTTGCTTTCGTCTTAACGGCATATTCTTGCTGAAGAAAGTTTATTTCTTGTGGACATAGTTCTAGCAGCCAAATCTCCACGTGTAAGCCAGAAATGAAGCGAGAAGGGAGTGTCGTCTAGAAATTCGCGATTTCTTGTCTTACGGCGTGCAAGGGTAAGGTGATGACGGGGTATTCGCTGGCTGCATTGTTATTTCTGGTTGTGCCGGGGCATACACATCATATACTTTGCTTCAATTGCGCATGGCATATCCACTCAATTGTCTGATATTTCCGCGTGATAAAGTCCGCTGCATCTTGAGAGGGAGTTGTCACTTTGCAATTAAGCTCAGAAGCATCCGGATGCGGCTTATTCTTGGTTCAAGCTCTTGTTTAGCGGGTCCTGTAATAAAGCAATAACAAGTCGGTAATCTTTTTCTAAAACAGCTGTCCTAGTTTACTAATGAGGTGTACCGGTTTTGCGTACCTGTTTTCAGACAGCAGCTTCGAGCTAGATAACCTTAGGGAGCTTTTGAAAGATCGTGGAATACCTGACTGGCCAATGACGCAGCGCTCACGTGAAGAGTACCATATTGAGGACTCCATGGATGCAATTACGCTTGAAGCATTTTTTCACTTCCAAGCGGTTCAAGACGCCTCCGACCCCACGAAGTACATGCTTTTGGTAGGTATTGCTATTGTTGAAATTTGGGTTGTCGGTATAATACTGGTGCTGAAACAGCCCCAGCAGGACTTCATAAAAGTAGAGGGAATTTCACTCTGACTACTTATTGCCATAGATAGAGGAAATAAAAGTGGAGCACAAGTATCAGGGCCTGAGGCTGATAAAATACCGTCTGAAAACGTCGTACAGAAATAAATCGTATGTTTGAGACGCAACCACGGAGCAGTCACTTGGGTATCAATTAATCTGAACAGGCCAAGAAGTCAAAGCTTGAATAATTTGTGCACCGAAAAAACGTGCGTGCAGTCGTGCAGTGCTTGTACACTTGGAGTTATGTGCAGTCATTAAACATACTTTTAAAGCAAGTAGGCTAATGCGCAGGCGAAGGTCGGGTTAAAGGAGGTTCACTGACTCTGAACTAGCAGTGAGAACTAGTTTTGTATGAACAAATTGAAACGTGTTAAGTTTT
The DNA here is from genome assembly GCF_048455015.1 of Haemaphysalis longicornis. Taxonomy (NCBI): domain Eukaryota; kingdom Metazoa; phylum Arthropoda; class Arachnida; order Ixodida; family Ixodidae; genus Haemaphysalis; species Haemaphysalis longicornis. The sequence continues at coordinate 26,340,086 of NW_027526422.1, forward strand.
ACATCGCAACTTCTTTCCTGTGCGTTCCAGGTCACCCAGCCGTCTTTTCCTGTTGTGTATCCAGGTGTCCTGTCAAATCTGCGCAGTTCTGGAGAACAAGAAATCAAACTCTCTGTGAAAAAGGATGTCATCGTTAAAGACATGGAGCAACCTAACAAGCCAAGGGATACAGAGGCCTCTGGAGCGACGATAAGTCACAGACGAAGCGAAGAACCCAAAAGCAATAACCCAAAAACTGTCGGTGAAACACTTGGGAGCAGAGAGATGCTCATCAGTGATGCGTACCAAAGCTACGCGGAAAAAGTGATCCAGAAAATGAAACGTATACCTAGCCTGCATTCAAGGGAAATAGCCAAGGAAATCGTTGTCTTTGAATCGCACCTGGCGAAGGTTTGATTTAAGCTTATTCGGTGGAGGCTTCAATATAGCGAGGAGTGATTAGATGAGTATTTTGGATTACATCCAGGCACTATACAGGCTTACACTCTACAGAGCTAGAGGCTTACATTTCGTAGAGAATAGCGAAAGTACATGAGCATATCCTGCTCACAGGACTGAACTAAACAAATATCTTTCCACTATGACTGTACTAACGTGCAGCTTCGAGAGGCCTTTTGGGGACAAGAGGACTGTGATTTTGGGGAGTTGGTGAACGTTCATAAATGAAAGTCTCCACATAATGAACGTCCCCAAAAGGGACGTTCATGATGAACATTCCTTTTGGGGAAACGCTTTCGACACTTTATTGCTGGGAGTCGGTGTTTCGTGTTATAACTTTTAGTGAACTCATGCCGATCCCTTTTTCAGTTCGCAGAAGCAAGTTCAAATGCCGTAGAGAAGAGTCCCATTCACGTCAATTTAAGGCAACTCATCGACAAATATTATAACGTAAGTACAATTCCTCTTGCAGTGCTCGAACAGTGGAAATAACAACGGCATACCAACAATAGAATGCACTCCAGACAAATGCGCTCTAATAGGTCTACACCATCCATTATTCCATCTGTGAACCGTGTTTTTTTCGTTGACATACAGGACAAAGAGGCTGAGCTGTTTTTGCCGAACATTCTGTGCCCAGGCCAAATTTCGTAGACGGAATATGCTGCTAATTTGTGGTGTTGTTTATTCCTGCGTGATTTGTTTCGTACAGGAGTCCACCCCGGCCACCCTGTTGAAAAGATATCTCCAGAGGAATGGAGTACCCATCGATGATAGTATGAACATTTATATCGCAGAGCCAAAGTACTTTGAACTAGTCTTTTCCTTCATTGAAACTGCCAGAAGGTGAGAACATGATACTTGTCATTATTAAAATAACGCCATATCCTCATGGCGTTTTTTAGTGTAGTGGCTGGGGGCTCTTACAGTTCATTTAATCTAGGGGACATACTCTACAATATAAAGTCACTTACTGCTGTATTAAGCCAAGAAAAAAAAAACAGAATTAAAAATTACAGAACTTGCTCATAACAGGAAGGAGCACAAGTTTCTAAAAGCAATAAGTATGAGCTCTGCAAAAGTGGCATCAATAGAAAGCCATGTTTTTTTGCAAAGGAAAGCAATGCGCTCTGCAACTTTCTACAATTATAAATACGTACAAAGAATAGACTCACGCATATTAGTAAACATGGCAAATGAACGAAGGCCATAGCTTGCAATAATAATTATAACAGTAAACGTCACACCGAAAAAGTTGCATTTTTACCATTTTTCTTTCTCAGATATCAAGTAAAGAACTATGAAGGTTGGAAGGTAATTGCTTCCCTGGCACACCTTGTGGCCCCCGTACGATTGCTACATCAGGAGTTTATGCATTTTTTCGAGCTCCAGAAGAAGAACAAAGAAGAGACTTGTGCGGCAGCCATAGCCGGCAAGGGCAGCCCACTAGAAGGCTTGGTCTACAGGGCCTACGTTGAAAGAAAATTCCCCTTCAAAGCAAAGAAAGACGTAAGAGAAACCGATTTATGCAACCAAATCTAACCGAAATTTTCATGGAGTTCTGAAAAGGATATTTGAGAGTTTGGGTTACATTAATTGGAAACAAAAAGTAAATTCAAAAGAGGTGTTTTCGTGGTCTTGTCGTCCAAAAAGAGGGGTTATTAGGCTCATGCTTACTTATTTTAAAAGCGGTCCGGTTTCTTGTCTACGTCGAACAGAAAGAGCCTTTGGATGAACAACAATTTGTTTACAATTAAATGGGGCCTTTATAATTGCATTGTTGCATTAAAGAAAAAAAACATTGTCTGAAATCGTAAAAGGCGGTGCTTACAAAATATTCTAAAATAAAAGCTCCCAACGACAAATTGATATGTGAGCTTCACACAGGAACGACACTCGGTAGCGGTGCGAACTTTGATACACCTCTCGGATAACGCTTCCCGCTTTATCGCTTAAAAATTACTTTTGGCACTGACACCCTCAGAAATCTTAGCCTCTTTCTGCTAGAGCTATGACGGAGTTATCTTAAAGTATGTAACATCGGGGACTGAAAGAGATCTTGCATAAATCATGGGTACAGAAACAAGGGGATATCCGCCAGCAATCGCACCAGTTAAATTTCCTCAGTCTTCTACGTACTCACCACAGGAGCCTGCCTCCCAACAGGTACTGCACACACGGTTCGCTAGCCAGTCGGTGCCTGTATACTATGTACTGCTTAGGAGAACAAATCTGCATCGCAACGCTGCTGAGTGATAGCAAATCAGCCACTCACCCAAATAAAAGCATCGACTACCTCAGCACCTGCTTGAAAACGTGTTAAAAAGGCACGAGATGGAATATTACCGTTGCAACTAGGCTCCATGAAAATATAGTTTGCTTTTGAAGCACTGAAATTTGGGTGAAGGCTGGATATCGGAAGAGTAATTTAGGGGGCGTTCCTGTACAGTGTTTACGATAACGCTACGTAGCTGCTTTAAGAAACCGGGCACACAAACACACAGACGAAATCAAGAAATATAGCTCTACTGCACCCCACTCGGTTATCATTTATAGACTTGTTTAGTAATAATATAAGAAACACAACTGTAATGCTGATGTCTAATTATGTCAATTTTCCACGAACTTTAGGTTGAGCAGATGACTGCCTTCATACAAGAAGAAATGGAAGCAATGCTGTCCCGTTCTAAGTGGTCAAGTGGTTACGCACGAGAACAAGCTCTCGCAAAGGTATCGCTATCTGGCTCTGACTAACTTTCGAGATTAATCTATAAATTTCTCCGCAACAGGTAAAGAATCTGGCTAAACAAATAGGCTACCCTGCGTGGATAGACAACAAAGGGAGGAAGGTGAGCGATTTTGTGAAAATGTTTTCAATCGTGATGTCCGTTATATTGTTGCAGTTTTTGTCTAAATGTCTTTTTTTATCTTTTGTGCTAGTATTCACAGACGGGACAAAAAATTCACTTGGTAGACAGATGTTTTCAACGGCTCCCATTTGTTTGGTTTGTTTGGTTATGGTTAAGGCTCTCCATACCTGAGCTTCACGGTACGCTTCCCAGTGTTACTTGATTTCTTAGACAACAAAACTGAACCTAGAAGAAGAATATACTAAAAAGCCTGTTATTAGTTTGGCCTCGATATAAAACACTCCTTCAAAGGCGTGATTACCATTTTCATATGCATTCAGATTTGAAACAAAATTAACTGGAGTTATTTGAAAATATGTTGCTTTAATACATTCTCTCCCTGCTTGACTGCGCAAGGTACACAAAATAATTGTCGGCTTTACATTTGCTCACTCCGACGCAGGTGCGCAGTTTCTCAAGAAGATCGTCATTCATTCGAGTCCTTGAAGATTACAGGAAGGCCACATTGGAAAACTCTATGAGGAAGCTAAGCAGCCGATTTTCATACGAAAATGAGTAGGTTGTTTTGTGGCACAAGATATTTTTCTGTATAATTCGTTTAGCAACAAACAATGTTTTCACTCGAAAGAAAACGCCTTAGAAGACCCCTTTGGCGAGTAATAATCATTGAGCCTTCTTAAGAAATTTGCAGCTCATAGTATGAAGCATTCACCTACAACATGGGTGTGGTTTTAAAAATCACGCGTTCTTGCATGCACCGGTTGATGAGGCATGCGAACAAACTGACCGCGCCATGGCGTGTTGGCCAAGGGTCTACTCCGGCATTTTCTAACAATCGCTATGTTTTGGAGTTATAGCCCAAAGAAGAGCCCATTTAGAGCTTCAAGAAAATTACTATTCAGTTAAAAATCGTTCTATTTTTTTTATCCGTGGTACACACCTAGCTGCTTTTCTTTCTTATAAGCAGCGCATAAAAATAATTCAAAATATACCTTTCTCGTATGCAGGTGGAGTGGCACACCCCTCGATGTCACATTCGGGTACGACTCCTCATCCAATTTGTTGTGTAAGTGCCTTCATTGTTCATCTCACTTGCTCATTTGAATTAAAAAGCCGCGTCATCGGGGCCAGTAGCACGGTTTATTCAATTGGCGTTATTACTGAAACATATGATACATTTTTTTTTTCAGTTTTAGCAATAAATACATCGTACGATTCGTTCCAAATGTTTTTGCCTGTGCCCAAGATTGCAACGAGTACCAGAAAATTGGTGTTGTATAATGGCATGGGAAATAACTGCGAAGAAAGATAGCAAGCAATGGGACGGGAGAGCATAGCGGACACGGACACAAGCGCTGACTTACAACATGAGTTTTATTTGTCTTTAGTAAGCGGTTATGCAGGCTTCCGTCAACTACAAATGAGAAAACACGAGTGATTAGAATAAAAACTTTACAAACGGAATGAAATAAGGCATAAGTAGTGCCTGTACAGTCTGTGCGATGAAAAAATTAAAGCCGTTCCAGTCACCGTGAAAGCTGTCGGAAGTGCAGAGCAATGATTCGCCATAACGGGGTGTAGCGTGGTTATCCGCTCACTGCTGCCACATCTCACGCTGTTGCCCTCCCTGTCTCCCTCCTCTCTTGATGAATTGAACGGAGGTTTACCCGGTGCAGAAACTTGGAGGCTCACTAAGAGGGTTCAACTTAAATTGAGAACGACTCAGCGGGCAATGGAGCGGAAAATGATAGGTGTAACATTAAGGGACAAGAAGAGAGCGGAGTGGGTCAGGGAGCAAACTGGTGTTAAAGACATATTAGTAGAAATTAAGAAGAAGAAATGGACGTGGGCAGGGCATGTAATGCGAAGGCAAGATAACCGCTGGTCATTAAGGGTAACAGAGTGGATCCCTAGAGAAGGCAAGCGTTGCAGGGGGCGGCAGAAAGTTAGATGGGCAGATGAGATCAAGAAGTTTGCGGGGATAAATTGGTCACAGTTGGCTCAGGACCGAGATAATTGGAGAATAATGGGACAGGCCTTTGCCTTGCAGTGGGCGTAGATAGGCTGGTGATGATGATGACCCGGTGCAGCTCAAATTTCCCGCCTTCGCAGTGTCGCGCGCCCGCTGCCTGGAACAGCGCGGGCGGGAGTTATGTTCTTTTAGGGGTGAAGCACCTTAAGGCCGAGGCTTGTCCGGCGTCCGGCGTCCGTGCTCACGGCACAGCACTGTGTAAATTGAGACATCTATGGACAAAAGGTTCACAAAAAGTTAACAAGAACGAAATTAAAGGTTCACAAAAGGTTAGAGAGAGAGGGGGGGAGAGAGGGAGAGCCGTGCTGCGCATGCGCGAGGAGCATTGGATTGGATTAGATTGGATTGAATTGGATTGGCTTAAATTGAATTGTATTGGATTGGATTGAAAATCGTTTTAGCAACAGTAAGCACTCCCACGGATGATGTACGGTAAGGACGATCCCCAGTGCTTCGCCCACTCGTCATGATTCACTTCGTGGAGATGCGTGAATTTTGTAGTGCTTGCTTTCATCCCGCACTTGCCGGCGCCTGACTGCGCAGTATGGCACGCGTCGTTCTCGGCGGCCACTTTTTTCGCCTACTATCGTAAAAACCAACCCAGCGGGGGTTCCTACCTAAATGGACGCGGGGGCTGTCGGTTATATACACAGATTTTGCCTCAAATGTACCTGCGGTTTTCTGCGGCTTTTTGCGCTAAACAACTGGGAAATATATGACAAGCGTTAGCGGTTCAGGAGTTTCGAACGGTTATGTCAATATAAATCACTTGTGTTTCGAAGCCTCCGTTTGGGTCTATTACGCCGCAACGCCGTGGGGCTTTACTTGGGTTCGTTATCTCGCTGGGCCGCCTTGTTCCGGCAGTCGCTAGACATTGTGACAGCGAATGAGCTACGACGACAAGGCTGGCCCGTAAAGTGCACTGCCATTAAACCTTAAAACAGCGTGCACATTTACCATGACGACAATGAGAGAGAGAGAGAGAGCGAGAAAAAACGTTTACTCGAGCAAACGGTGGTGGTTGAGCTGTTTTTCAGTGGGGTGGGGTGGCCTCAATCCAACTGACCTTGGGCCTTGGCCGCAGCGCTAGCTCGGTGGCCAGAAAGATCCTGTCACCGTGATTTGAGCTCGTCAGCAGACCCTCATACGGCTCGGTGGAGGGTATAGAATTGGGGGTGAGCGATGGGGCGTGTTGAGAAACCATCACCATGCGGGAGGTAGTATCAAGAGAGGGGCAGATGCGACAGTTGAGGTGGCATTAGGTAGGAGACCTAGAGTCGATGATGGGTGGGTTGTTGCAGATGCTTCTAAACGACGCCAGATTAATGCTTTCTCCTTGGTTAAGCGAGGGTGGAGTTGAGGCAGGGTGCTGCAAAAGTTGCGATAATGATGGAACATGTCGTGGTAGCCTGATGGAAAAGCGGGAGGTGGAGAAGGCTGACCCTGAGGGAAATGCCCGGTGTGGAAGGGCGAGGGCAGCGGCGTGAGCCCCCTAATTTTCCGGGATGACGAAAACTGTTTTTTTTTGTTTTCGGGGGGGGGGGGGGAATAGTAGTAATAGAGTTATTTATTAAATAATATGGCCTCAGGCCTATTTGGGAAAGGGAAGGTTGGTAGGAGTTCAGTGTGGATCAGTATGAAAGCCTCGTAGGCGAAACTTCATAGTGAACTAAGTGTTTCTTTGACGGCAGTTTGTTCCAATATTCAGGGTTCGTACGAGATCACCGACGCGGGCCGACGCTAGTCGCGGATCGACCGGAGACCCTCGCACTCCCAAACGAGGGGACGCACGTCCGGTGTCACTTCACTGGCACATTCGTAGCACTCTATTGGCGGCGGTGATGATGGGCTGTCGGGGTCCCTCCGTGTCCGGCCCCACTGTCACAACGCTATTATGTCACCTGTCATGGGGTAGCCAGACCGGGATTTATTGACGAAAACTTGGGCTTCCCGAGACAGTCCTTTGGGTAACGATCGGCTTCGGGGATGGCAGCTTGAAGGTTGTATCAACGATGCTGTTTCATTTGCCGCCTTTCGTTTTTTTTTTTTATGAGGGAAGGGGGGGGGGGGGGGAGCTTTGCTGTAGAACTCCCCGAGTTGAGCTCGTGGGTTGGGAGCGGTAAATAAGTTGTGCCTCGCTCCCCAGCCCGCAGGCCCGCTGGTTACCGCGGTTGCGTGCGTGACCGAGCACCCACTTAATGAGGGTTAAAATGTCGCGCTCTCGGAGGGTTCGCCCGCAAGCCCTCTTATTGTCACGGGCTGTGGTGTAAGCGTTGCGGAAGTCCATTGACGTCCTAAATTGCCATAGTGCTGTCCAAAGAAATGGGAATTTCTCCAAAACGAATACGAGGGTTATGCGGGAACATGCCCTCCGTTCTGCCCTAGCTTCCACTATTGCAAAAATGTATAGCTTTTTTGCATTACGCTTTCAACGAAGGTCCACTACTGCTTTTGATCACACAGACTTCCCGCATTGCTTATAAGTTGGTTTCACCGTATTGTTTGCAGCGTTTTAATCTGATCGCCTGTAGTTGCCCTATTTGTAGAAACTGAAGCCTATAGCAAAACTATGCCAAGGCAACCAGCGCTTAATTTGTAAGTCAGCACTCTTTGTACGTCACATTTGTTTCTTATTCGCGCTGTTTTCAGTTCAGTTAATCGTGAACTAGTCGGTCCCAGCCTCCGGATTAGTACTAAAGAAAGTGCGATCGCTGTGGTGAAGCAAGTCTGGACAGCTGTAAGGCGGAAAACTTAGGTACTGGTTAGTCTTTAAAAATTGCAAGTGTATACTTGAAACGTAATCGTGTTGTAGCCAATCACAGAAAGAGCATCGAGTTTGTAGTAAGGCAAATATTTTCAAAAAGACCCTTGTCGTCTTCGCTGCTCTCGGCCAAGCTTTTGAATACCATTCATGAATTTCATACGTTTAGAGGCCGTAACAACCGATACAGCTACTTCCGGCAACGTTGAAGACCATGAAACGTGAAATTTGCGTTTGCGCACATACTGAATTTGTCAGCCGTTAGCACTTGAAAAACCCCAAAGCCAATCAGGTAACAGTTGCGGTCACGGTGGTTGATTCATGGACAATTCTAAAGTCGAGTATAGAGCCCTTGCTTTTAGAATCTCTGATTTTCTGGGTGAATTATTATTTCCCCGCAGGAATTCCTGTTAACTGCTGCTTCTGTAAAAGTGACGTCATCGGTGACGCGGTCCCCTCGCGCCTCTGAGTGATGAAACAGAAACTTTTGAGACTGGTTGTGTAATTTATTGTCAGTAACTCACAAGCTGCTTTAATAATTGCTTAAAAATTAGGGTACGTATAAGAGCAAGAACAATCAGAGAAAAAATTTGGTTCCAGCGCTCATTAAGACCAGTGCGTGATTCTCATCATAATGATCTCTATTGTATCTCTATTGAGCTCGTCTGTTAAAATAAAATATATTCATTTTTATGTGTGCAGTCTTGCCTGCGGGATTTCTACAACCGCCCCTTTATTCTGTGGATCTCCCAGAGTAAGTTGCCGCTCCAGTAAGGACGTCTCCAGGGAGCTCATCTGCACATTGTGTTTACCGCAGGGCGGTGAATTACGGCACTGTCGGGCTAATGGTAGCACAAGAAATGGTGCGAGCCTTCTTAAAAGGAAGTAAGTGCTTTGTTATATACAGCAGCCTCTGTTTCACACAGTATTTGGGGCCCAGAATTAAGTATGAGTATTCCACCAAAATATTTCGGCGTTTTTTTAAAGCTAATGAAATCGGTGGTTGTGTAATATTAGGTTTCGGTGCGTTAGTAATTGATTGAATTTTTTCCATCACAGTTTGCAGCAGTGTCGGAATATCCGTGTAACGTTTTCACTCCGACAGGTGTGGGCTACGGCTTGGACAGCAATTCAAGAGCTTGCCTGAAGGAGACATTAAAAATGTACATTGAACGTACCTACTTGTTACGTGGAGCCTTTTCCGATAGCAGTACAGAAGTAAGTGATAAATTATTTTTTTTAAATTAAAGGCAAAGCATTCAATTAAGAGTGAGGGCAGCATGATCTGACGCATTCCGCATCCTAAACATATGAGCGATTCCGGATATCCGTCTTGTAAAGACAGACTCTTCGGTAGGCACTAAAAAACATGGAAGCAAGGAAAGGCATGGAAACATGGTAACACTGATATGCGCTATTTTTATTATTGAAATATCATACAATCCAGACTCTCAATATTCATTAACGGTTCCATTCAGAGAATTGGGCTTTTTCATACATCTACTGTAGAAAAACAGACTAATTAAACGCGGTGTTGGGCTACCATGGTGGAGGCCTATGAGGGGTAAAACAGGGTGAGTGTTTATTTACTAAACAAAATGCGGGTAACGTTTTCATCCACTGATTTGCTTAAACCGAGCTAGGAAAAGTTTTGATAAAGTGAACACTTTGCACCCCTAGAATCACACCAAAGATAAACCATCTTCCCGCCTATTTTGCGCAAGGGACGGCCGCGCAATAATAAGAAGCGTTCCCTCGCATAGAATGACACTGAAATGATTGCATAATGCTGCCTTTATTATTTCTTATGCAGCACTACGCAATGTGTCAGCTAACAGTCAATTTTCTTACAACATATTGGGCACCTTCAAATGACCATAACGTTCAGGTAGCGATACCTCTAGCCCAGATACGTTTTGATATGTTTAAGCTAATACAGCTAAGCGCCTGTGCAACGAAGCGTGTGGAACCGTGGGAATTGTTCGTTATACACGTCACTTCGTTATATGCGTCGCGCACTTCACTGACCCCTACACGGCAGATAAGTATACTTAGTGAAACAACCATTAGATTTAACCATCATGACTGACACTTTGTGCTGTGCCTTTTCTCCATGACGGCGTCCACAATGTCGTCGGTTTTTTGGTCAGATCAAATCAGAACCGGGTCGTCCACTGAGACGTAATCGTCGGCTTTCATAACCGATGATGCGCCGCAACACGCGCTGTTCGTGTTTATTGATTGCTTCAGCTCCGCGAGCAAGCTGTATATCTCACGGTCATCGGCACACCTATCACATGCGTGATACCACGCGCGCAGCTAGGCGTAATCGTTATGAAACAATTCAGCGATTGGGAACGCATGAATTTCTTCGTGAAACAGGCAAGTTCTCTGTAGTGGTCTTCGCTGTAGTGGCGTTCGCAATACCCAGGAAACATAATAATCTGGCCAGGCCATATGGCATTCTTCGTTGTACAGGCTGTTTCGTAGTAAAAGCGTCCGTTGTAGCGGCGTTTGACTGATGAGTATAACGAGTAAATTAGAAATACCAATGTTATCAGCAACAATAGTAACATTTTCGTTAGCAAGTAGAACAAAACAGTGTCCGCATATGCCCGAGAATACAAAGAGAAGTTGCCAAATAAATAAAACTCTGTAGCACTACCTGATTTCAGGATATTACCCTCCATTAATTAGTGTTCAGAAATAAAATATTCGGGTCTTAATCCGCATTACACTCAAAGCTGCAAAACAAGTACAATTCTTCACTTCGTCACTGCCCTGTAAGTGAAACACCGGGTGGCGGTGCCATGGATTTATTTGAGGTGAATTTCCGACATGTACGGTTTTCAGCTTATTCGACATGAGATGAAAACATCGATAATTCACAAAAGGTGCGTCGCAGAACACTACCGAAGCAGTTCATCCTCTGTTTGTAGTACGCATTCGTTGATATCTTCAGAAGGCTGTGTAAAACTGCCTGGTACTGAATAAGAAATGCGACTGGTCCAAAATTCTAATACACCTTGAAGCATCTTGCGGAGCCACGATAACATACATTGCCCTAAAATTTTTGATGTCACCTACACTGTTTTCTTTTCTTTTTCATGTATTCAACTCTATACCAAAAAGCAGGATCTACTGAAAAACAACGAAGAGCTAGATGAAGATAATTACGTTGACAAGAAAGCAATAGAACTTGCATGGAAGGTAAGGACACGTGTCTTACAGCAAAAAACGTACGCAGACTGGGAACAACTTTCGTTTTTCATTTCAGGCATTCTTACAACACACGAAAAAGAGTTCAAGCAAGACAAATACGCTTGATTTGGGAAAAAATATAACACAGGAGAAACTTTTCTTTATTTCAGTAGGATTGGTGAGAAATTTTACCTCAGCCTTCAATAGGTTTTTTTTACTTATCTCATTTCAAAAACTGCCGATTTCATATCGAAAAAGCGCAAATTCAAGCCAGTGAAAAAGCACATTCGGTCGCCAATGGGTGCATGTCGATCGATGAACATATAATTGGGCAAGCATCTCTCACTTTTGGTATTTGGGCAGGCCTTGATCAGCCTCGGTTGTCTGTTGTCCCTGCCTTTTTTCCCCCTGAGCCAGTAAACAGGTGCATCCCCCGTACAAGAAAAAGTATGTTTGCAAGAAATGTTTTTTGTCGTGCATTGAACACGTAAGAAAACTTCAGTTGATAATGATAGCTCTGTATCAAAAATATCAAAGTGTAAGGAAATGAAAACTCCAGCATGAAGATATCAAATCGGTAGCACAGGACGATAAACCACTCAATTAGAAATTTAGAATCTTCCTAAATTTTCTAAACTGTTGTAAACATTGTACACGACTCCACCGAATAGTTAAAGTTTTACAACAACAATAACTATGGTTATCCCATAAACTGGAATTCATGGAACATTTCATAGAGCTCTATTCTCAAAAAAACAAAACAATCAAGGCCCCATTCTCAAGAAAAGGATGAATAAAACGCTAAATTTTCTTCCATGATGCCTGAGTCAAAGTCAAAGTCCAAAATCTAAACTGCTTCGACCACGTCGGAGTGGAACAACCGGATAAACTTCGGCTTCAAACGCTACATACCTAGGTTCGAATTCGACCACGGGAAGGCTTTTTTTCTTCAGGCGCATGAGATGTCTTCGCTTATCATCATCATCGTTTTGTGAAATCCATTGTGTAAAGTTGGCTTTCCTTCAGTGCGTTTTGTAGCGACATCGAACGCCATTAGTCAGGCAGATAAAGCTTCGCTTCAAAGTGCTTTGTTTCACCGCTATAAAGTTGCAATCATACATCAGTACCACTTTAAATTGCATTTTACACGTAAATGTCATTTTCATTTTCGTGTTGTTATTTCAGACTTTGTGTATAATCAAGCCACATTATAGTATGGAAACTAAAATACACGAAACCTATTCCGAAGAAAGCAGGTATGTCATCATTTCCAAGCCAACACCCAGTTCCCCAACCAACAAAGTGCCGCTCCCGGATATGCCGTTTTATTTTTAATTGATGGTGTTTTTTTTCGTTTTACAGAATCAACAGGTTGCTGAAAGACATGCCGTCATTCCTCGAAGCATTTGATTGTAAGGCTAAACACTAGTCGATGTTGCAATATTGAAACAGCGTGTACTACTGACTACAAGTGACTACAATGCGCATCATGCCAGAGGAACGGCGGCGTTCATTAAGTGAGAACGTGTTCGGAAAATAGTGTGAAATTTCGCGAACTTACCGATTCACAATAACGTGCCTGGGGAGTAGCCACAACCACTGACCTTGATTTTAGTCGTAAATTATTGTACGAATGGGCCGATATTGACACTAACATTTGCTTGCGGTGAACACCACCGGCACTATCGAAAATCCCGCCCCACGCTTAGTTCCCAGGTTTTCTTCCAGATGTCGCAAAGAGTCAACCGCCTTTCGACTCCCAACCAGAGGAAGCGGCCTCGTCTTGAGAGTGCACCCGAGGATGCGAGGAGCAGGGCGGGGGAGGCGTGGTGCTTTAGCGTACGCTGAGTCGCGGTTCCTTTTCATCCGCATGTATGGCGGGGGTACGTCCTGATATTTCAAGTAATAATGCGGAAGCCCATTAAGCGAAATAGCCGGAGTTCCCGTCTGGGAGGCATAAACGGCTCGCTGGGAAGCGTTCCATAGCCCGAGACGTTCCATAGCAGGAGCTCAACCACGGCAGTAGCGAGGCGTGGGCGTTGTACACATAAGATGGAGGGGAAAGCGGAGAGCGCAGCTACACGAGTGAAGAGACAAGCACCAAAATTAGTTCGTTATCGTCGTCAACTTTCCGTTTATAGTGTGGCAGGAATGGATATGTAAACATTAAAAACTTTGAAAAAAGAACGTTTTTTGTAGGTGCTTTTTACCATGATGACATTATAAAAAAAAACAGTTTTCCGGTAGAATGTGTTGTGATGCGACCAATCTGCAGTGAGGGAAGCGTTTTCTGAAATCAATACCTTGACGTGAAATCGGGAGCAGGCTTCACTCAGCATAACCAAATGCCTTATATTGTCACGTCTTAACCTCTTAAGGTGGGCCAAAGTTTAAAGAAAGAGGAAAAATCACGTAATATAATGCAAGTTGTTGCCCACATGTGTGGAGGGTGTGTGCCATGACTCGCTTGACTTTTTTTTTTTTTTCCACAGTGCTTGCTTTCAATACACTTTTGAAAAGGCGAGCCACAATTCCTGGACAATCTCGGACCAAAAGGGGGGTTAATAAGTTTTGAAAATACTGGCGTCTACTTGTTGAAGTACTGCTTTTTCACCGCTACGGAACACTACACCTAGCGTACTTTCAATACAAGTAATACTGATAACCAACGTTTGGCTTCTCGCGTTACATGCGTTCTCTTCTCGCTGCTCTTCGAGCGTTGGCAGAAACCCCCCCCCCCCCTCCCCCTGTCCCCCAAGAAAAAGAAACGAAGTGCACAGAAAACTTTTACCCTTGCCTTTTTTAACCAATCCTCTAGAATTAAACGTTAAATGTCAAGTCAAAAGTGAGGTTCAGTTTTCAAAACAAAGTAGTTCAACTTCAACTTCAACTTCAACTTTATTGAGCATTTCGTACATAGAAATGCGAGGACAAACACAAAAAGCTGCAAAACTGCAGCTTGACGAGGTGTTTGCCCCTTACGGTGTTTGCCCCTTACAGTTACCGGAAAACCGTTGCGCTGTTTCGTAACGAATAATAAAAAGGAACGTTTTACTACATCTCCAATAGGGCAAAGTCTTTGCCATCTTTATGGTCCGTAAGCGACATTACGCAAGAATGGAAATCTAACAAAAAATCTGTGCTCACTATAAGGTCCGAGAAGCTTGGTTTACACACTACAAACCTACTTGTCACTTTGCAAGTCTAGCTAAACAGGAGATGTTGGTTCTACTGCGGGCGTTAGCAATTTAATTCGCAAGTTCACTTGCGACGAAAGCCATAAATAAGTGATAAGACAACATTATTCATCAAACCTGCCGTCAGAGTCGCTAAAATTGCATTTTACTAAAGCTGCGCACAAAATATCCGTTTAAACGATTGCATTTATATCTCTGCGCTAGTTAAAATTCAATAATTTTATGTTGCCTTTTGAACACAAAAAAAATATCGTAAGCTCTTAGAAAGAATGTCGGGGCAGTTAAGTGGCGTTACCATTTCAAGGCATCCCACAAATGCAAGAATGCGTCACGCTAACAGCGAAAGTGATTGAAATTTCTTTTGTAAACTGAATTCCAGAGATCAGGGCTTTATGATTTGTTTCTATATATATGCTTTTATTGAAGGCTCAAAGCCACAGTCTGGAAAGATCGAGCTTGCTACAAGCAACGGCATACAAGTTCGTTGTCATTATTTCGGCCGTTCTGAGATTCCCGATGGGTCACCGCTTTTTTGGCGTAGTAACTAACTTATTGCCACTTCCATGCTATACATTGAACGTTGAGGAACCGAACTACAGGATACCACTCTTGTTTGAGCTTTTCGTGAGCTCATACGGCGCGAAAAAGGCACAAAGCGCGCCCACAGTGTGCATTCTTCCGGTCCGCTCAGCGGAGCATCCACACTAGCAGCGCGACGCTGTCGCCACCTACATGTCGATCTCGCGGCGAATAGTAAGTGCAAATGTCCGAATTCTGCGTCAGTTACAGAAACATAAGAGATATATTCGTACAATTCATCGCATACAGAAAATGGCTGCAGAGGTAACCCCGTTCACTTGCTGCACACAATACAATTCTACAGAAACAATGTTTCATAAAAACACGCGTTAGTGAATAATGAAATGATTATAAATGTGGGATGACCAGCACATTTTGACACCATGAACAACTGCTCCATTATCTTATTCTCGTGAACTTGCTAGCCCAAAAAGCATTTAATTGCTAGCGAATTTTCTTTATAATTCAGCCATACGTCACACCTAGAAAATGAAAGAAGTACCACCCTGGATATCAGTAAACAACACGCAAAGCGAAACAAATATTGAGAGTGCAAACAAGGTACTACAAGAAATGTGTCCTGGCACAGGTTGAAAAGCGAAGCGCAGCTCGGCTGTCGCGCGGGTAACTTGAACTTCTCGTAACACGGAATGCAAGCGGTCAGATGTAATGTAAATAATTTTGGGGGCTTCTTTCGTGTTAATAAACATAAGGTGGTAATTTCATTATAAGAAACTGGTCGTCGGAATGCTATAAGCCAAACCAGCTCGTTAAAGAAGCATTTAAGAACATTCGGCGAACATTATTTCCAAGCTTTACTCTGGTCGAAAGAAAATGAAGAGCAGCCGCTTACCAAACGGATACCGAAGCGAGTTTTCCGTCTGCGTGCCCGCTGGCATCAGTCGGCTCATGAGAAACTGTTGACAGGTAGCTTCACATGCTTAAAACATTGATGACAAACGCGTCGTAACAAACCAATTCACTGTAAAGCAACAGCAGAGGATTTTTTGGTTCGCCCTTCAGCTTTTGTTATAAGGATAGCGCTTGCTTCTTCATAACTTTGGCTGAATAAAAAGTGCGCTGAACTTCCGTCCTCTGGGAAGGGGGAACATTTCGCCGTGCTATTACTTCCTGAGTTGTCGCACCGCACATAAGCGAGGCACGCGTTGTGTCCTTTTCTCCGTTTCTCTGTCATTTCGAGCCTGTTTCCACTCACAGACACCAAACTTTTCCTCTTCAAGGCATACTACAAAACTTTTACACGTGCACACAGTGAATGCGGCAGGAGCAGGCGGACGGGATGGCAGAAGAGATAAGAGCGAAAGCACCGCCCTATGAATGAAGCAACTAAACAAATAAATAGGGTGTCAAAAAAAAGGAAATAGCTAAGAACACATTTTATTTCCACTCATAAGAGCATCACTACACTTTATTGCTGCGTATGTTGGAAAAATAAAACCACGTATGCAAACGTTGCTGAATTTTCGAGGCACTTTATTTCCAAATACCGAAACTAGCCGAAGTGTCCGGCCACTGCTTTTATTACACACAGCTCATATATAAGTACCGGCCGAAACACCGCCACTGCGCACGCGCAAAACAATAGGATAAAGCTTACCGATAAAACTACAAACAGCCCAACTCCGGTCATCAATAAACATCATCTCGCTGCTGTGAAAACTAATCGATATTTTACTGACGCACTCATGACCCAACTTTTTTTATGTGATAAGTCTCACGTATCTCTCTCGCCCGGCTATCACGGCACCGACACAAAATCTTAAAATCCTTCAGAAGTGGCTTAGACGGCTAGCACGTGCATGTCGAGCAGTGGAAGCCCGCATGCGCTGTTCTGTATCGAAAGTTCATGCTCTCATAATCACAGATTAATGCCTCTTCCCATTTGGCGCACGTATACCTTGCCACATGTTAACAGTATTTGATAAACCACCCAACACATCAATCTACTTATGAATTGGTGTGCTTTTTTCCGCACCCTTTCCATCCAGCGCGACTTTTCCCGATGCGCGAGCACATCACGCCTATATATCTTGACCGGTGGTGAAAACATCACCTGAGCACCATATTCAAGTTCTAGGTGAATAAAGCATTCTATCTTACCGGACAATCTCTAGGGGCACTATAAACCACCAAATATTTCGAATAAAACAAACTTGTATTTTGTTTTCATGGCCCCCTTAAGGCGAAGGCCTAACATATCTTATTTGAAAGTGACCTTGAATGACCCCGGCGTCGACATGAATGGTTCAAAAACCCAAGGAAGGCCAGAAAAGAACCACAAAACCTCCGCCTTAACAGTTTATCGATGACCACTGAATAATTGACTAGTGATTTATAGCAGTTATAAGGATGGTGCTTAAGGTGGGATTAATGCGGATTAAGAATGAATACGTAGAATAATCTAAATAAACATGGATTAAGGCTGATTAAGATAAATTATGATAGATTAATGATTGATTAATAATTGACCCTAGTGATTATTACGGTGAGATTATTGTGTATTAAGATGAACATAGCTGCATTAATATGAATTAGGGTGAATTACAGTAAGGATTTGGGTGGATAAAGAGTGATTGAGGAAAAGTTGGATAAAATAAGGGAAATTTACCTGGGTATTACGATTGAAATGGAGGTGAGAATAGGGTTAAAAACAGGGGCGTCGATGTAGCAATGAAACGGTGAAATTGCCTGGCTGCTGTGTCATGCAATTTAAGTATTTTTAGGCTCTCGTCTAAAAATATTTCAATTGCTTAGAGGCATTGTTCTATTTTTTCCAGATAGAAAGTGTAAAGGGAATGCCGTTACTCTAAAATGCCTTCTTCTACGGCCGTAAAGCCGGCTCGATAAGCAGCCAATAAATATCCTGGTGGTGATATGTAGCGCAGAAAAAACACACGGGGACGAAAAGCATACACACGGAGACGCGCTTGTCCGTGTGTCCGTGTTTCCGTATGTATACTTTTCGTCCACGTGTGTTTTTCCTGCGCCACATATCACCATTACGAATAACCAACTAGCTCCGTCAACAGCTTTACAAAATAAATATCCGTTTAATTTGTATTTGGGCTACTTCGTTAATTAGTTCGTTAAGTTAGCTGATGTCACTGACATTCCCATTTCGCCCCAGGCAGCGACTGAACCGTTTTTTTTTTGTGTAATTGAATAATTGTTCAAAATCTAATCAGTAATTGTTCAATCATTCAATACTGAATAAGAGAAGAAAACCTATGAAACTCGAAGTCATTTCTGTGTCCGTAGAGCAGATCTGTGACGATACGCAATAAACAGGCCGGATGTATCATAGGGCCAGAACGTTGCGAGAAGGCGATGCCGAAAGAAACGTCGAATGAATTCGGCGCAGCGCCAACTTTGCAACCGGTGACATTTTACTGCCTTCGTGGCGTCTGATAGCAACCCGTTAACAATCATTTGGACGACTCGGCCATGTCGTGCTTACATATTGCTACCACGAAGAATGTGCGCAGAACATGGCACCGCGTCAAAAATTTGCAGAGAAAAGTAACATTACTTATTCCTTAGACGTGTCCTAAACCACGACTCTTGAATTAATGAATAAAAATAAACTGATATTTTTAAGACATTTGCCGGTAGCATCAATTTATTCTCGCTCGCATGTGAAATATCTTCCTGAGACACGAATTCTCTTCTTGGGCAAGTTTTGCCTCTTGCACTGCCTTCTTGTGCAAACGATAAACTTTTGACACCGGCGTTCCATTTGCCCCGCACCTGGCTTTGAGTTCCAAAAGGCGCTCTTTTCCTTCGAAGGATTTCTTAAGCCCGAGCTGCTTACGCTTTCGCGTCATTACGACAAGTGATTGCGAAATACTGCCTACATAAATGCACTAGTTCTGACCGACAAGTCGTATTTCCTGGTACCATCCAGCGTTGTCCTCTTCCGTCTGCAAGTACGCGCCTTGGCTCATTGGCGACTTCAGGTACGTGTGAATTGAAGTGGCTACCCGCCCTCTCGTCAACCGCTTTTTATATATTTATTTAAAGGTTACTGCTAGCCTTGGGGCAAGGCTTTAAGCAGGAGTGGGCGATACAACGAAAGGAAACAGCACAACAAAGAAAAAAAACACGTTCATTCAAGCGCAAATCAAGTACGTTTTGGTGGGTTTGGGAGCTAACGCATAAACGATAAAACATCCGGGCATTGTACAACATGTGCAGGCAACAGGTTGCATTCACGTGTTGTTCGTGGGAAAAAAAGAATTTTGGTAAGAGATAGTTCTGCATGCGTAATCACTGACGTTTCTCGGGTGATGCGAGCGAGTCTGCCGACGAGGGAACGGGGTGATGTATTTCTGGCGATAAAGCAAATAAAATGTTTTCAATCTATCGCGGTATCATCTAACTGCGAGACTTTCTAAATTCGCGATATGCAAAAGCACTGTAGGGGACGCGCGTCTACTGTGGGAATTAAAAATAAATCTTGCAGCCTTTTTTTGAACGTTCTTCAGTTTCGAAATGTAGGTTACACTGTGCGGGTCCCATATGACTGAGGCGTACTACTCCAGTAGAGGTCCGATGTAAGATTTAAAAGCTAGAAGCTGTGCAACCGGTAGAACCAGGTGGCACGCGTGAAGCACGGCGAGCCATGACCGCTATTTGTCAATCGCGGCCGCTGATGACAGGGCCATGCGGCACGCCCTCAAGCACGGCCGCCGTGATCGGTTTGCTGGCACGCATTGTGGAATATTGGCGCCGTATATGTAGTGTAAATAGAAAAAAACCTCCCGCCTTTCTGGCTAACTTGTCGCACTGGACCGATGCAGTCTAAATATGGCGAAGCAAGCGGAGAAAAATAAGGCATTTAAAACTGACAAAGCCCGGCACGGGCAACATTACAGTGCCCGTTTATGGCAAGCCCGTAGCTTAAGCGACAAATGATAACTAGGGCGGCGGGTTTCCAGAATAATCCGAAAAAATCTGAAAAACCCTCGCCGTGAAATTTCGGACAGTTCAGATTTATCCGATACACACCAATTTTAGAGCACACGGAGGCGAAAACAAGATCGAAATTCGGACTTCAGTATATCCGATAAGTTAAGGGAACAACTGGCCATTCTCACTTTTTTGGCGATAAAAATTACGGCGACCAGTCCCACAAGGGGGATTCTTTGTCCTCTTTCAAGACCAGTACACTTGTCGAAACAAGGGTTGTCTATATCCTCATTTGCTTCGACAGAAAAAGCTTCTGCGACATCACACGCGTCGGGTTCACAGTCACAATCTGTTATATAAAACGCAAAACATAACTATGTCCTGCTCTTTATCTCCACGGCATGTCCTCAAATGCGTTCATTTAAACATAGGTTGGTTTGGCCGATATAAACATTAACAAAGGTCAACAGTATACCTTGTAGATTACGCCTGGCGCACATGTAACCAAGGGCTTGGCATGCTTCTTGTCCCATTTGTGTGCACATGATGTTCGGGCGCTTTTTGCGAGCAAAGCCTGGCAACATTTAAAGGGACGTGTCTCTCTTTTTAGACGATTTGCGGTAGCCCCTTATAAAACAGCATTGATTTTTCTTAGCCCAGTTTCAGCAGGGCAATGAACATCGAGCGCGGCAAGCGTGCGGTTTGAGGCCTGGCCATCGGACGCCTACCTGCAGCGTGTGAACAAAAAGTTGCGAAAGAGCACTGAGGAGAAAACGAAAGCGTTCCATCGAGTACGTGAAGGAGATCAGAGATTTTGAACAGTCAATGTCGTTTGAAGCAGTAATTGTTGGCCAGATTTGCCGTGTCATTTCACCTATGATTTGGAGCACTTAAAATACAGCGGAATAAAATCTGAATTTCGGAGAATTGGATCTTTACGAGACAGAAACTCCGAAAAACACCGAAAGTTCGCTAAAAATTGAGCTCCGAAGAACACCCTCAGAATTTTATCCCCCAAGAACTTCGAAAACCCGGAGCCCTAATGATGACATAAAACAGTTAACACTGCCAACCTGTCTTTGAACCATTGTGATCATTCGAACAACACGCCTTGTTTTGTGGCTGTGAATGATGCTCACGCTCCATACTGTGCATGCCTGCGTTAACACGAGAGTAGCTTGGAAAGGGTGTGCTTAAATGGTGTGTTATGAATGACTCCCATACTGGCATTTTCCACACGTCTTATCAAACGCGTTCGCCTCTGGTCATGTGGATTTCCGTATAATGACGTCATTTCACGCGCACGACAAGACCTACGCAGGAGTAGTTGCTTTTTCGCCAATATTTCTGGCCTTTGCTCGACCGGTTATACCTATTGGCTAAATAAAAACTACTCCTACGGAGATCTGAAGCGCGCTCTTTGTGGCTCCCGAACGATTTCTCAGGGATCCTCCCCAGATGTATCGACATCTTTGTGTGCCTCCTCCACTTCTACCAGCGTGCATTTGATACCACCATAGGCGTAACCAGACCTGATGTGCTCGAGGGAACGCTCTAAGTGTCGTGAAGAAGCTTTCTCTGAACCATCTTCCCCACCCTTATTTTCATATACCACAACAGGGACTCTGGGTGTCCTTGCTAGAATGAAGTCATCCATCATCCATCACTGGCCAATATCCTGAGCCAACGAAAATGGCGACGACAACGTAAATGATAAAAAAAGCCAAGGAACAATAATATTTAGAAGAAAACAAAAAAACGTAAGAAATCAATAATCAAAACAAACACTTCAGGACGCTTAGGGGCTGCTGTAGTTATCTCCCGACTGGAGGACTTTTTTTTCCCTGACATTCATCGTAAAATGGCTGATCATAGCGGTTGTGGTGAGAACAGTCGTCGAAACCACGAAGGCTTATAATTAGTGCATTCCTTGCCACACAAAAACAATTACCAGTAGCTGTTATTCAATGATAGGCGGAATCAGTAGCATCGTTCATACTATTTCCCCTAGAAACAACAATTTTCGCGTGCAGCCCCCTTCCCCCCTTTCAGAGGAGTGTGCTTCGCAGTGTGCTTTACAGAATTGTTATATCTGTTGTGGCGCTTATATTAAACCCACAATGAATATAAAACCTAAGAGAATATCATGAGCTCACCTAAAATAGAGCATTGTTTAGTGCCGTAGTTCAATTTTCTTTGTAACGAAAAGAAGCGATTAAGGACAAAGATAATACAAGTGCCGGGAAGACGAATAAAGACTTTCCGTAAAATCGTAATTAGAAAAAGACGTAATTGAAAACGATTGTAAAGTGCAGAAACAAAGCCTTACTGAACCCGCCTGGTGGTACTTACTGGCGTTATTTGACATTGTGCGACAAAATTCGACCCTCAAATGCGCAAAAAAAGGCAAAAAGAAATAACGCATGCAAAACTGACAATTTATTGAGCACGTCCATGAAATATTGAACAGTCATTGAATTGAGCCCTCTAACGTGTCTGCGCTTCGCTCTCCTTAGAGTCAACTCATCTGAAATATCAACGTACCTTTTCATACCAATCTTCACAGTAAATGAGCCAAATTCCAAAAAGCAGCCTAAAAATTACGCCCACCTCCCCTCGCGGGAACCCTGGTGTGATGCAACGCATCTCATGGGGGGTTCCAGCAGAATGGGCGCAGGGAGAATTTGCTACCCATGAAACTGGGGAGCGAGCTCACGTCTTATTAAGGCAGCTCACAATGACGATTTTTGTCGATCTCCCGAAAAAACTTTGTATCGTGCTCGTGTACGAGAAGCATCGCATATCCTAAGTCGTGTAACGTTCAATATTATTAAAAATAATAAGCAGCAGGTAAATCAAATACGGCTCTGCGGCACATCATAAATTTATTCATGAGCAGACTGGTTTGCGGCTGCCCAAACATATTTGTAACGTGTCGCATGATAGGGAGGGTTATGATAACCAGTTCGGTGAGTTCACGAACACTCACGCGGCACCAAGTGACAAAACTTGAAAACTCTTTGGTCGCGTTAAGCTAAACCAAAAGTTTTAGACAATATATCATTCTTGACTCGAGATGGCATGAACCTGCCGGCGTCCTGGGAAGCATGCAGGAAGAACTTACTGGGCAAAGGTATAAATTCAAGCACCAACGAAGAGAACAATAACGGAAAATCATGCACACCTCTGTCTAACGACGACGATGGTTGAACGCGAAGCTTTCTTTAATGGATTCTCTGGTTTGCCAATCCCACACGGCGAGTATGTGCTACTTTGGAGGTACGCCCGCTTTTCTAGAATACTCCCAAAAACTCTTGGGTGTGCACTCCGTAGGCCTAAAGTTTGGGTTTGGAGTGTATGGCGTGAATCCGTGACTGCTGCTTGGCGTTCGCTTCGATCATGTCGAAATGGAGCAGTCGTATTGACGCCGGGTTCATGACGCGAGGGTCTCAGGTTCGATCCCTGCTACGGGAAGCGTTTTATTCTATAGTCAAGCTGCTATAGCGCAGCTTTTTTCCCCCTTTCCATGCCACAATTGTTTCTATTTTGTGCAAACCACGGTGTATCGTTGTGGTGAAATAAACTTCAACTTCAACTTCACCCACGATCATTCATCATCATCGTCAGAAAAAGTTTGCTTTCCTGCTGGGCGTATTGGCGTATAATGACATCAGTGAGGACACTACAGCTTCGCTTTAAAAGTTAAATACACTGTGTCTATCCCGACATGGGCGGCAACGGCTGAAGTAGCAGTATAAGAATCGAAACAAATGTGTTCCAGTTGAAAAAAATTATAAAGCGTACAAATACGTTGTGACAGTTTATGATAAAGAACAAAAGTGTTCCAACAAAGCTAGCTCAAATTCATTGGGAACCGGCGACGAAAGCGAAAATTTTCCTTTTTGGGGGGTTCCCAAAATTTATGTTTTGTAAAATGTAAGAACAATTGACGTTTCCCGCTGTACGGCGAATACAGGCATGCAAAAAGAAACATTAAGCATTCAAGCTAGAACGAGAACAAATTGTCAAGAACAACCATTTCCAATGAGACATGGGATGTTCTCCCAAGACTAGGAGCATCTCGGTTTTAACTTTCGTGTTGCTTAGGCGATGTCACGTTCACAGAAAGACCGAAAGGGGATGTAACCACATTTGCCAAGTTTATTCCCCCCCCCCCTCTCCCGAACACACGCCTAGTGCATTGCTCGAAAGAACTAAACAAATTTTATTGGCAAGCGCAGTTGCAATAACCTGACAGCCTTTGAAAAGGCCGTATGTCACATAGGACACAGTTGTTATCACCGACCGACCTAATGAGCCATAATGCCTGGCGTAAACCCAGAATCGCTTGGGAGCACGTGTAACATATGTTCTTTTAATCAATTTGGCACGCGAATCCTTGTCGCTACCTCCGGCACCTTTGACCTGTTTGCATAGATCCCTAAACTTGGCATTCCTTGCCGGTAACTTGGCGTCTTTAAATTTCATACGGTACCTTAGTTTCCATAGGCCACGAAGTTTTTTAAAAACAATAGGAGGTAATGTTTAA